>NC_139736.1:4617171-5086462 GCF_964211835.1 Anser anser | reverse complement strand
CCCACTCACAAAGGAAAAGTTGGAAAAATCCAAAGAGAGCCCGGGAGATGTTTGTCCACACTACAAAACCACTGCATGTCCCCAGGTCCTCCTCCCTGGGGACTAGGACTGGAGGAGGTCTCTGGAGAAGGTCCTACCAGCGCTCACTGGTGCCCATTGCCTTTGGGAATGGATGTGGCACTGTGCTGTTAAAGGGCAGCGTGGGCGTTTTGGTCTCCCAGACCCAAAATTTTCTCTTCTGTGGCAGGCTGGGAGGAGGTCTAGAAAGAAGCCACTATTTTGGAAAGGGCAACTGAGCCCCTTGGGTTTTTTGGAGCCTGCCAGCTTGACAGCCATCACGGCTGAAATACTGAAATGCCTTTTAGAGAAAGCAATGTGAAGTTAATTAAAGGGGGAGCATAACTGATGCCAATCCCAGAAGATGATGAAAACAGATCTCTACTAACTTCTTCATTTCTACAGGGCTAGCATTAGGGCTGATAAAGATGATACCGTCAATGCAATTGGCCTGCTCGAGTGATTTGATTTGGCTTCTGGCCACAGTACAAATGGAGCTGGAGTGGAGTCTACTGCTCAGTTTGATATACAGATTGATAAACTTTATTGATATAAAACCACCATGGCATACCTCATAGGAGGTCAAAAGTGGCTGCCTGTGGGCTTAAAAATGCTGCTGCCATGGGGAGTTGTGGTCATGCAGCCACTTTTCCAGTGGGGTTGGACGAAAATCAATTCTTGAGCCTCCCAAGTTTTACTTGTTTGGTGGAGAAAATAAAATGATTTTAATATTATTTATAAATGGTTCTTACAGGGTAAGCCAGATCACTCAGCTTGGTACAACCCTAAAGTACCTTTATTTAGTACAACCATGTAGAGTCCTACATCTAGGAACGAAAAGGGAAGATGCATTTATAGAACAGGACAATATTTGTCTTGGGAAGTGAAGTATATGGAAGCCGTGGCAGAACCGTGGGTTTTAGCCTTATTTTAGGACAATCCCTAAAAACTTTTCAGTGGTCTCTCAGAGGTAATCCAGGCTGTCAGAATCCCTGGTTTGTGGTTGCAGCCACTCTGCCCATGTTCCTGGTGCAACGCAGCAGCCGTAGGGACAACCGCCTGCCTTGGCTTTGGGGAGGTGAGGACGGAGGTTTTATTTGCTGTGGCTGTGGGATGGCATCCTGATGGATTTAAACTGAGACTGGGACACTTTTTACCCCTGCACAATCAGCCATGAAAGCTTTAACTTGTCCACGGAGCATTTGGGAGACAGGGCGAGGGGCTCTGGCGTGCAGCGGCGGGTGCCGCCACCTGCCAGCCTGCAGCAGGCTGGAGGGATGTGAACCCCGCTGATGGCCTCAGGCTTTCCCATCCAGGCGAGAAAACAAGCTGTGAAGAAAGTAAACATGTCACTGAAGTATTTTCCTTTCAGATGGGTTGATCCTTCCTAGCTCAAAGAAAGGACACGAGGGAGCTGCTGGCAGACTGGAGCACACCCTGACTTCACAAATATTTGAATAACGTTTACCAGGCTTTGCAGTACGTGTTATTCCAATTAAATTACAAAAATATAAAATTAAATATTGCTACTGGACTCTACCAGATGTGATATCCTCGGGTAAACCTCCCTGCTTGCTCAGCCCCAAGCTCCAGCAGCTCCATCTCCACCGACTGTGGCCTGGGACAAATCCTTGCGGGGCCAGCAGCTCAGATGGAGCTGAGTCACCTCCATCACACCCTGCAGATGCCTGTGCAATGCCACCATAGAGCTGGGTGCCATCTGCCCTCTTGCTTAGCACACAGACGGGCCATTGTTTATGTAGGGCCTCCCTAAAGTGCCGTTGTTATTGTGCTCTCCCTCCCGTTTCCTGTGTTTGAACCCCTTATCACAGCCTTGTCCTGGGAATATGTGCTCGGGAGGGTGCGTTTTATGGGTTGATAAGCTTTTATTGCGACCGGCCTTATTTATGGGATGTCTGGAATCAAGAGGTGGGGGCCCTGGGCCTGGGTGGAGGCTGAGGGGGTGGGTGGTGGCCGTGTCCTGCAAGCAGGCATCTGCCTGGGGACAGCTCTGGCTGGGGAGAAGGGGGTGTCCCCTCATCCTATCCACACCTCGGCAGCCCCTCTGCACACTTCCATCACAGCCCACAAACCTCTCCGACTGCGCGGGCTGAGATCTTCTCTTGGCAGGGGATTGCGTTTGACTTTTTCTTTTTTTTCAGCATCAGTTTAGAAATAAGTTGAAGTGGCCAATAATGGCTTTGCCAGGTGCTGGCTCCCTCTGCACTTTCACTCTGAGCGTGCCGTTGTGTGTGTGTAACAAACAATGATTAAAGAGCTTTATTAATCCCATGACTGAGCTGCAATAGGAAAAACCTGTGCCCTTCCTGCCAGCTCCCAGTGCGAGGGGAGCAGCTCGTGGCAAGCTCTCTCCCCAAGCTCCCCACTTTTGCAACCACGTCAGAGTGTTTCCAACCTCCTTTAGCCCCAAAGCGCCTGGGGAGCATAACACTGGACAGGAAGATGTTTGCATGCCGTCTTTTCCAAGCAGTTCCCAGTCTCCTGTGTCACCACAGGGACCTGAAGTGATCTTCCCCGAAATCCATGCTGTGGTCTGAGCTGCACAAACACAATAAAAGTGCTTTCAGGGAGCCTGGCCTTCCTGCTTCATCCATCAGTCTGATACAAGATATTACCTTGTCCAAACTTCACCTTACTCTTGCCCAACCAAATGCACCAGAGCTGGTGGGTGCCCTTTCCAGATCTTCTGCTTCCCAGGTGCCAGGCACCCAGATATTTCCCTGGCTGCTGTCTGAATCACAGGGACAGGATAACATCCCCAGGAGAGATGCCACCAGGCACTTGCTGACCATGGCTGTGCTGTCGGTGTTCCCCGGGGTGTGTGGCTGCTCTGGACCTGGCACCACCAATTATCCCAAGTATTTTGGGCCAACAGACCCAAACTGCAGCCTCCTACAGCAACCGGTATTGCCCTACATGCTCGCATACATGTGAGGTTGCATCATAGCTGCTTTTTAAACTACGAGGCTTTTGAAGTAGAAGCCAACGTTTGTTGTTGTGTCTGCGTGGAGCCAAGTCCCTCGTTGGGGTGTTTATGAGAACCTCTCCTGATTGCAGGGGCTCACCTCGCCCTTTGGAGCAAGGGGGTGATCTGAACAGCGTTTGGTCAGGCTGGCAGGAGTCCGGGCTCCCGAGGGACTCCAACCACCATGAGAGAGGCCAAACAACAGCTACCTGGGAGGGATCCCAGCTCTCCGTTCAGCTGAGATAACCAGGATCGGGATGACGTGGAGGAGAAGAGGCAAAATTTTAAAAGATGGATGTCCTCTAGGATAAATAGGAAGAAATTTAAAATCATGGAACCAGCCACACCATCCTTCGTCCCCAACCTTTGCTGCAGGGAGAAGATGCTCCATGCTAGGAAGGAGGAACCCACAGCATCCCCGGGAACAGTGGGTTTGCCATGGGTTTCCACATTTTTGGCTCATTTGGGGGTTGCAGAACCCCTGTGTGACCTCCAGCGACGGCTCCTTGCTTGCTGGCAGGGGTCAGCAGGAGCAGGGACGGCTCCGCGTTCACTGCCGAGTTTTGGCAGGGCCACGTTGGCTGCTCTTTCTCCCACACCCCACATTTCCCCACATCACCCAGCCGGGCTCTCTTCTCGGCAAAAAACACCCCATCGGGGAGGGTGAGCGAGCAGCAGCGGGAATCACCACCGGCAGCCGAGCAAAGCAACCCCAGCCCCAGCGCCTCTCCCCGGGAGGATGCAGGATGAAAGCACGGAGCCCTTTTCCAGTCGCAGCTTGCACGGGCTTCCTCGCGGACATCTGGCAGCGGGGCCATGCAGGCAGCGAGGAATGTAACGAGCTGTGCAGATGGGAGGTGCTGTGCTCAGGTTGCAGCCCGTGGGGCAGGGAGTCAGTGTTTTGTTTATAAACACAGGCGGGATGATTAAGATAAGAAGGGGATGGTAATTAAATTAAATTAAGGCTCTGGAAGTCGTTAGATGAGCCTGAAAGCATTGCCAGTCGCTTTAATTCCTGGCTCTGCAGAACAGGGGCTCTCTGTGGTGGAGCACCGGAGGGTGACCGAGGGACCGAGGGGCTCTTTCAGCAGCTCAGCGAAGAAGAGACACGCACTGTTGTATCCCAAAAAGGGGGACGTGAGGGAGCCAGGTGAAAGGAAAGCCCCAGAGCACTGCGGGAGGAAGGGGAAGGTGCACAGTCTCTGCTTCTCCCCCTTCCAGAGCACAAACAGGAGCTGAGGCGCTGGGGGATGAAGGACCTGGATCCCCACTGGGATGCAGCACACGGAAGGACACCCATCGCACCTGCTGGGTGCAGGCTGGGGCAACAAGTTTGGGGTAAAACGGGTTAGGGAGCAGTTTTTGGAAGTGTTTATGTCTCCAGCTCGGAGGCTGCAGCTCTACCTGTGCCAGCTCAGAGCAAACGACAGCAGCAACACCCAGAGCCCCGCAGGGCACGGCACGCCTGGCCATGCACCCAGGGATGACGGCTCCTGCTATGGGGCTGTGGGTTTGCCTTGAAATCCTGCACCCGTTTGTTTTGCTTTCTTGCTTGCAATGTCATTGGTATACCTTTTTTTTTTTTCTTTTCTTTTCTTTTTTTTTTCTGCTACACAGATGGGGTAAATTGGTCTTAGGAATATTTGTATCACCTTGGGAAGCGGGTATGGGCTGAGTAAGCCTGGATGCTGTACGGCAGGAGCAGCTGATGTGTAAGCCAAGGGCTTGCAGCTGCGTGGTGAGGGCCAAATCCGGCCCCTGGCATGGGCTGGCTCTGGGGGCTGTGGTGGGGGCTCAGTGCCCCCTCTGTAGCCCTGGGTGGGCACTGGCTACCACCACTGGTCCTTGTCACCCTGTTGGGGCTGGCGGGACACCCCAAGGGAGGTTTCACCCCATCCCTGGGGGAAAGCTGAGCTCCCTGGGGACCCCAACGGGAAGCTGATCCCCTGAAGGCTGGCTGGGACACTGGGGGGAGTATGGGGTCTTCCCTCCCTGCTGATCCCGCCAATTAGTCTCCCATCTCCTTTTTCTCCTCTACAAAGTGCTTCATTAATCTGCTGGGGGCGTTAATGCCGGGCTGAGCTGCAGAGGGTGCCCCCCGCCCCTCGCAGCCCGCTGCCCTGCACACTAATAGGTTTTTGCTGCGCTGTCACGGCTGTTAAGGCCACAAAGGCTGCAGCAATGTGAGCTTCTGGGGCCATTGTCCATCGAGGCCCTTGTACCCCAGGCCCTTTTGAAGGCAGGAATTTTGCTGAGCGTGACCAAGCTTGTCCCAGTGACGGCCCTGCTCCTGCAAGGTCAGGGACATGCGGCTGGGGGGGTGCTGGGGACACCGGTGGGCACAAAGGGGTTTAAGCCTGATTTAGGACAGTAGGTTTGGCGTGTGTGGTTATTCCAGAGCCTTCTGGTTGCTCTCTCTTACGGAACAACTGGGTGAGCACATGCTGGAGGGAGATCTCATAGGGTGGCTGGCACGGGTAAGGCAAAAGGGACCAGGACGTGTTGGGGTGCAGGATGGCACCCCTGTGCTGGGCCCACCAGGACCCGGGGTCTGCTCCAGGCACCTGTGGGAGATGGATAACATGTGGGTGGGAGGTGCTGGCAGGGCTCTCTCAGGGGGCTGCAGACCCAAATGCCCCCTTTCCTTGCCCCAGCGACACCCCAAGCCCACGGTCCCCTCCCCGGTGCCGGGGCCGGCTGCTTGTGCCGTGTCGCGGCGCGGAGGAGCCCAGCTGTGGCTTTGAGCACTGCTGCTGGCCACGCTCCAGCACGGATTTCAAAGCAGCCGCCGGCTCTCTCCTGGGATCCGAGGTGGCTCGGGGGGGACGGGGGCAGCTTTGTAATTTAAAACAGTGGGGTTAGCCGGGAATGTGCCGCCGGCCCTGGCCATACAAGGGAAGAGGATCCCACTGTGTGCGTGGAGTTTAACTCCCCATCCTGCCCCAGTCCAGCCCAGGGCAAGGAGTCCCCAGCACCGCTGGCACCCAAGGGTGCTTCTGAAGCACCCACAGCTCCCCACTGGCAGCAGTACAAGGGCACACTTTGCATCCTTGCCATCCCCATGCTGCTGCAGGTTGGGGTTGGGTTTCTCTCCCTCTTGTTTTCCACCATGGGCTGAAACTGTACTCCAGGGCAGACGAAGCTTGGGGGAATTTGCGGCAGCAGATGGTGGGGAAGAGAGAAAAGGACAGAGCAGAGCCTGTGGGCACGGGAACCCAGCACCCCAGGAGGGAGCGTGAAGTGAGCCGCCAAAGGTAACCAGCCTGAAATGATTTCAGTGTCACAAATGCACGGTGCTCTCCTGCCTTCCCCACACACATACCTGCAGGCAAGCAGTGATCCCACTCCAGATGCATTTTTCCTCTATTTCTTTCTCTTTCTCCATCTTTATTTCTTCCCCCTCTAAAACAAAGATGTTTCCCCAGATGCACTGGTCCCCATCCAACAGCTCCTTTTGTCTTTGTCTCTTTTAGTTATTTTTTCTCCATACTCATTTGCTGTCCCCCCAGGCTCGGCGCAGGGTGCCTTGTTATAGCGGAGAAGTTGGCTGAGGGTGCCAGGCCCCTCGTGGTGGTGACACAGAGGGATGCTGCCTACAGCAAGGGCGCTAAAAGCTAAACGGATGGGTGTAAGGGCTGCTCTTGGGTGGCAGCAGCTTCTGCTGTCCCTTGCTCCGGGGCAGGACCCCCCAAGGGACACCATGCTGTGATGTCCTGGGCTGCCCATGTCACCCAGGCAGGTCCCTTCTGAGCTGCTCAGCCGTAGCTGCTGTGTGGTCACTGAGGGTCCTGTGCCCGGTCCTGGCTGTCCGTCTCTCCCAATAACTCTGTGAAAAGGTCGGACGTTCAGATGCAAACCCATCTCTTCCAGCTGCCCAGAGCTGCTCTAGGAAAAGAAACCAGCTCTCCCCGTAGGCCTGCCCTCACTTAACTCTGCAAGAGGAAATTTTCTCCCGAGTTCCAGGGATTGCAGAACATTTTTGATGAGAGGGAGATATGGAAAGCTAACCTGACCTTTTCAACCAGAGAATGGCCGCTTCCCCGCAAGCCCGTGTCACAAAAAAAAAAAAAAAAATGTCGGGTTTTACTTTCCTCCCAATGCAGCACTGAAAACAAACATCCAAACCTCAGCCTTTGCTACAAAGCACAATTGTCTCTCCGGGGCAGCTCTTATACATTTCTATCCGGTCCTGCCTCCCCGTGCTGCTCCCCGCCTCTCCGAGGGTTTGGGGAGTGTGGTGGGATCAGCCTGGGAAGTTATTCTGTTCCCACCAAACACCTTGGCTAGCTGTGGAGTCCTTTTATTGCTGGGATGTCATTCACACTGTGCTTGTTTAACACACATACCAGCTGCCTCTTTTCATGCTACTGCTCTGAGAACGGAGATTCACAAGGACTGAGCTCATCTGAAGTTCACAGGAAGATGGGCTTGGACGGGGACGTGGGATGTAAATCCCCTCGAATGCTGCATATATTTGCATCTGCATCTGAATTTGCATCCTCTCTCTCATCACAAGATTCCCCCGTTGTTGCCTGCTGGGGAAACGCCAGTCATCCTCGTGGGTTGAGTTTGGGATTTTTTTTTTCTCATTGTTGTTGACTTGTTTACTTTGCATTGATTTTTTGGGTAATATGATGACCAAACCAGGACTTTTCCAATCAAAAAAAAAATGACTGCTGCTCAGCCAAACCTGCAGCACCCGGATTGTCGCCATCTCCTTGGGCAGCCATGACACGGCACATGCATGGAGCGAGCTCCTCCTCAGCCACTGTGGCTGTTTTCCCACTTTGGGACATAACAGAAGATCCTTTCAACAACATTTCCTTTGAAAAATAATCCATCTAACTCTGTTTTTGGAAAGTGCTCCATGCTCTGCACAGGAAGAAGTTAATTACTGTCCAGGGGGTGAGGGCGTGTGTTCTCAAATGTTTTAAATGTTTAATTTTCTTGAAAGAAAAACCATCTCTGATCTCTGTTGGATCCTCTCCCTGTTTATACAGAGGGTTTCTATTAGCAGGGCCAACAGTACATCCCTGACCGCCACGTCCGTGTCCTTTCCTTCTTCCCTCAAAACAGGAACCCCTCCCGAGGGGTGTGTGTCCCACCTCTCCGTGCGCCTCTCCGGGGACAGGGACAGCCCGTGCCCCCCCTGCCTGCGCCTGCCTCCCTTCATCCTCACCCCAAGCTGAGGGAATCTCACTTCCACCATTGCAACTTTTCATTTGCTGCCCATTTTCAAGGAAGAGGAGTGAGGAGGTGTGGGTTTC
This sequence comes from Anser anser, assembly GCF_964211835.1. Taxonomy (NCBI): domain Eukaryota; kingdom Metazoa; phylum Chordata; class Aves; order Anseriformes; family Anatidae; genus Anser; species Anser anser. The sequence goes on along the minus strand of NC_139736.1, from coordinate 5,078,152 downwards.
CCCATTGACAGCACCTTTATGGTGGGAGGCTCTGGGCAAAACACCCCCGAGACCTTTGCTGGTGGGTTCAAGGCAAGTCCTGCTCAAGTAGCTGGGGATGGGCCATGCCTGGAAGGCATCCACGGCTATTTCAGAGGAGGTTTCCATGCAGAGGCTGTCCCACAGCTGTCCCTGCCTCCCTGTCGGGGAGAGGAGTGTTGGCTGTAAGGACATCGTTAGCTTTCCCCTCTTCTAATGGTATTTGGGGTCTCTCCTCCATCCCATTTTGTCCACCGTGCATGGGACAGGCTCCCAGACCCACCTGGGGGGGGGGTCCCAGCTGCTTCTTGGGGTGCTTTATGGAGTGCTGAGCACCCCTAGGTGTGGAGGCCATGGGGAAATGGGCTCTTAGGTGGGACAGCCCCGAGTACCCATCAGTGCACCGCCTGCCAGGACACCCCGAGCCCCACAAACTGCCCCGGAGGGATTGCTTTCTCATGTTACTGCTGCTTATCTCAGCTGGTGCTGCTATCAGGGCATTGTCAGGGTTGCTAATTTAATGCTGATGGGGGGATAATGAGAATGGCCATCAGTGCTGTAACAGCCATTTGATTTTTTCATGTTTTGTGGTCAGGAAGAGGTGACTAAGAGGAAGGGACAGGGATCGGTGCTCGGGGAGCGCGCCGGCTGCTTGTGGTGGCATTTCCAGGGCTGGAGGCCGAGCGAGCTGCGGGGTCTCCTGATTTCAGAGCTTGCTCCAGGAGGAGCTCGGGGCTGGGGCTGTCACCTTCCAGGGACCTGTGTCTGACAACATTGCACCGGGGAGGATGGTCTTGGGATCCTGTCCACATCCAGGAGGGGCTGGAGCAGAGGGGGAGGTTGGGGTGACAAGGAGGACTTTGAAGGCTCTGTAGGCCGGGCCTCATGGCTGTGTCTCCTGGAGGGTCCTCAAACTCTCCCAGCCTTAATTTCCAGTGAGACAGTTCCTCTAGAGCCAGTTCAGCTGGTACCTCACACCCATGCTTGCATGTTTAAAAGTGTCCTCCTTGCCCTGGTGACTGAGACCCACAGCCTCTGTCCTCCAGCAGGCTGTGCATACGGTGTGGTGCTGCCAGTGCTGCAAGCTGAGGAGCTCAGAACAAACCTCCGAGCGGCCCATCTCCAACACCAGCCATATTTTGGGCCCACAACGTCCATTCTGCGCTCAGGATGAGCAAAAATCCCTTCACATTGAGCAAACCTGGCTGGCGCACTCAGAGCACCCATGCCCAGCTGAGCATGGCTGGATGAACCCAGCGAGAAAGGCGGCCTCAGAGCAGTGATGAGGGGGGACAACTGGGGAAGGAGAGGGCAGAAGGGAGAGGGCACCAAAAGCTTCTACAGCCAGGGGAGAGGATGTGTGGGGAGCTGTCAGACGTGCCCCCGCCGGGTCAGGGCTCCTCACAGCTTTATTTTGGCCGCGACAGCAGCAGCGATGCTTTGCAGCAGGCTGTCGGGGGATGGCGTGGCTGGAGGAGCACCAGAATGACTTTATTTCAGAAATATGTCCCCACGGAGCATGCAGTGCCCCTCGGCCGAGCTGCTGGGACCCGCTCCGCTGGCGATAGCGCTTGCCCCGGCTCTTATCGCTCCACTGGGAACAGAGCTGATGAGGAAGTCAGCCAAATCCGTACACGCCATCGCTGCCTTTGTCCCTTCAATATGCTTGAGCCGAAGGCTGGTTTCGTTCCTCCTTACTTCTTTTTTTTCTTCCTTTCCTCCTTCTTTCCCATGCACAATTTTTGGGGTCAATAGTGGGCAGGATGGGGTGTGAGGTGGCGGTGGGTTGGGGGGGCGATGTCCTGGTGTCCTGCTGGCACCGTCCCAGCCGTGGGGCCAGCCGGGTGCCAGGCAGGAAAGGGCGTCCCCAGCCCCGGGAGGGGAGGAAAGGGACGGGGACAGGAAGGGCAGAGCGGCGCCCGGGGGGAGGCCACGCGAGGTGGGGAGGGTGCCCAGCTCCCGCAGGCAGGTTGTGCCCTCCAGCCTCCCCGCGGGCTGGGGGCACGAGGCGCCGTTGAACGTGGCCCAGAATAAACAGCCTCCTGCCGCCGGCCCTCCTGCCCTCCCGAGAAAACAGCCGGCCTGTTTTCCAGGCGGACGGGGAAGCGGCGGAGCCCTTTTTCCTCTGGCCCCGTTCCAGCGGAGCAGAGCAGCAGCATTAACCCGCTCGGCACAGGAGGAACAGGGGAGCCCGTCCCAGGGCTGTTGCCAGCTCCCCCGGGGATGAGGTTTCTCCTGCCCGGTTTGCGCTTTGCAGAGCAGCGGGGTTTGGCATTGCAATGGGTTTCCTGCTTGCAGTTGGTTGTGGGTCCCCTTGGATGCTGTGGGTTAGGGTCCTGGTGCCCTCCTGGTGGTGGTGAGGTGCCAGGAGGATGGAGGGAGACGGGGTTGGTTTGAGCTGGACATCCTCCCCCTGCTCCTCGCACACTGGGGACAAGGTTGCTCTGCAAACCACAGGAGAAAAAACAACAAAAGCAACACACACCTTCCCCAAGGACTTGATCAGTGTCTCTCCACTTCAGAGACACCCAAAAAGCCAGCATCTCCATCACTGATGGATTTATTGGGGCACCACCCCCTGCATCTTTCCCTCCCCATGGGCCACGGCAGCCCCATGAAGTCCCCACGTGTCTGCACTCCGGAGCGGAGCAGAGCTGGGCTCTGGCACGTGAGCGAGTTGGCTGCAGACCCCCGGGAGCCCGCAATGGGATGGCTCCCTGCAGGACGAGCAGCTTAGCATAAATATTTAATAGCTCCAGTAAATATTTAACTTCTCCAACATGAGTGAGGATGGAAAAAACAGACCCCGGCGGGCAACCTCGCAAAGCCCCTGGGTGAGATGCTTCGGAGTGCTCTTCCCGAATCTCAGCCCATCGTGCGGGTGTCTAGGAAGGGCCTGGCTTTCATTAGATGTGTGTGCAGAGCCTAACATAAGGAGGCTGTGATCTGAAGTCAGCTTATAATAAAAATAGCATGCCCTTTGCATGAGTCAAAAAAGCACCCGCTCTCAATTAAAAGGGAACGACATCCATCTGAAGCTTAGGCTGGTACTTCAGCTGGCTTGTGCTGGGCATTAAAATCATCTCCTTGGGCGTTTCGAGCTGAAGAGGGTGAAGAAGTTTTGTAGAGGATGGGAACAGACTGCAGCAGAGGAAATTCTGCTCCTGTTGGGTATTGAGGCTGCTTAATGTCAGTGTTAGCTTTAGCGGAGGGGTTTCTGCCCTCCCCAGCTATGGTCAGCACACAGCGTGACACGGTCACTGCAAAATCCCTCCTTGGGCTGTGCGAGCCAACCTTCTTGCTCAACCCACCAAGCCCCATCGTTTGGCTGTCAGCGTCGCTTCCTCGCCTTTTAAATGACCCACCACTTGCCAAGGGGATGTCCCACATGGGCACGATGCTGGAGCCCTCGCCCCAGGTGCCCTGCTGCCTTGGCACAGTGCTCTGCGACCTTGGGGAGCGATCCCGGAGCTCCATCCCTGCCTGGTTCATGCCGAGGAGCCAGTTTTTGCACAGCAGGACCTAGACACGTTGCCATCTGGTAGAACGTGCCTGCGCTAATAATAGTGCTGCTAAACATTTGCGTGCGGGCCTCTTATAGCACTCGGGCTCCCAGAGGGAGCCACATCTCTGGGGTTTTTAATAGAAAGCAAGCGGGGCCGTGGAGTCAGAGGAAGAAAAGGTGTTAGAAAACACCGGGTCAATGCGATGGGGCAACGGAGGGACTCGAGCGTGAAGAAGAGCTGCTCCCCAAAGGCTCTGCACGGCCGGCTCTGGGTGATGGTGTGGGTCTGGGCTTGGCAAAGCTCTGCCTCGTGCGCGGGAGGAAGCCTGGCAGGTCAGCGAGGTGAAACCACTCAGACTCATCCTTCCCGAGACACATCGCCCCATGCAGGTTGTCTGAAATGTGGTTTCCTGATGCAGCTGTTTGATAAATATTTATCTCCGCTCTATTGCGAAGCAATTAGGACAGTGTCAGAAGTGGCTTTGCTCAAGAGGCACCACAAAAATAAGACAATTTGGGTAATGAATGTATCTATCTATTTTCCACTCATAAGGACTCTCCTGAAAGCTCGTGCCGAAGCAGCCATTTCCCAAAGCTTCGGGTAAATGGCCGGTGCCACCCAAAGCAGCTTGCAGCTTTTCAGAACAGCTTTGTCGAGGATGAAGCACCGGTGCTGTTCGTAGGCTGCAAACCCACGTGGCAGAGCAGGGGTACAGGCAGGTTGTGCCGGGGGGTGGCTCAGGGCTCAAACTCCAGTTCCTGCTCATGCCTACAAGGAGCCTGATCCCAGCCAGCCCCAAGCCACCCCCATTAGGTGACACCACGATGTCCTCATGCCTAACAGCAGCAGTCCTGGTGTCAAATATGGCAGAATCGCACCCAGTCCAGCCCTGACGCCCCATCCCTGGAGGAAGGGTGGAGGGACTGAAGGGTTTGTGCACCCTTTGGAGAGCTTGTTAGGGAGCTGCTGCAGAAAAAGGACCTCTGCTTATGGACTTGTAGCACAAACCAAGCCAATCCTCCATGTGTTGTGACCAGAAAATTAACCAGGGCCCGTCCCTGGGTGACAAATGTCCAGAAGAAGCCTCCTTGTCAGTGCTGGGATGGGGCAGACCCTGCACTCTCCTCTCGCATCACTTTCTCCTCGACACAAACCTTGCTGGTGCTCCCGGCCATCCCACCCCTCCCGGTGCCCACGGCCATCTGCTCGCTGCAGCCCCGCTCCTTTGTGCCGCTTCGTCACCTAACGTGCATCGCAGCAACTCCTCGCTCCCTTCTCCTCGCCCGGAAACGCGAGAGGTGGGGAAGGGAAAGGTTTCCCCAGCTCTGCGCAGAAATGCTCAAGTGTGTCAAAAGACAAAGCCTGTCCCCTTTGCAACCCACCAGCTGCTGCTGCCACAAAAGCGGGGAGAGGAGGGGGGCCGGGAGCGTGGGGGGCACTTTGTGACCCGAAAGGAAAAACCTTGAGAAAGGAACAGAATAAATATCCCCTCCTTCCGCCCCCTCTTAACAAGAGGGGACAGAATTAAACACTTTTGTTAAGTGAGGGGCTGTCCCCCACACCAGTTAACACGGCTCCTGCGCCCTGTCCTGGTGTCGGACTTTAACTCACTCTGTGTCGTGTCTTTCTCTCCATGGGCAGAAAATTCAATTAGTCTCGAGCAAATGCCTTCCTAAAGGACACAGAAAACGAAAATAAAGAGGAGAAATCTGCTTTCATCCCGTACAGAAAGAGGCTTTGGGGGGGAAATACAGATTAGGGAGATAAAGAGACAGGTTTAAGGCTTTCAAAAGGGGGTTTCTCTCTCTTGGTCTTTCTTTCTCTTTTTCTTTCTTTCTCTCTCTCTTTCTCTCTATTTTCTCTTTCTTTCTCTTTCTTTCTTCTTTCTTTCTTTCTTTCTTTCTTTCTTTCTTTCTTTCTTTCTTTCTTTCTTTCTTTCTCTCTCTCTCTCTCTCTTTCTTTCTTTCTTTATTTTTCTTATTTTTTTCCTTCCTTCTTTCTCTTTTTTTTCTTTCTCTTTTCTTTTGCTTTTCTCTTTTCTCCCCCACTCTTTCCCTCACCCTTCTTTCTCTCTCTTTCCCTCCTGCACCCACCTGGTGACTGAAGCCTGCTCCCACCCTGCTGAATGGATCCAACTCCCTCCAGAAGCAGAGCTGTGTATTAGGGTACTTCTCTTGCTGTAAGACTCCAAACTGGCCCCATTTTCTTTGCCCGTCAATCCGGCTCCTCCACACAGGTACAAATACACCCAATTTTCTGCAGCTCTGCAGCCAGGGCTGGAGGCTAAGGTTGAAACCTGCTTTCCTCATGGGGAAGGGTACCAAGGAGATGGGGGTTTTACAAGGGAAGATTTGATGCTGGGAACACCTCCTGCAAGCCAACAGGTTGGGGATTTCTGCAGGAGCCCTGGCAATGGGTGGCCACCAGAAGCCGGGGAAGATGTTGCCGATGGCTGAAGGCCACCTCCCTGCGTGCCCAGGGCCTGGTGCCACACCGGGGGGAGCGTGGAAGGGCTGGGTGCCTCCTCCTCCTCCTTATCAGCACCGGTGAGCAAGGCGAGCATTTCCCGGCGATGGCGCTTCCTGCCTCTTGATTGCAGATGCTGGTGTTGATCACCACTTCCTCCCCTGCCACTCGCCCACTTGCTGGGGCTCGGGGCTCCCCTGGCTAGGTTGGCACCATCCCTTCCTCTAAATTCACCTCCCACAACAGTTTTTCCTCCAGTTGTTTACTCCCTCCTCTTCCAACAAGGTTGTCTTCGTGTGCCGGGCCAGCTCTCGGCTGCCAACGCTCTGCAGCGAGGGCTGGTGCCTGCTCGTGCTGCCTGCCAGAGATAAGAACTAATCTCTGGTTTATGGTCGCAAATAACAACTTGCAGATCTGAGCCTTTGTACGGAAATCAGGACCGCACAAACAAGGGCAGCAGAAGGGAGGGGGGCTGGCGGCACATCACATTTCTCGAAGCTGGTTGTTGTTGTCTTGCAGAGTACCAGGTTTCGTCAGCACAGAGGTGCAGCTCCAGCAAGCCTTGTGTTAGGGGCAGCAAATACATTGGTGGGGCAGAAGACTTCATTTTCAAGCTCATCAGAGGCTGGGCATGGGGAATTCTCCATGAGCTCTCCCTGAGCACAGCCTTCTCAATGGTGAGAGGGGAGAAGAGAGGCACCATACCAAAATGATAACCCCAGTGTGCACTGAAACAGCTCCCGAAGTCCTGCACTGAGGTTTTAAGGAGTTTAGTGTCTCTCAAGGTCAAGCCCTAGGAGGGAAAGAGACCCCATGAGCACAGGAATTGCCTGGAAGGGAGAAAATCTGGCTGCCCTTCCTTGTGCTGTCAGCCATCTCTTTAGGTGCACCCAACATCTGGCAGAAGACTGGGTTTTTAGCCTGCTGGCTTTCTGCCACTGTCCTGCCACACAAACAACAGGGACACTTGGCTCTTTCTGCTGGCACTGGCGCCGTTGCCCAGACCACAGGGGATGACAGACTGGACCCTTTTCAGGTTGCTTCTGGAGATGAATGCGTAGCTGTGGCCTCCCAGCCTTTGCCAGCCGGGAGGAGGACGAACCAAGTCTCTAAAGTGCCAAAGCACAAGGCCAAGGGGGGGACAGGGGTGTGGAGACAGCAGAGCCTGAAAGCAATGGATGGAAGAAGAGGAAGAACTGGGAAAAAAGACAAGCTCTGGCAAAGGCTGGAGGAGGACCAGCCATGGGTCTCACCGATGTGGACAACCCAGCAGGTGATGTGGGGCACCCTGACTGCCTGCTCCAGCCTCTGAACCCTGCGGAGGTCTCAGGTCACACATTACCCAAGGCTAAAATAGCCCAGAAAGAAGGGATTGCAGACACTACCTCATGTCATATCCCTGGTGGCCATCCATGAGGTCATCGTGGCCTCCTTGACCATTGCTCTGGACTGACTCTCCTGAGGCTCTTGCCTTTTCTCCCTTTAATAGCACTATTTTTGCTGCTCTCTCTCCACTAACCAGGGCTACCAGGCTCCATGCTCCCAGAAAAATTCCCATTCCTCTTCCCCTCGTGGTCTGATGAGACAAAGTAGAAAAAATGGTCGGGGGAAAAAAGAAGAAAGGAGCTGGTTTTGAAATGAATAGAAGCTGCTGGTCAGGCTGCCACCGAACAAACAAAAGCTTTCCAGCGTGTAACTGCTTGTCTATGCAGGGAAATTAATTGGAACAGCTTTTCCAAATTAGCTGAATCTGATGATGATAAAAATAATAAAAACAAATAGTGGATTAAGTTAAATTAGGAAAAAGCAGCTTTACTCTGGAATAGGCGTGTCCACATTCCAGCATATTTTACTCCACAATAGCAGCTTCGCGCGGCTCCTCTGTGCCGACAAGCCCCGACACCGGCCCCGTGCATGCTCCTGCTCCTGCTCTGCAGGGAAGCGCTGCCTGCTCGGCCCTCCTGCTGCCCGAGTCTCCTCCGGCCTTTTTCCTCTGGGCTGCCACTTGCCAGCACCTCTTCCTGCCAGCAAATCCTCCAGGAGCCCTGGCAGTCCTGCAGACTTTGGATTCTCATCCCGACAAAAGCTGTCCCCAGGCTTTCCCAAGCATGCGTGTGACCCCGCAGTCCCTGCTGCCTGCAGCAACCTCCCCGCCTGCTCTGGCATCATCCCCACTTTGAAAAATTCACGTGGGTCCTTCCCTTAGCACCCAGCCCTTTGTGCTTCCCCTGTCGCCCTGAAAGCTAGCTCCTCTTTTGCCTTTGCACAGGCGCCTCGTCCGCCTTCAGACGGGCTCCCAGATGACATTTGCACACACAGACAAAAATCCCAGATTTATTTTGGATGGGGAAAGATGAGAATTTGGCACATGCAACCAAAGAGTGACCTCTCTGACCACACTGCCTTCACAGAGCCTGGTTGCTGGCTCCCATTGCATTGCTGTGGGCTCGGTCTCCAGTGGGGCGAGCAGCAGTGACTGTACGGAGCTACATCAGCCTACAGCAGATGAGGATCTTGCCCTTTCTGTTAGAAGAAAGACATAATTTTAATTATCTTGACATGTTTATCACTATGAGCCTGGGCCCGTTATCTCCACGGATTCGTTCTCAACTGTGTGGAGCAGAGGGAACATGATTGCCTTTTATTAAAATCGTGCATGAGGTATTCCTGCAGCTGCACTTTGTGTCAAAGGATAAAAAATGTGCGCAGTGACTTTCCTCGCATTGTTAACCGTGAGTAGCTGTGGTGTGCTGCGAGCCATTTCCTACACAATGGGGCTTCAGCTATTACGGCTTATTTATGGGTCTGCATGTGTTCGCCCTGTCAAACCTCCTTACAGAGAAGGTTTAAAGCCATTAAAAATGGTTTGGGTTAGTTTCCCTAAAACTTGCTTCGCTGCACAGCCTCACATGTGAGAGCTCCCGCTTTGCTGTGCATCGCTGTGCTGCCAGGTCCCTCTCCTCTGGCCCCGCTCCGTAAAGCTGGGACTTGTCCTGGGGGCTGCTTGTGCCCTGCGAGAATGGTAGGAAAATGTCCCCTCCGTTCGTGGGAGCACACAGGGTTTCTTGCATTGCGCATCATCAAACTCAGCCACCCCATCTGCCTGTCCAGCACCTCCGTGGCAAGACCCTGACACCTCTTCTTCCTCCTTGACTCTCATTTCATTTCCCCAAAGGTTGTTTTTCATTAACATTGACCGTGTGGATCTGCAAAACTCTTCTAACCTCTGCCTTGTCATCTGGTGAGTAACCTTAGACTGTCCCAAGCCCATGCCTGGGCAGCCTCCTCCCTCTGGATTTCGTTCTCCCCATTTCCACAGCTGGACAGCTCATATCAGAAAGTAAATTCTTGACGAATCACTAGTTCTATTTATTGTTTGCTACACCAAAGGGCTCAGGCATCCTAGGCATGGGGTCCTTGACCAATGCACAGAAAAGATCCTCTCTCTCCCACCAAGTTTTACGATCCCGGGACAAAACAGAAGATAACTGGGGCTCGTCGCAGAGCCCCAGACTGCAGTGTCAGCCAGCCTCTAAATAGTCCCAGCATCAGCAGCAGGGCTAAAAATAAGTCTGGCGAGGTTTATTTTGACATTTATTCCATCAGAATATGCCGTATCCTGATCCCCGTCCCCCCATCCCCGTCCTGTCGGGGTTCCCCCCGCGCAGCATCCCCCTGTCCCCGGGGGACCCGCAGGTTGCAGTGGCAGATGGCAGCCGCGGGGGCCTGGTGACCTGTTAAACCGCCGCCGGTCACTGCCTGCGAGCCCCCGCCAGCCCGGGGCCCTGTGTTTGTTTGTGCAAGGCGGCCCGAAGGGCTGGCTGGGCTGGCAGCCTTCATCTCGGGCTTCCCATCAGGATCACGCCGTCGGTCCCCGGGGCTGGAACGTGCCTGTCCCGGGCTTGTCCCGCCTGGGAAATGGGCTTCAGGGTTCTGCCGTGTGTGTGGGGGGTAGCTGCAAGGCTGGGGATGGAGCTGGCTGCAGAGCAAGGAGACTTTCTCTGCCTTTTTCTCCCAGGGTCTTTATAGGGCTGTGAAGGTAACGTGGAGTCAAAGTGATGTACGGCGCCATACAGGCAAAGTGATGCACAGCAAAGCTGTACGTCTTACATGTCAGCTGGGCAGCGAAGCAAGTTTTAGGGAATAAAGCATCTGGTTATTAAGCTGATGACATGATAAGCCTGGGAGAGCATAACATGGAGGTGGCTCTGTCCCCTTGATACCTGCTCTCGGTCACTTAGGGTAACGTGGGTGTCTGTCCCTGCCCCACATTGCTCCATGGGGACCCTTCTCCCTCTGGGCAAGCAAATGGTGGAGAGGAAAGGCAGGGTGGCACGGTGGAGGAGCCCACGTTCACAGTGAAGTTGCAGGGCCATAAAACCACACTGCGATGTGTAATTACCAGGAGGAGGCTGGGGAGGCGAATACAGTGAGTGGGTTATGAGGAGGTGAGGAGGAACAATGCAGCCAACGATTTTTAATTATTCCTACAACAATAAGGGGAAACTAATCTCCCGGATCAGGGTGCAAATTTAATTTTCCCCTTCACTCCTCTTCCCATCATTCAGCTGAGCACAATGGCACAGATGCAGCCTGGGATGCTGTTCCTTCCTGCGAGGGATGCCCGCCTGCTCGGGGGTGCCAGAGCCCAGGTCCTTGGACAAATCCCCTAACCCCAAGATTACAGGAGGAGATTCCCTTGGGGGTTCCTATCTCATGTGCCATTCGGTTCACTATTATAAATTTTCAGTGGGAGTACTGCAAGGCTCAATAGTGCACTGTGGTGCAGGGCGCTGTACATAGCTGCTCTGACAAAAAAAATTGTTTAGAGTTTATACACAGCAGGCAAAAGGCACGAAGTGGCAGCGTGTCACAGCCAAGTCCTCTTGGCAAGGAGCTGGCAGAGTCCTGGCATCTGCTGCATGGCAAAACCCCGCGGCAGTGCTGGAGCCGAGCTCAGCCCCAATCCCCCCCGTCAGCCCCAGGCATGGGGAGCGCAGGGGGTGCCCTGTGGGGTGCAGAGCAGCCCCCCCAGCCCCAGGATCCGACCCACGGCTGATGCAGAGTGTGGCACCGCACAAGGGGCAGCCTTTGAGAAGCCAAATTGTTTTCCCCTCGGAGCAGAATTGCTTTCATAGCTGCAGCCAGCACATCCCAGCCTTTCTGTCCATTGCTTAATTAACTCCAGAGCTTGTATGGCTTTCTTCTGGGGGAAGAAAAAAAAAAAAAAACAAAAACGAGGGAAGAAAAGCAGAGAAGAATGCAATTTTTGCAAACGCCCCCCGCCTCCGCGGGGTAGCGTGGGGCTGCAGCCCCACAGCTTGCTTCCTCCCTGCCCGCCCCCGCAGGCACCGGTGCTGGCCCGGCTCCCCGCACACAGATGTGGGCTTCCCCCGGGCTGCTGCGCTGCGCTGGGAAAGTTCAAACCTGCCGTGGTCCTTCCACAGCTCCCCCCAGCCGTCAGAGCATCCCCCGCGCCCCACATCATCCCCAGAGTGGGTGGGAAGCGCCTCGTCCCCCCTCCTCGGTTTGTGCTGGGTAGGAAGGACCCCGGGTAAATAAACAGCAGCTGGTGGTGAAGTGCATCGTGATGGCTTTTTCCCATTCCCCGGATGGCTCCGTGATTGTGTCCAGGTGCGGGGAGCGGGGGCCAAAGGCTGAGCGCGGGGACGCGGGGACAGATTTGGCATCGCTCGGCTTCAACAACACCGGCTGGGGAGGGCTGACTCTGGGCTGACCCCCCCATGTACGTGGAAAGGCAGCACCCTGTGGGGCTGTCTTTTGAGCCCACGCTGCATCTGCAGCAGCAGGAGAAGGGGAGGTTTGGGGGAGCTCAGGGTCTGGCCCCATCTGCGATGGATGGGTCCCATCTCCTCCCACTGGTGTTGGTTTGAAGCAGCCCCAGCAGGAGCCGGTCCCCAGCACTCGCAGACCTGCAGAAGCCAGAGGTGGCCCTTGAGCTGGGTGGAAAGTTGGTTTGAGACTGAGGAAAACAAAAGTATTTTCACTTTGTGGTGTGTTTTGTTTTTTTTTTTTCAAACACCGAGTGTGATCTACAGACTGGCGAGCACCTCGAGTTCAAGGGCATTTGTGGTCTGGGCTTTGTCCCTGCATGGGGATGCCCCAGGGAAGCCTTGGTGTCACCCCTGGGTCTGGGGGCAGCCCCAGGAGCTCAGTGATGCCAACTGGAATGGTTTCAGGACACCTCCTGGGGCTTTGCCTGGCAGCTTTTTGCTCTCCAGCCTCCAGGATCCACAGCACCCACGGGTGAGAGCGCAGAGCTGGGTTTTCACTCGTGCACGGCTGGAAGGAGTTTGGGCCCCTTGGGAGATGTGTGTCCCATGGCTGCACCATGGCCACCTCCGGTCCCAACACCAGCTTGGTCACTCCAACTCCTCCAGTGGGGTCCCAGGGACTCCACACCGCTCCCCGTGACGGCACGGCGCCGCTTGGCAATGAATCACGGCCCGGCACCGACAGCATCCCTCTCCATACCACACCTGCCACGCTTTGGTTTGCCCTTCCCCTGGACAAGTTTTTCCCCCTCCCTTTGAGAGTGGCTCTTTTCAGCCAACCCTGAAAGGGCCCTGTTCCCCCGTGATGGATTGCACCTGATTTCAATATCAATGAGGGCATGGGCTCTGCTCGTGGAGCCCCCGGCAGCTTGTTTAGCCGAGGTTTGTTAACAGGGTCGCCCTCCTCCTGCCTTCCATTGTCGCCTCCTCCTGCAAGGCTCTGGGGAGCCAAAGCCGCGGCTGATCCTGTCCTCAGGAAGGATTTCTCCTGCCAACAGGTCGGGCAGCATGGGTGGTGGATGCGCGACGCTCGGGTGCTGGAGGCCGAGGCTGGATGAGGACCGTGCGAGCGGGCTAGGACGGTGAGCGCGGGGCCTCTGCCGCCTGCCCGAGGAGGTGGCGTTGCCATGGTTCCTCCTCTCCCTCTGCTGATTTAAAAAAAAAAAAAAAGGAAAGAAAGAGAAGAAAAAAAAGATGATCCTTTCTTTTCTCCCAGCCTTTTATCTTCCCCTCTAAGGCTGTTGCTTTGAGTCCTATGTCGAATGCGTCCATTGCTAAAGGAGCCAGAGGGTGCCATAAATCCAGGCGGCCCAGAGCGATGCCTCTTGCCCCCACCCCATCCAACGAGCGCCTTTGTTGTTCCCACTGCCTGTGATTTATGGCCCTTGAGCTGGGGCTGTTCCCAAGAGAGCTGTTCCCTTTGTCCCCAGGCCTCAGCAGAGGCACCGGGTACATTTTAGCCACACGGTGTCTCCGTGCCAGCCTCACCCGTACCTGTCCCAAAACCAGCAGCATCGCTGCGTGCCAGACGCAGCCTGAGCAGGCACCTGGTTCTCTGTGTCCCACAGGGATCGGAGTCACGATTGCAGCCCCTGGCTAAACAGCTTTTTAAAGCTATCCCGGGCTTTGGAGATCCTCAGCTAAATTCCCATCACATGAGCCAAGAGGGTGCCAGCTTCTAGGCAAGGTGCAGCAGGCAGGCAGCCTGGCCAGGCTGTGAACATGCTTCAGAACCACCAAGCTGCAGCTCGCTGAGAGCAGCTGATGGGTTTCTTTGGCAATAACCCCTCCTGCTATCCTAATATCTTACTCGAGACAGCAGAGAGGGCAGAAACCCCATTTATTGATATCTACCTCCTGCACAAGCCAAACCATCCCAGAAAAAAACACCCCTTGAAGCCAGAGGCTCCTGGTCAGAGCCCAGATGAGGAGAGAGGGAAGTGCCATGGAAAAGGCAAAGAACAGGGCTGGGAGACACCCAGCCAGCCCTCCTGCCCCCACACCCCGTGGGGCACCCAAAAATGTGCCTCTGTGCCCAGAGATCGTGTGGGAGCAGGGAGTCAGAGGCAGGGCCTTGTTCCCCCTCTCCTCTCCCCTCCGCTGGGTTTGGTTAAGCTTCGTGTCACGGGTAAGAGGAAAAGGAAAACAGGGAGAGGGGAAGCGACGCAAACTGTAAAAACAGCGAAGGAATCCTCCAGCTCCCTGGGGAGCTCGGGAATGGGAATGAGGGTCTGCATTTTCCAACGGGAAGCACCCAGGGACAAATAAACCCTCCAGATGAGCCGGAGAGGTGAGTCCTTCCAGACGAGGTCAGGACACCCGGGGCTGCCAGATGGCTCTTCTTCCTCGGCTGGCCCCCAAAGATGTCCTTCGGGGTCTGTGTGTCCCATGTCCTCGGGCAAGTATTTCGGTTTTCTGCATTGGTTTTGGTGCTGCTCCCAGGTATGTGAGCAGTAACAGTGGTACAGCCCCGCTGGGCTCTGTAGGCAACAGAGCAGCACAGCCTTCCCTCACCAGCTCTCATCAGGACCCGAATGGTAAAATCTGACCCTGATCAGGGCCGTCCTTTTATTTGGCAGCTGGCAGCTGCTCTCGCACGCAGCACAAAGCAGCAGCACAGCCGATGTGGTGCCTCACAGCCCCGTGGTGACGCCCGGTGACAGCAGGCTGTGTGACCAGGGCGCAGCTCAGCCTTCCACCACATCCCCTTGGGGTCCCTTGTAGTAGCCGGGGTGGCCAGCCCCAACCCAGCACCCAAGCTGGGGTGTCCATTCGCCCTGACAGCAGCTGTGGGGCCATGTGGATGGGTCTTTTGTATCACCCATCCCTCCTGCCTTTGTCTGACCAGGTCAAACCTTGTCCCCTGAGCTTCTCATTTCTTATCCAGCCCTTAGTAGAAGGCAGGTCCCCAACACCCAGGAGCAGAGCAGCAGATCCCCTGAAGGGTCCCATCCTTTTTATCTTCCTCACTCAGGTGGCTCAGGTGAAGCCTTTTGGTGACCACGGTGTGTATGACATGTACAAGGGATGAGGCACAGCCCGGAGGTCCCGATGCTCCTTATAGCTCTGCTGGGACAGTGTGAATTGAGGCAAAAGTCCAAGTAGAGAGAAAAGACAGTAATTTGTAATCCCCGGGAGCACACAGCCCTGTACAGCTGGCCCTGATAATGCATTGAGGTCCTCTCAGGGACAAATCCTGACACCCAGGTGCCCACACCGCAGTCTCATCCCCGGGAGGAAACCCTGTGCCACGCCAAGAGAGATGCTCCTTGCCCCGCTGCCTCTCCCCGGGGGCAGGAGAAGGCTTTTGCTGAGATTTCTCTTTCAAAGCCGGGGCTGAGCACACAGCTGGGCAGGTGCCAGGCTCCTATTTCGGAGGCGAGCTCGGAGCCCCGTTCTCTGGCGGAGCCGCGGGGGCTGTTGGCAGCGAGGCGAGCAGCTGCGCAGCAAGGCGTTGCATCACGGAGGTGGATGTAGGTGCGGCCCCCGTGGCGGGCTGTTCGTGCCTTGGGGCTACTCTTTACTGCGGCGTCTGACGGATGCTGGCAGGTAGGGGCTGGCCGGCAGGATCAGCGCCGTCTGAAACATGAACGCACACCAGAAAAAGGTGCCGCGGGGCAGGGACGGGTGCGCACGCCGGAGCCCTGACAGCTGGATTTCCTGCGCCTGGGCCAGCTCCCTGCCACGGGTCTCCCTGCAGTCCCCATGCAACTCACGGTGCCTGCAGATGAGGATTTTGGGTAAATTTGGGTAGATTTGGGGTGCAGTGAAGAGCCTGCTTCACATGGGGGAGAGTGAAGATGCTTCCCGCGCCAGCCCCGCTGCCTCCCACCAAGCTGTGGTGCACAAGGCAGAAGTATTTGGGATTGCACCGGTTATATCTCTGCGGGCTTTCAGAGGGAAGCCCCAGGAACAATAAATAGGGTTGTTCTCTCCCCTTTCTTCTCTGGAAATTCCCTGTGTATGAGTTTTCCACTCAGTCTGAGCACTGCAGCAAGGAATCCAGTTTTGGTAGCTCCTGCTCTCCCAGTCCGTCCCGTGTGGGAAACGTGGGCATGGTTTGTGTGCCAATGATGCCGGGTTGCACCACGTGTCCTTCGAGGGCTTTTGGCAAGCTCTGGGAGTAAAACCAAGAAGTGCTCCCAGGAGTGACACACACAGAGATGCCCGTAATATTAACCCGGGCAGCCTTGTGGCGTGCAGGGCATCGGAGTTGTGGTTAATTCAATCGTGGTCCCCATAGAAACGGGGGAAGAATTGGAGGAATTAGATATTTACTTTCATTTCTAGTGGCAGCCTTCATCCTGAGATTAAACGGGAGCCAGCCCCTCACCCCGCACACACAGCAGCTCCAGGGCAGCTTCTGCAGCGGGCGAGGGAAGAAAAGGTCGCTTGTTTCTCGAGATGCCCTTTACTATTCAAGCTCCTTCTACATGTTTTTATTCAACTGCATCTTGCACCAGGCATCAAACAAGCCCAAGACTATTATGTGCTGAAAGCTTTCCCTGTGGATTGAGCTGCTTGGATCCGCCTGGTGTTTTCCAGTCCATCTCCCCAGTGAGACATGCAGACAAGTTAAAACAGGCACATTTCGACAGGGCCCAGAAAGAGGATGGCGGAGGATTTGCCAGGCACAGAAGGGCTGCCTCCCCTCGCTCCCCACCCTTTGGAGTGGAAATGGGGAAGGTCAGTGCTTTCCCAGCTCCAGATGCCGGGGTTTTCTCACCCGGTATGGAGCCTGTCCCTGGCGAGGTGGGGAAAGTCACCCCATGGTGGCAGGGAGGTGACGGGGAGCTGGGTGATGGGGCTTGGAGCAAGGGTGGGGACTTTGCTGCTGATGTGAACTGACGGGAGAGCAGGCGAGGGATGTCTCATCCGGCAGCCCCACAATGTGCAACCCCATCCACCCCACTGCTCCCTCACACCCAAACCCAGGTGTCCCTCGAGTCTTGGGGAGCGGGGTTGAGGTTCGGGCACTTCTTTCCCAGGCGGAAATTTTCCTTTACCCAGCACTAGAGACGTTCTCTGGTGGTCCAAGGTGGTCCCCAAAGGGAGTTTACCCCATGCTGGAGTTGGGCTTTACACTTTTCTGGGCTCTCCGGGGCTGGGGAATCAGCTCCAAGAATGTGAATGCCATCCTGGCAGCAGCATTTGTTCACTACATGCGTCCAAAAAAAGCAGTTTGCAGAAGAAAGAGGCTTAGGTGAAAGGCTGGTCAAAGTGTGGAGGCAAAAAGAGAAGAGACAGCACAGAAAAGGGGGAAGAGGAAAGAGGAACTTTGTGGGGCTAAGGGGCATGTTTTAAGAGGATCTTCACCTTTATCCAGACCAGCCCCCTAGTCCATCGTTGTGGAAACTTCTGCTTACAGAAGCTTGGCCCCAGAGCTGGTGAACAGGACTGAGGTCACAAAAAAATGTGCCCTTTAGTGGGGAACCAACAATGTGCAAATTCAGGTCAAATGCAAATGCAGGGCTTCAGCCAAAACGAGTGAGGGAAATCATTTGGAAGATGTCGAAACATCTTGTTTCAACATTTTTCAAAACAAAACATTTATGGCTTCTTCATTTCAAAATAGCTTTTCCTATTTGAACAGTGCTGTGCATCAAAAGGAGGAGAGTTCAAAAGGTGCAAAAGACCCCAAAAGGGAGCAGATCACTGTGGGCTTGGCGGGAGGGATGTTTCAGGTTGAGCTGAGCCGCCTCTTTTTGGTGTCTGACCGATGTTTTTCCTCTCGATACTTTTTTTTGGTGTGGTGTGAGCAGAGAAATCCCATCCCACGGAGCATCCCTGTGGACCGAGGATGGAGTTTGCAATGCAAACACTGCAAAATGCCTCTTTGCTGCCCAGAAACTGCTTCTTGCCCCTTTCCATGCCTGATTTTCAGAGCCGTGGCTGCGGCACCACACTGCCCTGCCCGTGCGGTGCCTCCCTGCGGAGAGGGCCCCGCGCACCCGGGTGCCGTCCCTTTTCCCTTCTGCTTTTCCACTCCAGCAGGCGAAATGGGAGCAGGACAGCGGGTGAAAGCATCCCTTTGTGCAAGCTGAACGCGGTCCATGTGCCCTGCCAGCCTGCCCGCCCCACGCCGCGCACCCAGCCCCAGATTAGCGCGGCTATCAGGACACATTTAGATATGGACCATTTCCTCCGGCCGTCGCCAGCGCAAGGGGGGACGGAGTGTGGGAAAGCTTTTTCCAGGGCGCAGGGCCCTTCTCTCACCCTCGTTTTGCCCAATCCCAGGGCCGGGGATGGTGGCTAATCGGATTCCCACCGCGCCGGGCGCGATGCGGCCGCGGCGTGTGACCCTCCGGGGGTGCAGAGCCCTGTGGGAACCAGGGCGAGGGAGGCTCCGCCAGAAAGGGGGAGATTTTTCAGGGTTCAATAGTCAAGGTCTTTTCCAGCAGGCCACCGTGCCTCGCAAGCTCGCGTCCCACCTGTGATGTGGTGGTGGGGGGGGTATGTGTGTGTCCCCCAGCCGGGGACAGCCCAGCGGAGCTGGTGGCATTAACCCTTGGTGGGCTGGGTCACTGGAAATGAGATCAGAGGGGTGGGAAACGCGTTGGGAAAGGAGGGGAAAGGCAGATGCTGTGGTGGAGGCCGCATTGCCTGTGTGTGTGGGAGGTTTGGGTCCAGCCGGGGTCCAACCTGCCACCCTGCTGCCCCGTGGGCTTTGCAGCGCTGAGCAGCGCGTGGGTGGTGTGTCCCTGCGCTCCAGGTCCCCAGAACCGGGTGCTACGTGGGGGCATTTTCTGCCACTGAATAGGGGCAATAGAGAGGTTATGTGGCTTCTTCACAGCTAGGGGCACGATGGGGAGTTCTGGGTCCCCATCTCTCTAAAACCATGTTGCTTGATGCAAGTTGCTGTGCGCTGGTTCCCCTCCTTAGCAGCCACAGCACCGCTCCCCCAGCGATGGGGACCATCAGGGCTGGTGCTGGTGGATGCCAGGGCTGGGAAGAAAAGAAGCTGTGCCCGATGGTGGAGGTGAGGACACCCAAAAGCTAAGGCTGGTGAGTGTAGAAGATTAGGATGTGTCTCTGGATGGTTATTCCCCACTGCGGAGGGGTTTTGCAGCTGACAGGCAATCCTGCTGGTGCGGGCTCACTCCATCATCAAGGCAAACCTTGGGAAAGACCCCGGGGACTGGTGCTGGGGCAGCCCGTGGGAATGGGCTGGGACAGGAACCCCCGCGGGGTAATTTCCCAAAGCCAGCGTCAATCCTGCCACCTCCTCCCGCCACCCCTGCGGCGCCTCCGCGCCCGCTCCCGTGCTGCCCGTGGCCCCCCGCCGGGCAGGGGCTCCCTGGGCCTGCGGCCGCGGCGCGGGGAAGGCAGGATGGCAAACTTCACACCACAGTGTCAGGCCAGCTCCCAGCACGCCGCCACCTCCTCCTCCTCCTTCGGCTATTGCCGCGAACGCATCAGCGGCAGTAAAGAGGTTAATGGGAGCGGGAGGAGGGAGCGGGGGAGAGCGAAGCTGTTCCCATGAACCGGCTCCAAGGCTTTTACAGAAGCAGAGCATCTGGCCACGGGGCTCATTTGCCCCGGAGCAGATGGTCCTGTCCTCTGTCCCCAGCCTGGGCGGTGGGGCTGGGGCTGATGCTGAGCCCAAGGAGCCTTTTGTCACTCTGAGATTTCGCAGGAGGCAGCGCTGAGTCCCACGGGGAGGGGGAGAGGGACAGGCGAGGTCCCTGGGATTGCTCAGAAGTTCTCAGCCTAAACAAGCTCCTGTAGGTGATTTTTTAAAGCCTCCAGAGCTCAGGGCTGACCCCCTTCACCCAGAGCACCAGTGCTGGGCTCACAAGGTCCAAGCATGCCCTGGAGGCTGCTGTGGGGCTGCTTTTACCCATACCGGGGAGGTCCACCCCAAAACCAGCTGCCACTCTCACCATGGGGCTGAGCAAGGCATTGGGTGGAGAGCACTCTTGCCAAGGATGCTGCAAAAAAAAGATTTATGATGTGATGGTTCAGTGCTGTAAGCAGAGCTGAACTCAGCAGGCTCCTGGATTTCCTAAGAGGAGTTTCCTCGTGCTGCGCTGGAGGTTTCCATGCCTGGGGCTGCTGGGCAAGGCTGGAGCACGGTCCTGGAGCAGGACCTCAGCATCACACTCACCCTGGCATGAATTGTGCCTCTGCTTGGTTTTCTCTCCATGGCACCAGGTGTGACATTTATCTTTGGAGCATGGAGCACTTTGCAATCAGCTGCCTTGTGCTTCTGCCCCGTCCCGAGTCCCCTGATAACAGGGGGCCGGGGGGAGCCAAGGTGCCTCTCTCTTCCCATGTCACCTCCAGCTGGGGCATGCCGGCCTCCACCTCCATCCACGCTGGAGAATAACCCCCTTGCTAACCCCTCTCTGCAGAGAGACTCGTGCTTCCTGATTTATCCATATCTGGGATTGCAATCTCCAGCAAAATAGCTCTGGGCTGTCTCCTGAGCAGCTGTGACATAATTATTGTTACCAGAGATTCAAGCAAAACCTCCCTGCGCTCTCCGAGCACTGCAGCGCTTTCTCACTGCCTCTCCCTGCTCTGGAGCAGGGGCTCTGAAGCAGCCCCTTCCTCTTCCAAATTTCTGCACCGGGGTGGAGGGTGTGAGGTCCTTCTCTGGGATCAGTTTTGCCCTTCCTTAGGGGACTTCATACCATGACACCTCTTCTTTTGTCTTCTTGCAAGACTCTTAAAGCAGTGACCCATCCTCATATTATACAGTTATTTTGATTATACGGTGATTTTTATTTTACAGTGATTTTTAGAGGTGTTGCATTGCTGGGGAGTCCTGAGACCTCCTCTGTGCAGGGGGAGGAGGATTGGCTTTGCCATCTCCTCAAGGATTTCTCCTGAGCCTGGCCTGAAGACCTGCCTGTGCCCACGGAGGTGGGAGAAATGGCTGAGCTCGCCTGGGCCTTCAGATGGGCCTCCGTTATCCCCATCATCCCATGGAAACCATCTTCCCCCATTCCTTTGCCAGGAATAAAGCAAGCTGATGACATCTGCAGCGTTACCAGCACGTTCCTCAGCCCTCCAGGTCTCCCAGCTTCCAGGACAGCTGTAAGTTATTCTCGGAGAGCCTATATCCTCCCATCCCACTGGATTTTCCTACCTTGGCTCCACCACGTCCCAAAGGGAGGACAACGCTCGTACGGATCTTCCTCTGGAAGCCTGTTTACGGGAGGACGGGAGCAGTTTTCCAGATGTTCTGGAGGGAAGCGGCTCCATCCAGGGACCTGCCCATCGCGCGCTGCGTGTCCCCGCTAGGACATCTTTTTCCTCGCGCGGAGGATGTGTGTGTTCGGCAGCCGGCCCGGCTCGCAGAAGCCTGGACCCGCTCCCAGACACCTTGGCCAGGGCCACGTCCGACGGGCTGCACGCTCGCACAAGCCGCAACAGGCGGCCTTGGGGGGAGGCCGGCCTCGCGCCAGCCTCGCCGTCGCGCTCCCCAGCTGCGGCACAGACCTCTCTGCTCAGCCAACAACATCCCTTCCCAGACGGAGGCACGCCTGCACGTCGTGGCCCCTTCCTGGAGAGCCATCCTGGATGGCACAGATCCCCCTGGTGTCCCCCACCTGCCTGCCCCGTTGTCCCCAAAATGCTCACGTTCATGATTCCCCACCAAACTCGGCGTGCTGGCCCACACCAACCCACCGAGGGCACCCGGGCAGAGCATTGCTCTTCCCAGAACCCATATCAGGGAGCCTTCTTGGTTGAGAGAACTGAGAATAATAAAAGGAAACGCAACGAGCCCGAGTGCGATAGGAAGCGGGTAGCAGGGTGCTAAAGACGACAGGGGAAAGTCGACGGCAAGCAGCTGCAGCACAGATGCTGAGCAGAAACGAAAGCCTCCTCTCCTAGGGCAGGCCGTGACGAAGCCGCAGAGGCGGCCTGGGATGAGTAAATCGGTTTATCGCGAAGGGAGGAGGTCGTTTGTCACCTTAGGCAAAACCAGCGTGTCACAAATGGGAAACTGCAAATTCTCCGTGACAGTGTGCTGCAGCAGAGAGAAACCACAGATGATGCCGAGGAGAGGAGCCAGGACACTGAGGCATTCAGAGGAAGCCCTGGGCAGGAAGAGAAAGGTCTTGATCCAACTACATCCCGTGTTTAGGTTTAAGCAAGTAAACAGTCCCATTCATGCTCAAGTGCTTTAATGTTTTATTGGGCCAGGATTTCAAAAGTGATGAAAAGTCTGCATGAATCCAGAGCAGAGACTCAGAAAAGAGAGGGGAGAGGAACCGATCAGTCAGCGCGAGAAGGCTGGAGATAAGGGATGGGTCGCAGGCTGCTTTCTATCAGCGAGGCTTCACTGGGGTTACGCAGCTCCTCAGCAGCGAGGAGCCACAAGTGGCTTCACACGGGCTCAGCACAGTTAGCATCTGCAGTAAATCAGGTGGTTTAATGGGATCGGGGCCAGGAGGGCTGCTGATTTCTTTGGGAAGGAGAGGCGCTGCAGGCTCCTTCGACTTGTCAGTGCTCTCGATGTCCTCTCTGCCAGGACAGGCAGGGTCGTGCAGCAGCCAGGTCCTGCCCATGCTGGAAGAGGCTGGACGTCCCCAAAAGGGACACCTGGCACACGAGCTGGTGCTGCAGCGCAGCCTGAGGACTGATGTCCTTCCTGCATAGCCAGCAGGCAGGTGTCCCCCCTGCTTCGTGAGGGGCTGTGGGCGCTCTGTGCCTGGCAGTGCCAAAGGGCATGGGGGAGAAATGACACAGCCCTGTGCCTTCCCCTGCATTTCCCCATTTCTCACTGAGTTTTTAGGGTTCTTACTGCTGTCAGAGCCAGGGATGAGGGGATGCATCCTCCTCCTCATCCAGACTTATATATGATGATCACCGTCCGTCCCTCAGTGTGTGTGTGTCTCACCCTCTCCATCTCCATGCTCACGCTGAGGGAACGCTTGCCAAGGGCGCAGGGCTTCCATCCATACCTGCTCTTTTACGGACATCTGAGTACAGAAGAGAAAGCGCCGGCGAGCAGCTGTCGGCACCAGGTCCCTCCGGACCATGGGACGAGCCGCCCGGCGGGCCGGTCGGGAGCGCCGGTGCCTTTCGGCATTGTCCTAAAGCTCCCGGCCCAAGCCTTGCCGCGGGTTCCCACAGCTGCGCGACAAAGGAGAGACAACAGGCTCCTCTGGGGACAAAACCTAATCTGAGAGATACCGGGCTGAGAAAGCTCTTCCTAAAAAAGCCACAGTCAAAAGCTCTCGGATGCCCTGCGTCCGCGGATACCCGATACGGCCGCCTGCGGTACGATTACCTCCAGGCAGGCTTTGTCCGCTGCGGCTCCCCTGAATGTCACACTTGTTCCCAAATACCAGCGGGGAACAATGCGGGGGCAACACAAGGAAAAGCCTCCTCTGTCCCTCCCGGCCTGAGAGCAAATATCAAATGCCGGTGCTGGAGGGGAGGGAGGGGTACGGTGAGCGAGGAGGCAAAAAGGAAAAAGCCCGCGGTTGAGAAATGCCACGGGGAAACTGGGTCATGGCTATAGGGTGACGGGCAGAAAAGGGGCCTTGCTCTTGGATGTGTTTGGTGTCCTCGCAAGCAGCCCCTTTATGCACAGCTGCTGCAGCCTCTTCCCCACGGACTGAATGGTGTGAGCTGGATGTAATCTGGTTTTCCATCCTTATCTGCCCTCCCTGCTGGCGGTGAAGTCAAGTCCTCTTAAGCCCCCTCCTTCCTGGAGGCCACACATGGTTTCTTCCTCTCGCAGCATGTCCCTTTGTCCCTCGAAGGGAGCGTGTGTCCAGCTGGGTGTGCCAGCGGGACGGTGGCTGGCTCTCCGTGTCTCCTTTGGATGGGGAGATGGTCATCCCACGTGCACATGGAGCTTGGGCAGAGCAGGCAGGAGCCCGGCTCTATCGAAGGCTTTCTGGAAAAGCAGATAATCACTGTCACTGTCACTGCCACTGTCCTCTTTCCCACCTGAGGATGGAGGGGAAAACTGGCTAAAAACACGTGTTCCTGTTGGCACGGCTGCCCTTGGCCCTGTCACCCTGTGCCTGATGGAGGGGCTGATGGGTCCATGCCTGGGCCAGCACACTGGGGCAATGGGGCAGGAAAATGGGATTTTCTGCTAGTTCAGGCTCAAGGTCTGACCCAGAACTCATTGATGTTAGAGGCAGTTTTCCCACTGATTTTGTCAGGCTTTGGCACAACCTTGTAATGAATCACTGGGATGATGGAAAGAGGCAGAGCAGCAGGAACAGAAGGCAAATGACCTAGAGAAACAAATCCAACCAGGCACAAGGGACCGTAATTCATTGCCTCCTCCTCAAAGGATCCCCCTTTCTATCAGTGACTGAAATATATATTTCAAATAAGCTGGAGAAGTGAAAGCTGGGTTTGGGGGTTCTGGACTGAAACGTGTGCAGGGAAGGGACACCTGTCCTCCCCTCATCGGCCTGCGGAGCAGAGAAGGCACGGAGGGATCCAACAGTCCTGTGCAGTAATGGGATCCTGGGGACAAGGCTGGAGGCAAAATTTCATGTTGTCCCCTTTGGTGGTGGAG
This sequence comes from Anser anser, assembly GCF_964211835.1. NCBI lineage: Eukaryota > Metazoa > Chordata > Aves > Anseriformes > Anatidae > Anser > Anser anser. The sequence goes on along the minus strand of NC_139736.1, from coordinate 5,053,868 downwards.
CAGGATGGATTGGTAGGGTGGGCCATAAAGGGAAATCCTCCAGTGAGAGGAGTGACCCCCCCTGAAGGAGCCGCAGCAGGGCCAAGTGCTGAAGCTGCATTTTGGAGATGAATTGAGGCTCACATGTTGCAAGAGCTGATGGAAGACTTCCTGCACAGAGAAGACAACTCAGGAGCAGCCCCGTCTGTTGCCAAATGGCCACACAGGGAGTGTGACCTTGTCCCATCAGATAAGGAGATTTATTCTGCTCCTTTTGATAGGACATCGATTGAGGTTTCCATGCTTGTGAGGGCACTGGGGGTTCAAAGGGCCGAAGGGTCAGCATGGAGCAACAAAACACACGGCTCTTGGCTTTGCCCAGAGATTTATGGACTCGGTTAGTCTCAGAGCAAGATTGGTATGAACATCCCACTGCCTGTGCCCAGAGCAGAAAGGCAGACTCCACCAAACCCGCCACACTGAGATGAACTCAAAATAAGCCTCAAGACCCCTGGCACACTGGGAGCCCAAATATTCTGGTGCTCCAGAATGGATGAGCTCAGCACAAAATGGAGCAGGAGAGCAGAGCCACTCCGGGAGGGCAGGCTGTCTGTCTCGTGCCGGCTCTGAAGCGAGCTGGGGCCAGTTCTGACACTCGCTCAAGAAAAATAGCTGTTTTGAGAGGACATGGCAGCACCTTCCTCATGATTTGGGGTGAGATCCTCAGCTAGGGCAACTCAATGGGATGTCCCCAGTGGTGCTGCGTCAGCCTGGGAGCGCTCTCTTGGAAATAAAGAGCAGCTGCAGGTGCTGCAGAGCAGGGGGTTTAGCTGAGGGGTTCTCCGTGGACTGAAATCACTGGAGATGAAAGATCTGAGCCCGATTTCGGGCTGGTAATCCCTTGCCACCTGTGCATGTGAGGCAGGCGGAGCAGCAGGGCCGCATGTGCTCCTCCAGCTCGCTGCCTCCAGGAAGCTTCCCCGCACTATTTTTGCAGCGCTGACCTCATTGCTCGGATCAGCCTGCCCTTTTCCAGCTTCCTCTCCCTGATATCTGACTTTTGCCCCGCATTTCCTCACACGTTGAGCAATCACCTTAAGACTCTCTTCTCATTTCTTGAATTCTTGTTTATCTCCCCGCACGGCGCAGGGCTCTGACGGGGCCCTGCCTTCCTGTCCTGCCTGGCCAGTTCCTCTGTTTACCTATAACACAAAGCATACGTTTTTTTCTTTGTTTTGCTTGTTTGTTTGATTGTTTTCTGTTTGTTTGCTTGTTTGTTTTGTTTCTAACCCAAAGCAACTACTCAATACCAGGAGAAATGTTTTCCCCTCTCCTTGCTGCCCATTTCTCCATGGTCCCAGCCACCTTCTCCAGTTCTTAACACCTGCAGAGAGCTTTGCTCCTGTCCTCACCATGGTCAATGTCTAAAATCCTTGTTGCAAGCATTAATTCCCTGCTTGGCAGAGCCTGGAGTCTCCTGAAGCCTCTAACCAGTCCCATGCTGGCCATGGTTGCTTGCAGGGAGGTAAAGGCCTCGATCCCAATGGGACGCAGAGGGGAAATGAAAATCCCTTTGCTCCCCCACCTCCCCGCGCTCCCCCATGACCTCTCTCCCCTCGGTGATCCCACACTGTTCCCTCACAAAGCAAATTCTTCCTGGATTATATTTTAATATCTGCAAAGCCTCAAGTTTGAAAGAAAAACAAATGTGAAACCAGCTCATGAATTGCCTCGATGTGAACAAGGAGAAGCCGCCTCCGTTGCTCCTGAGAGCTTGCAGAGGAGCTCCGTGAGTGGATTAGGGTGGGCAGAGCTAACAGCCACGCACTCGGACAGACCCGGGGATTGAGATGTCAGGAGCTTAAACCAAAAAGAGACAGGACGGGCACACAGTGCAAGGGGAGAGCATGATGGAGAGCACCTCGGGCACTGAGCCTCTCTTTCCCCACGCATTTTTGATTCATATCCCTGGGGATGCAGCAGGAGCACAGTCCTGAGGAAAACCTGCCTGTGGCAGCATCACACCTCCCAGAGGCTGGGATCTAGCTGGGAAACAAGGAAAAGCAGGTCTTGCTCTTCCCTGGGCTTTCCTCTTTTGCATTTGACCCAGTTTGAGCTTGGGGGAAATGACAGCTTGTCCACCGCCAGCCCTCGGGCTGCTCCCTGCTCAGCACATGGGCTCCACGCTTCCTCCAGAATAAAAGCTGTATTATTCTGTAAAACCCAGGAGAACTATTCTTGGCTAAAGTCTCTTGTCCACCAGACATGATAACCCACACCAGGATGCTGTTCCCAAATAGGGATGGCAGTTAATTCTCTGTTTGGACAGTGCCTGAGATAAACCCCAAAGAAATGTCCTTGTCTTCTTCAGATGAGGCCCTTTGAGGTCGGAGAATAAAGGGGACGCGCACAGGGACAGGACAGAGGCTGCCCTGCAGCAGCGAGAGGAGCGATCGCTTTGGCGAGGACGCCTCGTCCCGTCCAAGAGTACAAAATGCATTGCCTCCACCCTTCCTGATGTGAACCTTTCTGAGCCTCGGGGAACGGCACTAAGGAGTTTCCTCGTGTTTTACTACCAGGTTTTGATGATGGTCACTGGCCTCACTTTCCCCCAGGTGACGGGGGTGTGCAGCCGTATATTTTTTTCCACTATGGTTTCCCAGCCGTATATTTTGTGCAAATAAATCCAGGTCTGAAGCAAGGCTCTGGGTGTCATAAGCACCTTTCCACATCCCCTGCTTGTGTTCTTCCCACTGGGCTCACACATATGGGGGAGTAACTTCAAGGGGCCTGCTCAAATCCCCCAGTAGTGACCGACGCTGGGCATCCAGGTGTGAGGTTGGCACAGGGCAGGAGCTGGAAGCATTTGTGAAGCAGGGGCTGGCCCTGGACTGAATAGCATCTCGGGGGTTTTCTGGGACTGACTGAGCTGGGAAGAAATGTTCTGAACTCTCTTCTTACTGCCACATGGTTTTGTTCTGGCCTGTCTATGTGTTGGGGCTTAAAATACTCCCTTCCCAAAGGGATCATCTGTTCTTGGTTAGCTACCACAAGGCCATCCCGTGGCATGGGTGGATTTCAAGGGATAGAAGGACTTGTCATAAAAGGCTCTCAGCTCCCCAGAGGCTATAAAAAGTGCATTTTTAATGAAGCTTAAGAGGTGGATCTGAGTGCTTCTGAACAAGGCTATCCTGGAGCAGCTGGGCTGAAATGTGTTCATGTTGGGAAACCGTTTCTGCGTATGCCAATATTGCAGGAGCAAATATTGACTTACAAGTATCCCACTCGCATCTGTGAAGAATTCTTTCTCTCCTTTTCAAGTATCGGTCCTTTCCACCTGGAGCCTTTCTTCTGAACAAATGGCTGCTGTAAATTCCGGTGTTGGTAACATCCTTGTCCTCAGGCTGTGGGTGTGCGCTCAAGAGCTTTCATGGAAACACAAAGAGAAGATCACCCTCGCTGTGCTGAGACAGATACCTGCAGATTTCCTGGGGAACCTTGGACATTTTGGGTTCCCTGTCTTGAGTGGTTTCCACATCTCTTCATGGTTGATCTCTATTTCTGAGAGACCTGAAAGCTGAGAGCCTTGGGTTGGGAGGGCTGCAGAGCCCAAGCACGTCCCTCATCTCCAAGCTTGTCACACCAATCTGAAACGATTGTGCTGAGTCCCCAGAGCCATTGGGCATCGCTTGTAAGGCCAAGAGCTGTTCTGACCCGGAGGCCACTGAGCAGTTAAACTTGCAAATCGTACTGCAAATAGTGCTGTTTGCATTCACGGGGGATCAATGCCTGCAGGAGCTCCATCAGCTCCACCAGGGCTACCCTCAAAGATGCTGCACTTCGGTGTCAGAATAAGTGGCTCCTAAACATATACAAAGCAGCTTCCTCTACATATGAAGCTGCACAGCCTGAATGAAGGCTTCCCAGAGAATGCTGTGGAACAAGTGATATTTTGTAAGATGGATGTGGAGAAAGGCAAAGAAGTGCTAACATTAAGCCCTGTGCCCCCACCCCTGTTGACAGTGTGGGGTGAGAGGTGGCAGAGATGCTTGGGGGAAGCACAAGCAAGTCCTTCTGCCCCAGAGGGGCTGTGCTGGGACCCTGCAGTGTTTCTGGGTCTCAGACGGGCTGTTAAAGGGAAAACCACATGCACATTCCTCAGCACAATAGAGCCCAGCACCAGGACGATGCTGTGGTCCAGGCGCATCCTCCGAGGATGAAACCCTACAGGAATACCTGAGAGAGGAAGACTATAGTTAAACTTCCAGTTCCCCCAGAAGGTGGAAGACAATAGGCAGCCACTAAAAGGCATTTCCTGCCCTCCTATTGTTCTCCTTTCCAGGCCCTGACCAAGCTTTGCACACACTGTCTGCAGGGGGACAAACCTTCTAATTACGGCACCGGGTGACGAGCTGCGCACACCCTATTGTGTGCATCACCCTTGGAGAAGTCCCCAAGCAGCTGGACAAAGGCGTTTCTTGCACGTGTTTGCTGCTGGAGACGTTTCTCCATCATGCTGGGCTCACCAGGTCCCCAAGCAGCCCAGCTCTCCTCTGCAGAGCCTGAGCCCTGCACGGAGCTCGCATGGGGCTGGGCTGCTCGGTCGGGGGGCACACGGCATGTCCCACCCTGGCTTGGGGCACCCAGGCTGGCTCAGCTTCTGCCTGCCTTTATCTCATCCCGATTCCCAGTCCCAGCTCCCAATTAAATGGTAAAAACACGTGGGATCCAGGCCAGGCACGAATGGTTTCAGCGCAGCAATTAGCCCGACGTGAGCGAGGAACAATTAGCGCTGCTCGCTGGAATCCAGCCATTGTGCCTTTCATTGTATGTTTTTGCCTTAAAAGGGGGCCAGTGTGTTGGGAGGAGAGCGAGGGCCCCCGTTCGCAGAGCCGGGCTGACATTTGCACTATGTTAGTCATGCTACATGTCAACATTTTTGTGAGCTTTCCAAAAACAGAAATTCTAATGGGATGTTTTAATCCCGTCCTCACCCCCGCGCGTCCCCCAGCTTCCCCCCGTCCACCTCCCACCTCCCTCCTCCTCCTCCCTGCCTCGCCCGGCGCTAATACCACCCTCTCGGCTTCGGCTCCCGGAAACCGGCCGAAGCCAGAGCAGCGAAATTCCAATTTAAACTAACATCACATGAAAAATGAACTGCTGCTTTTAATCCCCTTCATGGGGGGAGTGGGAAAGGAGCAAGAGATTTCCCAGGGGTGCCGTGGGGAAGGGGCTTTCGGAGACCACCAAGGCAAGCCAGGGAAAGTGGTGGGTGAATGAATGCTGCCCCGTGCGCCTTTGGCAAAGGGCTTGGCAGCGGGAGACCCCGGGGATGAGGGAGAAGCCAAGAAGCTGTGATGGCCCAGAGAGAAGCCAAGCTCCCTGGGGGCAGGCAGCGTTTGGGAATAGCCTTGGCAGGAGCGTACCGAGCAGGGGTGACACATATCTGAGCTGCCCTGGATGCACGCGGGCGGCTGCGGGAGCTATCGCTGCTCTGGGGCTGCCCCGATCTCCCCGGGGAGCTGCGGGGATGGGGATGCTTGGGGCAGGGAGCCAGAGTGATTCTGACTCCCTGTGTGCCAGCAAATTTGGGAGATGTGGGGCGGTCGGTGGCTGTGAGCATCAAGGGGGAGGCTGGTGCCCTGTCCGTCACACATGGAGATTTAGGGAGTTATTAAGGCAGGTGCCGTGGGCACGCCCTATATAAAACCTGGCTCCTGCCTCTTCCTTGGGGCAATCTGCAAACCTGACACCAGCTCCCGGCTCATTTTCAGAGCTCGGGAGAGGAACGTGACAAAACTAGGGGCTAGGAAGGATGAGAGGCCAGAGCTGAAGGGCCAGGAGCTGCCCAGCTCCTCTGGGGAACAATGCCTGGGGGAACAGGGGGACAATGCCCGTCCCCTGCACGCAGCGCAGCAAATCCCATTTTCACCTCGTGCTGTGGCCCTGCCTGCCCCGGGGACAGGCACCTTGTGGGAAACCGAGGCACCACGCTGGCATCAGCTGGGGCCTCCCTCTGTCCATCCGTCCATCTGTGCTGACTCCCTTCCCCTCCTGTTTTTACCTTTGTTTTTACAATTCTCTCCCCAAAGGAAAGCTCCCCCCAAAGGAAAGCTCCCCCCATGCCCCGGCCTGCCCATGGAGCCCCAAGAGGGGCACCAACCATCGCAGGACCCCCCCTTTCCTCCAGCATCCCCCCCCCTCTGCGGCTGAACAGTGACCATGAGAAACCAGGCCGCGCAGGCCGCCCTGTGCCCCTGCCTTTCTCTCAGGGGCAGCGTGGCCACGGGGCCGCTGGTGTCCCCCCAGCCCCTCTCCCCCCAGCAATGGGGGCCGTGATCCAGGGGGCAGTGGGCTTGGAAATGGCCCCGGTGGGAGAAGAATGCGGGATGGGGACGAGTGAAAGGGGGGGGGGGGGGAACGGGACCATCCCCTCCCGCCACCACCAAAGCCCGAAATTCTTAGACCTGAAGGAGTCACCACCAAATTCCATTCAACTGACAGAAAAGAAATCAAATCCTTTTAAAGAGAGCCCACTTTCCCCACAAGAATGCTCCCCCGGCCTTTTGTTGCAGCGCTTTGCTTTCTCCCAGCGGCTCGGAGGAAGCCGCTCCAATACATTAACCAGTTTAACTCGCTCGTGACCCCCCCTGCCCGGCGCACAATGAGGCTCTTCGCCCGCTTTTTTCCCCGGCTCCCTTTCAGGAGCTAAATCCCCCGCTGTTCCCCGCTCGCTGCCTCTCTCGCTCAACCTTTCTCAGGCCTCTGCTTCAGCCCAGGGAAATAATAACGCTTTGCATTTCTATAGCCCCCCGGCCCCCGTGGGATCCCAGCGCGCCCTGCACAAATCGCCCCGTCCCCCCGCCCTGCTCCGAGGGGACCCGCAGCCCCACGGAGGGTTTTGGGGTCGGGGAGGGATGGTGGGGTTTGCGCCAGGTCCCGGTGTGGGAGCTGGAGCTGGGGACAGCCACCGAGGGGGACGGGGACGGCTCAGCATCAGGCGGGCACTCACAGCACCCGCAGCACGTCTGGGTGCTGGGCTCTGCGCAGCCACCCCGATGGCACCGCCAGGCCCCGTGCTACAAGGGCAGGGAGGTTTTGTGGTCCCGGGGGGTAGAAAATGCCAGGCCATGAAAAAAAAATCTGAGCCTCGCACTGGGGCTTAATAGCGCTGCCCTGTTCCCTCGCTCACACAATGGGAAGTTAACCAAGCCCAGGACAGGGAGCGCAGAAGTCTGCCGCGGGGCGCTGCCGGCTTCCTACCAGTAATTGATGCAAAGTTCCTTTTGTGCTGTCACAAAATCCCACAAAGAAAAAAAATACTGGGGGGGCGAGGAGGATGGTGTTTGCAGCAGCACCGTGGCTCCCCAGCCACCCTCCTCCATCGCATACCCTAACACACGGGGCCAAACCCCACGAAATACACACAGCACCGCGATCCCGTTGAAGCCTGTGTTTGACAGAGATTTTAACCCCTGTCCGACGAGACATGGAAATTGTCCTGCAATCTGCAGCCCCGGCACGGCGTTTCTCCCCGATGACCCAAACGCTTTATTACAGGGAATTTATTTACCCGTTTCAGCAGCCCTGGGAAGCTGTGAGCCTCTTAGGGACCACCTATAGAGCACCGGGGTCAGGCTGTGGAGGGGGCAATGTGGAAGGTTTAAACCAATTTAGAGCGACCTAATCCCACGGTGTGGCCAAATGGGAGGTGCCCCACGCCAGTCCCTGCCCTGGGTCGGTGTGGGGTGAGTGCAGCCAGCTCCATTGGAAACCAGTATGGGGTTTTGGTGAGGGTAATTTGCAGTGGGAAGGAGCTGGGGTGGTGCCTCTGCCTGCTGTTTGACTGCTAGGCTTGGCTTTGGGATAGGGGGAGAGGAGCAAAGGGCATATCCCTGAGGCTTGGATGGAGGTCTGGTTTAGGGAAGGCTGCAGAAACCCCACAGCCCCCCTGCAGCCGTGGCCAGGCTCCCCCCATGGCATCTCAGTGGATAGGTTATGGGGTACATCCAAAGCAGGATCATTTCGGGGGAGGACACAAGATGTCCCTCCTGGGCCAGCCCTGGCGTCCCTCCTGCAGAGCAGACATCACTCCTTCCTTCTCCCCCGACCCTTGTGTTTATAGGACACCCAAATTCTCCTGGCCATGGTGCCACCCCAGTTAGGGCGAGGCTCTTGGTGCCCAGAAGAGGGGCTGAATGCTGACAAACTGGGCATGGGACACTCCAGAGAGCATCCTCCCCGCAGCGACCTCCGGCTCCCAGCCCTGCAGGTGCCACCCAGCGGGGGCAGGCGTGGGGATGGCTCACCCCATCACGCTGTCCCCTTTCCCCGAGCAGCACGGTGCCTGGCCGGAGACATCTGTGTGGCAGGCGAGGGCTGAGCCAGAAGGCCAGGCGCCTCGAGAGGAAGCCTGCGGGGACACGGCCGATCCCCGGGGAGCCGCGTTCCGGCGGGACAATGCCGATGAAAGAAAGGTTTCCTCCACCACCACGGCAAGCTGGCCTCGGGAACAGGGTTAGTGTGGCCCCAGGGGACCCGTGTGCCAGTGGCACGGTGGCTTCCAGACCCCACCGCGTTGCTCGGGGCACACAGAGCCCGCATTGTCACCGGCCCCGCGGCGCCGGCCGGGACCCCAACATCTGGCCGCGGCACGTGTCCCCGGCCACCTCCGAGGCTGCGGGAGCGGGAGAGCAGCTGGTCGGGGGACAAGTGTGTTTCCTCCCCTTTTGGCTCGCGGAGAAAGGCGCTCTTTCTTCACTCGGAGTTTTGCCGGTCGGGCTTTTCAGCTGCCTCTCGAGCCACGGTTTCTGTGCCATCGGGTTGGAGACAAAAGGCGCCCGAGGAAAAGAAAGCCGAGGCTTGAAGGCCGGGCTCTGCAGCAATAGCGGGAAGTGGTGACTGTGGGATTTGGTTCCTGTGTTTGTATGGTCTAACTGCTTTATTTTATTTTTTTTTCTTTTATTATTGGAGGTTTCTTTGGCAGGACAGGTCCCTCCCCAGACGTGGGCAGTGCCATGCAAAACCAAACCCACGTCCACAGCCTCCCCCAGCACTCGCAGCCCGGGGCCAGGGTTGGAGGGCTGAGCGGGGTTATGTAGATCCCAAACCCAGCAGAAGGCAGACGCTGGGGCTTGCCCGAGGAAGCTGCCTCCCTGCTTCGTCCTGCCTGGTATTATGAGCATTGTTTATGCCGTGCCAGAGATGAATGGAGCACGTGACAGCAGGAAAAATGCAAGTTGGACAAGGGCCCTGCCCAAAAATGCAGCAGCCCCTGATTATGGCATTACCGAGCAGCCCAGGCCCAAACCCAAATCCGCCTCCCTGTAGCAGACACAGCATGCGGTGGGAGAGAAAACCCCGAGAGCTCCCTGCCTGGCGAGACGGGGATAAGGGGGGAAAGAAACCCTGGCATTTGGCGTCAGTAAAATAGCAGGTTGGTGGCACATCCAGGAGCACTTCCCAATCGGTTTTCCCTCGCAGCCCCCACTTTTCCCACCGCCTGGCGGGGAAAACAGCGTCTCGTTTCGCAAGGCGTCGTTACCATGGCTAGCAGTCACTGGGGACACCCCTGCAGGATTTATTTTCAGCCTGCGCCGTGGGGGCTGCCCACCGGCACCAGCTCCATACCAGCCGGGACGGGGTCTGCCACCCTTGCCACTTCCTCCAGCTCTGCCCAAGCAGGGCAGGATCCGACCCTCGCCTCCCCATCCCCAATTTCCTCAGCAGCCTGGTGGAAGCGTGAGGGGCGCGGGTTGGCCGAGGGCTGATGGCGTATGGGCACCGGGGTACCCCGATGGGGGGCCGGGAGCAGCGGGCAGCCCCCTGAGCCCCCCGGGGGGGGGGACACGGGGGACGTGGCTGTGGCACAGGCGACCCCCGAGCAGGGGGCTCGCAGGGGGCGCGCAGGGGGCGTGCAGGGGGGTCGCAAGGGGCGCGCATGGGGCTTGCAAGGGGCGCACAGGGGGCGCGCATGGGGTGCGCAGGGGGCGCGCATGGGGTGCGCAGAGGGCGCACAGGGGGCTCGAAGGGGGGGCGCAGGGGGCTCGCAAGGGGCGTGCAGGGACAGGGGCAGGAGCAGGGGCTGCCCACGCCCCACGGCCACGCGTGGGGGCGGTACCGAGCCGGGCCCGCCCCGGGTGGGCCGGGGGCGGTTTAAAAGCGGCGGCGGCGGCGCGCGGCGGGGACGGCGGCGGCGGCGCGGGTGGAGCGCGGCAGGTGGCGGAGCGGGGCGGCAGGGAGGAGGAGGTGGAGGCGGAGGCGGAGGCGGCGGTGGAGGAGGTGGTGGAGGAGGATGCTGAAGAGCTGCGGCAGGAAGCTGCTGCTGTCCCTCGTGGGCTCCATGTTCACCTGCCTCCTGGTGCTCATGGTGGAGCCTCCGGGGAGGCCGGGGCTGGCGAGGGGAGAGGCCGGCGGGGCGCAGCGGGCGCTGCAGAGCCTGGGGGCGGCGGGGCAGGCGGCGCAGGGCTCCGGCGGCCTCCGCAGCTTCGCCGATTATTTCGGGAGGCTGAGCCGAGCCCGCCGGGAGGTGCCCGCCGCCCCCCCGAGCCCCCCCCGGCCGCCCGCCGAGGACATTTCCCCCCGCGACGTCTTCATCGCCGTCAAGACCACCAAAAAGTTCCACAAGGCGCGCCTGGAGCTGCTGCTCGACACCTGGATCTCCCGCAATCGCGACATGGTAAGGTCGCGACCGGCGGGGCAGGGCCGGGGACAAGGCGGGTGTCACCTCCTCCGCCCGCCCGCCCGGTGGCACCGCGCGCCGGGGGTGTTTTGGGGGAGATTCGGGGGGTTTTGGGGAGGGTGAGTGATGGGTGTGGGAGTGATGGAGAGGGCTCGGCCACCCCTGCCCCGGGCTCCCCGTGAAGTGTGGTGCACAAAACTCAGCCCTCGGCTCTGCCCGGCTGCCTCGAAGGGTTTCCAGTGGGGAAACTGAGGCACGGTGCAGGGTACGGCCCCGGAGCCCTCGTAGATTGCCCTGGGGGGTCCCGGGGGTGCAGGCACTGGGCTGCCCAGGGGACACCGGCCTCAGAGAGCCGTGCCCAGGTTCCCGGTCCCCTCGGCAGGATCCGGGCAGCACTGGGGGCTCCCACTGGTCTGCTCCGGCTCGCCTGTGCTGGGGCAGTTGCAGCCGGTGCCAGCCCTGAGCTTGGTGACACCCCGTCCTGGCAGCCCTGCTGTGTCCTTCAAGCTCAGAAAGAGATTAAAAAAAAGAAAGGGGGGGGGGCTTTCTTAGGAAATGTGCCGTGCCATCTGCTCTTAAGGCACTCTTTCTAGCCTTAGTCAGCTTCCCGAGTAAGTTACGCCTCGTCCTAACCCTCCCGTCCTACTGTCTTCACGTGTTTCCTCCTGGCCTGGAATTGTTCCTCGGTGGTTTTCGGAAGCCTGGAGTGGCTGGGAGGGAAGAAGGGGGCTCGACCTGCCCGTGCCTCCTTCCTTCGCTCAGTTCCCTTGGACCTTGTGGGCGCACTCGGCTCCTGCGCGTTACTCCAAGCGCGCTGACTCTTCTTTTTTGTTTTTACTTTTTTTTTTCCTCCTGTGGATCTTGTCCTCTTTTTGCTCAGGTCGCCGGGACTTGGCAGTGGCTCTGCCGTCTCTCCCTGGTACGGTTATTTAATGGAAGCCTCTTTTATGCTCCGCTGTCACTGTGAGGGGGTGGAGAGCGGTGGTGGTGGGGGAAACGCTCTTTGAGCACCTACAGATGATCCTGGGAATGGCTGGTCTTCCCCCCTCCCCTCCCTCCTGCGAGCCCCGGCTTTCTTCTGTTTTTTTTTTTGTTTTGTTTTGCTTCGTTTGTCCGTTTGGATTCCCAGAGACCCGAGCCTCGGCTCTCACGCTGTCCCCCTGGGCAAGCTAACAAAGCCCCTTTTCTCCCGGCGCAGAGAAAAGGCTTCGCAGCCTCTTGTGTGGCACTTTCCATGGGAACGGGGGAGCCGGAGCCGGCCGTGTCCAGGTCAGGTTGCCTAGAGATGAGGGCCATGAAGCCAGGGGGGCCGCAGCCCGGCGAGGTGCCCGACTGACAAGCCAAGCCGCTGAGTGACGGCCCTTGTGCAGCACTTGAGGACAAGGAGCTGCGGAGCGAGCTGGAGGCGGCGCAAACTCCCGCGGGGACGGAGGGGACGAGCCCGCGCGCTGCTGGCGTCGGCTCCAGCCTTCCCCCACTGACCCTGCCTCTGCATTGGGGAAACTTTAGGGCACCCTGGGCTGCTCCGTGCTTGGGGCCAAGCTGTCTGGTGGTGGTTTTTTGGTGTTGGTGCCGTGTGGCTCCTCTCCATCCCTGCCCTGTCCTACGCGGTTCGTGCATCACCTCCCCGCTGGTGCCCCGGGTTGCGGTGGGGCTGCCTGCGCCCCAACGGCTCTCTTGGTCTGAGTCAGGCCCGTCTCATCCCGGCCCTCTCACTTTCAGCACAGGGGTGTGTGGGGGAAGCCCCTGCCTGAGGGCTGAGAATCCCCTTGCCTGGCGCAGTGCCTCCTTCCCCCCTTTCCTCCTCCCGAAGTCTCTCTCGTGGCTCTCGGTTAGCCAGGCTCCATGGAGGGGTGATGCGAGCTCTGGCAAGAAGGGGTTAAATCTGGCAGGTAGCTCCAGCCTGCACCCTGGCAGATAGGGGGAATAGCTATTGTGTTCTTCCTCCCCACTCTTTGTTCTGCCTACAATAGCCCCTGCTTCCTGTGGTCTGTCCCTTCCACCCCGCTGCAATGGGCTCATGCACCGGGCACCCCCTTCTCCTTCCTGCTTTTCTCTCTGCACAGAGGGCAGATCTCGGCTGCCTTCAGAGCCTGCTCCCTGCCTTGAAACAGCAAGGCCAGACAGGCGGCACTGGGGAAGAGTTGTGGGGTTTTCCCCTCCTCGCTTTGGGGAGCTTTTCCAGCTGTCTCGGCATTTGTATCCTTAGGCCGTTGGAGTGCAGCCTGGGGGAAACTTTACACTTGAAAGAATAGAGGGGGGAGGAGGAAAGTGGCCATTATGCACGAGTCCTGGATGCCAAGCTAGTCCAAACCACCCAAACCCACGGGTTTCCTGCTCAGTCGGGTGCTTTGCAGTGGCAGAATTGCACGAGAAACGTCCAGGTCCCTGGGGCACCGAGGGCAGCGGGTGCTCGGCGCATGCTGCGGTGCCTGCAGGCTGTGCTGGGCTGTGCTGGGCTGTGCTGGGCTGTCATCCCGCCTGCGTGGGAGCTGCTCATTTCCCCCCCCCCTCCACTTGGCATGATAATTGCAGGCTTTGAAAAATTCCTGCTCCAGGCGCCTGCATTTGCCTTCCGGAGAGCACGCTCCTCCGCTGGCCTGGCGGCTCCCAAAATTTCTTTAGCACCTTGGCCAGAGTTCGTGTCCTCGGGGGGGGGAAATGGGCACGTGTCCTGCTTGGGTGCCCCCTGGGGAGCTGGGGTGGGGGAGGCTGTTTGTGCCTCCTGTCCCTTGGGTCCCTTCCATCCCTTGGCCGTGCCCTGGGGTGTGCTGAGCACTGCTCAACTTGGCTCACGTGTGAGCATCCCTCCCTGGGCAGCCTGGGAGGCAGGGTGGTTGTGGGGGGGGTGAGCAGGGACAGGGCGCTGTCAGGGCCGTTAATTGCCTGCCTGTTAATTGCCTGCCCGTAACGATGCTGCCGGCCTCGGCACAGGCAAGCGGCGTGCGTGGAGCGCCGGGCGGGAGGGCGGGGGACCCCGGCTGCACAATGAGCTCATTGTTTGCACGGAGGTTATTAAAAAATTATAGCATTTAAAATTACAGTGGAGGATTCTTCCTCTTGCTGCAAGGAGCCAGGGGGAGGAAAGGCCCTCGGCTTCTCGCCAGAGCCTTGTGAGCCCCTTCCCTGGCTCTGCGGGGCTGTGCCAGCCCGGACCCCATCCCGGGGAAAGCCATGGGGACAGGGACATGGCCGCTGTGCTGCTCCCTGCCTGCCGAGGCGAGGTGGGGACTTTCCCTCCCAACCACCGCGGGCTGGAACGGGGCTGTTTGCAGCAAACATCTGCTGGAGGGGACAGAAAGCTGGGCAGAGACCTGCTCTGGCAGCGCCCACACCTCCCCGAGGGGCTGCTCCTCCAACGCACCCCATCCCGGCGGGGGCTTCAAACCCAGCACCCCTTCACCGCCTCGCCCCAGGGCCCTCGTGCTGAGCGAGCGGCTGCTTCCCTCTTTTTCTTCGGGTGAAAGGGGCTGCCAGCCCCCCCGGGTGCTGCGGGGGGGGTGCTGGGGTGCTCCATCCCCTTCCAGCATGGGGAAGTGAGATGTGATGGGGAAGGCGCTGGATTTGTGAGCTGTGGGGTTGCGGGGCTCTCCTGGCCGAGGTTCCCGTTTTTGGCAGGGGAAGGGGGGGGGGCAGGTGTGATGTCTGCTGGGTGTGCGTCAGCCCTGGCAGCCCCCCTGGACCGCTTTGAAACGTGGCATAAGAGGAAGAAGGCAGGCTGCCCCCACGTCTGGCCCGGCCCACGGGATGCTTTGCACAGCACCAAGCTCAGAGCAACCCACGAGCTCGCTCAGAGGAGGGGAAATGAGTCACTGCGAAAGGAGAAATGGAGGGGAGGGTGAAAAAAAAAAATAATAAAGAAACGGCCCTCCCCAGGGGACCAGAGGCGGCTGGGGGGCTCCCATCCCCGCGCAGGCAGACTGGGGGCTGCCACCATCCCCTGGCCATGGGGACCCCGGGGTGCCTCTGTGCTGCCTGGCCACATTGTGCGGGGCTGCGTTCAGCGGGGGCAGCTATTGTTCGGCGGGGATTTGGCATCCTGTGTTTCTTGAAGTTGCACTTTGGAGAACAATGAGGCTTCCTGCGCCTCCCGGGGCAGGGGTCTGGGCAGGCAGGGCGGCCGCCAGCGTGCTGGGAGCGGGCCCTTCCTCTCCTCTGCCCTGCAGGGAAATTAACTGTGTGGGGTGGCAGGAGGTCTCGGACCCCATCGGTGACATAGCTGGGGATGGGGGAGATGGGGAGGGGTAAGCGCAAGGGCTGGGGGCCCTCTGTGTGGGAGAGGGGCTGGTGATGCCGCTGTTGGGGCTGGCTGTAGGGGACAGCTTGTGGCTGCGGTGTCCCATCCTGCTGCAAATGGGTCCCCGCGTCAAGGCTGTGGCTGCTGCGGGCTGTGCTGGGTGAGGGTGCGAGGGGATGTGACAGCACGAAGCCTGCTTGGGGTGCTGCCCCTCACAGCCAGCCCTTGGAGCTGCAGCTCTGGCCGTGTTTTGCCTGGTCCCAGCTGAGCAGGGACCAGCAAAGCCACCGGCGGGGTCCTGCCTGTGTCCTTTTCCCCATCCCTGGGCTATACTTGCAGAGCCCAGCCCCATCCCTGGCTGTAGGATGGTTGGTCCCAGGGGAAGGCTGAGCCACGGCTTCCCCCATCCCCTGGACGCGGTGCCTTCTTGTCCCTCTCCTTTCCTGGCTCCTTTCCTCCCCAGTTCCCTGACACCTCCAAGTGCCTGATCCTGCCCGGAGCCAGAGGGCTGTGCACGAAGGGCACGGCTCCTGTAGAAGAAAGGCAGATAAATAAATTTTAAAAATATATATATTTTGGTTTTGATTCAAAATACCTGGCTGGGCTCTGGCAGCGGGAGGT
Organism: Anser anser; assembly: GCF_964211835.1. NCBI lineage: Eukaryota > Metazoa > Chordata > Aves > Anseriformes > Anatidae > Anser > Anser anser. Next base: position 5,038,350 of record NC_139736.1, on the reverse strand, counting down.
GGGGAACCTGCAGGGTGACGTGCAGGGCTGGGTGCCCCTCTGCTTGGTCCATGGTGTCCCCAAGGTGCCACCTGGTCCCACCTGCCCTGGGAAAACTGCGGGGGTGTGCCCAGGGAGAGGTGGGGGGAAGATGGCTCGGTAGGATGAGGGCTTTCGGTGCGGGCCGGCAATAAACAATTGTCCCGTGGCCTATTTATAGCGGCTGGGCCGGAGGATGGGCTGTGGGGTTATTTTTGGAGCGGCTGAAGGCACAGTTGCTGGACGGCGCTTCTGATCTAATCAAGCAAACATTTTCAAACGTTTTCTGTCTCGCCTGAGCAGAGGCACGGCTGGAGGTGGATGGGGACGTAGCAGGCCCCACGCGCCTTGGGGTGGGTGAGGCAGTGCTTGTGGTGTGATCATCTCCACCATCCCTGGGCAGCTCCTCCTGACAATCCTGGGGTGCCAAGGACGCCCTCGGCCCTGCAGCTGACGGACCGAGGTCCCCATCCCACAGCCGTCCCCTCCTCGTCAGCAGGTCCCACATCTTCCAACCCTTACCGACCCATTTAGGGGCTGACCCTTGTCCACCCCAAAACCAGGCACGCACAGCAGGCGCTTGGCCGTGCATTTGTGAGAACTGCCTTTCCACCTTCTCCACCACACTTTTTTTTTTTCTTTTCCCCTTTCCAAGCCCGAAAGGTCACTTGTAGCCCTGTCCCCAGGAACGCACCCTCCCATTCATCCCTCCAGCAAGTCCCTGCTCTCCCCGCCGCCCTCGCTGCTCGCCCGGGCCCTGAGCAAAGCCGGCGCCGGGTTAACCAGCGCAGCTGTATGCTAATGACTGCTGCTGCCTGCTTAACTCTCCTCCACTGAGTAAAGTCAGCCCCGCGCACCCGCTATTGTCGTGGCCCCGCTCTCTCCTCAAACAAACCACAAAACCCCAGCGCGCTGCTGGGGCCGGCTGCCCGCGGGGTGGCACCGAATTTCCAGCTCGTCTGTAATTCTTCAGCCCCAGCGCTCGGGCCCCGTGCCCCCCCCCCTGCCGCCTCCTGCCTCCCCCCCCCCCAGCCCTTTTGTCTTTCCTCCTTTGCCCTTTTGTGCACGTCTGGTTTTTAATAGCGCTTGGCAGCTGGTTGTGGTTTCTCTCCCCCAGCTTTGTTTGCTGCGCGCTGATTGATCGCGGTGCCTTTCCCACCCCCTATTCTCTGCTCCTGCTTCTCGCCCTTCCCCAAATCCAGGCCGAACAGCGGCCCCCGCCCCCCCCCCCCTTCCCCGGGCGACATATGCCAGGAATTAGCTGTGTAAATAGAGGAGTGCAGCCGGGCGGGCAGCTCAGGTGGTGGGGGACGGTCCCCTCCTTGGAGCTGGCCGGAGGCACCCGTGGGTGCCGGCTCCTCCACCCCAGGGGTGTTGTGCAAGCGGCCGGGGACCGCAGCGTGCTGTTGACACAGGTGGGGACATGGTTGGCACCTGGTGCCGTGGGCAAACACACCTGCCTGGGGAGGGCCCAGGGATGCTTTGGCATCCCTGCTGCACGTGCCAGTCCCTCCAGCTGGAGTCTGAAGTCCCTGCTTGGAAGGAGGGAGCTCTGGAGCTGCACCCGCTCCCCGCTCCTCTCTGTGTGTCCACCTCGTGCCGGGTCAGCCCTTGCCTCTCCCGAAATCCTATATGGGTGCCAGCGGGCTGCTCCACGCCACTGCTGCCCCCGTGGGAAGGGCAAGAGGATGGGGATGCTCCAGGCTCTAGGAAGGAGCTGTGTAAATAGAGGATTGATCCAAGCCCCTCAATACAAGGGCAAGAATGTTATAGGGCTGCTCAGCACCCTGGTGCTGCTTTGGGTTCTAGGCAGGAGGGAGAAGTCACCGACTGTGCCCCATGGGGACTGATCCCTCGCTCTGCCCTGGGTTGCTGGGACGTGTCCAGAGCCATGTGGCCTCAGCCCCACGGTCCTCAAAGGTGTCTCATCTTCTCTTTCAGACCTTCATCTTCACAGACGGGGAGGATGAAGAGCTGAAGAAGCAAGCACGTGAGTCAGTGGCCCTTGGCCCTTTGTGTGTGTGTGACCTGGCTGAGTGTGGCGGGTGCCTGGGGCTGTGCTGGGGTGTTCCTCCAACCAGGGAGCATGGCTGTTGCGTTGCATGCCCTAGGGAATGCCAAAAAACAGTCAAAAACATTGCAGTTTAGACCCCGGGGTTTCGTGGGGACGTTTATCTGGCAGCCGCTGCCCGGGGTCGGGGTCAGCTCAGCCTATTCTCCCCATGCAAATGACTCCCTTTCAGGCCGGGAAGCGATTCCCTTTGAGCTGGGCAAGCAAATAACAGGTGGCCGCTGTGAGAAAAGGCAGTGGGAACAGAGCAAGGGCTTTGGCTGTCGCATCCCGGGTGGAGAAGCCAGCCCCATTCCCTCCTGCCCCTTCCATCCATCCTCCTTGCTCCCAGGGTGCTAGGGGCACAGGCGGGGTGATGTCGGGTGGCATTACACGTAGGGTGGGAGCCCTGGGATACTGGGATACAACCCCATTTCGTCTCACGTGCACCTAAGAGCCAAAGTTTGCTTTTTGCCCAAAACAACATGGCACAGACACCACCGAGCATGAAGCCCGTGGGGTTTCGTCCCCCCATCATACCTGGGGTGAAGCGTCCTCGTCTGGGGGGAGCGTGATGCCCCAGCACCGGCGTTTTAACCCCAATTCTTCCCTCAGGAAACGTCATCAACACCAACTGCTCGGCCGCCCACAGCCGCCAGGCCCTGTCCTGCAAGATGGCCGTGGAGTACGACAAGTTCATCGAGTCCGGGAGAAAGTAAGCGGTGCTTGGGGACGGGGTTTGCCTTTCGGGGCTGTAATTCACCACAGGGCCTGGGCGGCCCTGGTAAGGCGGGGAGCTGCCCCGGCCCAGCGTGACGCGGTTGCTGCCGCCGCTGCAGGTGGTTCTGCCACGTGGACGACGACAACTACGTGAACGTGCGGACGCTGGTGAAGCTGCTCTCCAGCTACCCCCACACGCAGGACATCTACATCGGGAAGCCCAGCCTGGACCGGCCCATCCAGGCCACGGAGAGGATCAGCGAGAACAAGATGGTGAGGGGGGGACATGACGGGGGGACCGCCGTGGCAGCAGCGCCCCGCGGGAAGCTCCTGTGGTGCTGGAGGGGAGGGAGGTTGGGGCTGGTTTAATGCGGGCCGGGGTGTGGGCCAGCCCGAGGAGGTCTCACTGCCTTTGCTTCCCCTCTCTCGCAGCACCCTGTGCATTTCTGGTTTGCCACGGGAGGAGCAGGGTTTTGCATCAGCCGGGGGCTGGCGCTGAAGATGAGCCCATGGGCCAGGTAAGAGCGCTGGCATTGCTCCCCCAGCGGGACCCGTCACGGTCCCAGCGGGGCACGGAAGAGTTGACAGCACCTTTGGGGATGTTTGAACATGTCCCACCACCTGGCTTGCTTTGCCTTGATGGGGGCTTCTGCAGGGGCTTGGAAACGAGCTAGAAAGGACCTCAATACCCCTAATTGCCTTTTAATTAGAGCCGGGCCGGGCGCCCAGCAGCCAAGCGCAGGCCCCGCGGGGTGCCCACATCCCCCCGGGCCTCGCTCCGCTGCAGCTCCTCTTTGTCTCCCCACAGCGGGGGCCACTTCATGAGCACGGCGGAGAAGATCCGCCTGCCCGACGACTGCACCATCGGCTACATCATCGAGTCCGTGCTGGGCGTCAAGCTCATCCGGAGCAACCTCTTCCACTCGCATCTGGAGAACCTCCACCAGGTGCCCAAGACGGAGATCCACAAACAGGTAACCCTGCCCCGAGGGCCCTGGGCTGGATGGAGGGGTTGGGATGGTTGGTACCTTCGTATGGTTTTATCCTTTGTGGTGTAGGCACGCAATGGGATTTTGGGAGCCTGGGAGCAGGGTCTGCAGGGTTGGGCCCTGGAGCTAAGGGCTGAAATCCCCAAATGAAGTGCCCTACAATGAGATTTTCAGCTGAGGCTCGTTGGTGGGATCCCTTTGCAGTGCAAGGAGGGGTCACCTTTACCTTGAGCCACCTAAAAATTGGGCATCTCAGCCGAGACATGATAGATGTGCGAGCCCCATCAGCCTGTCCCAGGAGGCTGTGAGAAGCAGGGTGAATTTTGCAGCCCTCCGATCGATCCTCGTGGCCACGTCGGCTGCTTGACCCTCCCGTGCTTTCTCCCCTAGGTGACACTAAGCTACGGCATGTTCGAAAACAAACGCAACTCCATCCACATGAAGGGAGCCTTCTCCGTCGAGGAGGACCCATCCAGGTGAGATGGGGGGGTCCCATCCCACACCCCGCCGGCAGGGACCCCCCTCAGGGCCGTGCCACCACGTGGCCACCACCACCTTGTGCTCAGCACCGCTCTTCTCCTCCGCAGGTTCCGCTCCGTGCACTGCCTGCTGTACCCCGACACGCCGTGGTGCCCCGCCAACGTGGTGTACTAGGGAGATGCGTGTCCCCTCCCAACCTCGTCCCGAGTCTCCCCGGTATCCGACGGGCGTGCGGGACCTCGCGTGTGTGCGTGCGGCCGTGTCGGCCCTCCGGCCGGCCGTCGTTGCTGTGGTATTGCACAGTGTGTGTGTACTGAAGGCTGCTGTGCGGCCCCTTGTCCCCTGCCCTGCCTGCCCGGCCGCGCGCCCCCGCTGCCCGCTCCGGGACGGCGGGCACGGACGGGTCCTGAGCACTTAACCCCGGGGCACGGGGGGGCTGCCTCGCCTGGGTCGAGCCCCCCGCCCGCCGGCCAGCCCCGCGCCATGCGTGGGGAGCGGCAGCCGGTGCTGCGCAGCTCTGCCTCACCCTGGCTTGCTTTTCTTTCTTTCCTTCCAGATGTTAAGGTGGTTTTTTTTTTTTGGTGTGTGCCTCCCCACCCTCAGCTCTAACCCCTCCTTGCTCCCGCAGACCCCTAACCTGTCCCCATCCTTTCTCCCAGCCCCCAAAATCTCAGCATTGAGGCTCTGGCTCCTCACAGGCAAAGTCTTTATTTTTTTAACCTGGCCACGGCAAATGCTGGGACACACTGCAGTGCTGCAAAGCTGCTGGGTGCTCATCAGCTACCACAGAGGGAGACCGTGGGGCAGACGGGTGGCTTGGCAAGCCCAGCACCACCAGCATTCGCTCCATTCCCCAGAGCTCCCTACATCCGCTGAAATGTTTTCAGCGGCGTAAATCTATGCACTATTTATAGAGACTAATTTAAAGGCTTTCTATAAATACGGGGGGCGGGAGGAGGGCTTTTCCAGAGCTGTGTTTGCGCAGCGCTGAGGTGTCTCCCTCTGGTGCCACCTCCCTGCCCGACAGCGGGGTGGCTGCGGGTGCAGGCAGGCTGAGCACGGGCACCCTGCGCCTTTGCAAAGTAGCACTTCAGGGTCTGTCCTTGTGGGCCATGTGGGTGTCCCCCCACCACGCATCCTCCAGTGGGTGCTGCTGGGGTGGCTGCAGTGCCCGAGAGGTGCTTGGCTGGATGGGCACCCACCGCAGGCCGGCAGCGTTTCCCAGCCCGGCCATTGCTCTCTGCCAGTGGCTGGTGGGCAACGGGCACCCCAAAAGAGCAGATGTCCCCCCACACCATCGCAGGCTCTTCCCCTGGCTCTGCTCCTGCTCCTACATGGGGTGCATCCTGCAGCAAGGCCAGCACTGGGGGACCAAAGAGCGGTGTCCCACTCCTCCAGGCACATCAGGAGCAAAAATGGTTTGGGAAATGCTGCCAGAGCAAAATTTGCCGTGAGCCAGGGATGGATTTAGCCCAGCGCTGGGCAGTGCGGGCAGGGACAGGGGTCCTGCATCCCCCCGCGGCCACTGCCAGCCCGCACTCCCCGGGGAGAAGCGGGCAGAGCTGGAGCCGAATGTTTCCAACCTGAAGCTGAGTGAAGATAGCCCATAATGGGTGCGTTGTAAATATGTTATTGTGCCAGTATTTTTTTACTGTGCCTTTTTTATATATAAAAAAAAAAGACAAAAAAAAAAAAACAAAACCAGCAACATTAAGAATTATGTAGATTTTAAAATGCTTTTTATACGTTTTCTGTGGATCAGAAAAAAAAAAAAAACAACCTTCTGATAATCTGTTTAAGAAAGAAAAAAAAAAATTGCGATGTCTTGTAACTATCACTTACCTTAATTTATATGTTCCAGTATCTGGAACGTCACTCTGTGCTTTTTGTAACTAGGATGTGTTTAAAAGCAATAGGTGTGGGTTGGGGAACCAGCATGGACAGCGTGTTCTCAGGGACTTGAACCCGATCGCTGCCACGGGGCCCCCGTGGGAGCCGTCACCAATAAAGCAGCTTTTTGCTGACCACAGTCACCTGGTCCTGGGCTCCGGTGTCTCTTTACAGATGGGCTGCGCTTGTTTTTGTCCCTAACGAAGCTCTCGGGGATGCAGGGAGAGGCTTTGCCCCTGTATCCCCCTCTGTTCTCACGGGTACCGGCCCCTTTGCATCCCACGGAGGGGGGGGGATCATCTCCTCCTTCCCTTCCCCAAAAGGCTCCATCAGGGCTTAGCACCTCGGGAATGGGTTTTCCCAGGCTCTGGGGTGGGAGCGGAGGTGGGGGCGAGGTGAGAGCCGGTTGTTAGCAGGGGGGTGTTAACAGCCGGCCGGCAGGCGTGTGCGTGGGAAGGCCGGGGGCTGCGGGGGGCCCGAGCCCCTTCCCTCCGACACCAGGAACCGCCGACACCCAGCCTGCGTGTGCTGTGGCACCAGCGGCAGGTCTGCCCCCCTGCTTCCTAAACCCAGCGCTGTTTGTGCAACCAGAGCAGCTTTCATCTGCCACAGTCATCTCCTTCCCCAGCCCCCCCCCCGCCTTCCTCTTTACCCAGCATCTTTTATTACCTTTTTTTTTTTTTTTTTTTTTTTTTTCAAGGCACACACTTACTTTACAGTTTCGCTTGAATTTCTCGGTTATCATGGGTTGGCCTTGCTAAAAATACATCCTAGCAGGAAGTCAGCATGTGCTAAAGCAACAACCCCCTCCCCCTGACACACACACACCCACACACACCCACACACACACACACCCACACACCCACACACACACACACACACACCCCCCTTCAGGCAGCCCCAAAATGAACCAAAAGCCCCCCCCCCCCCCCCCCCCCCAAGCAGCCCCCTCTGGGGCTGCTGCATGCAGAAGGGAACCGAGCATCGCCCTAAACTGGCACCCCCAAAAAAAGGGAGAGACCAAAAGTGCCCTGGACAAAGAGGGGGTGGTGGAAAGCGAGCCCTGCGAAACCGCCTGGCCCCGGCCGTGCAGAGGGTGCAGGGTTTGGCACCTCTCGGTCCCCTGTCCCCGCTTCACCCCCCTGCACCCCTCCCGGCACGGGGTCACAGAAGGGAAACTGCGTCAGGCGCAGGAAGCCGTGCCACCCGCCGCTCGCCCGCGCGTTTTCCTATTGCTCATGGGGCCGCGGGCACTTCCCGGCAGCGCGGGGTCGGGCTGGAGGAGCCCCAGGCGCCCTCACCCCTTCCGCAGCCTTGCCCTCCCTGGGTCATCCAAGCAGAGTGGGTGCCAAGGGCACGTTTCTGGCAAAACCAGCCCAAATCCTGTGTTCACCATCATCATCGTCATCATCCTCCTAAGGGGGAGGCCAAGGGGAGACGGAGGCTGCAGCCGGGTGCTGGGATGGGGCTGTAGGGAGTGGGGACCCCCCTTGGCAGGGGGGAAGGCTGGGTGCTGCACTGTGTCTGGAGGGTGGGGGGGGTGTTAAAACATAAAATAAAATAAAATAAAATAAAATAAAATAAAATAAAATAAAATAAAATAAAATAAAATAAAATAAAATAATAAAAGCACCCCAGCAAGCCTTCAGGAGCAGCTGAGGCAGAACACAAGCCCGCCAGTTCATCCCACACCAGGCTCCCAGCCTCCTTACCCGCGGGCTGAAAAGTAAATAAATACAGGCATTAATAAACAAAAGGAAAACAAAAGCAAGCCCTGCTGCTCTCACATACTTGGCGGGCTCATCAGGCCAGCCCGCTTTCATCTGCGCCCCCGGCGCTGGTGTGGGACGTCCTGTTTACGATCGCTGCAGCTGGGGCTGCTCCCAATAACTCGCGGTACCTTTTGGAGCAAAACTGTTGGGACAGAGGGAGAGGACGAGCCTGGCTCGGTGGGGACATGTCACCATGTGGGGACCTCTCTGTGACACCGCCGTGCCCCAGAGATGCTCCAGCACTGTGCCGAAGGCTTCCCCGGCCCCCCCAGGGAGGATTGCAGCATGGAGGGCGGAGAGTGAGGCTCTGCATTAGTCATTTTTGCTGCTCTCTCGCCTCCCTTTTTTTTTTTTTTTTTTTTTTTTAATAATAAAACTTGCATTCGGGTCACTCAGTGTGCTGGATGCTGTGTGAGTTGCTGCTTTCCCAGCCGGCTCGCAGCGCGGGAGCGCCGTGGCGCAGAGGCTTTTCGCTGGGGACTCGTGTTTGCGCTGCGATGGGATGAGCACCAGTACTGGCAGCAGCCCCGGCGAGAAATATTTGTGAATCGGGATGGGAGGGGATGACGGGAGATGGAGAGCCTTGTGTGAATCCTCTCCAAGCTCCACTTCCAGCCTCTCTGGCCAGCAAATGGGGAACATTTGTGGGAAACGAGCGTAAAAGCGGCCAAATCACAGAACCCAAACAACGCACACGGCCATCTGGCTATCCAATCCACCTCGCTGTCATCTATTGACCTGTGTTTGGGAGCTGTGTGTCCCAGCACCAGGATGGCTGAGCCCATGGATGGGACAGGAGGATGTCCCGTAAAATCCCTCGCTAGCATCTGCAGTCGGTGGGACGGGCTGGAAAGCCGAGGGCAGCCAGCCCCCAAAGCAGCTCCCGGCCATCTCCCACCTCCCCCTAAAGCTTGCTCACCTTCCTACTGGATCCATCCCTTGAAGTTGAATTGCTGAGCCTTCCACAGTGTGTTTTTCTCCTCCTGCCTTCTAAGACCAGCCGTGTCCCTGTCCAAACCAAGTCCCCTCCTGCCCCCTGCCCCGGGGCTCCCAGATCCTTGCTGTTTCTGGTTCCCCAGCCGCGCAGCGGGGCTGCCTCTGCTCCTTTGGCTGCTTGGCAAGGAGGCGGTGAGCGGGAGACGAAGCGAGCATCTTAAACACAGCTGGAAGCACTTCCCACGGTGCTGCCAGCCAAAGCTGTGGGACTGCTATACGGCCCTGCTGCCAACCCCTCTGTCCTCCTCCTCAGTGGACGTGTCCCCCTCCATCCTCCCCACACTGCGATGGCTTCACTGGGGGGACCGTGCTGGGTTTGTGCTTGTCCCCAGTGGGTGCAGGGGACTAAAACCACCGTGACACTTCAGATGATCCTTGGCCACATCCTAGGGACTGCCCTGCACTTTTCTCGAGAGCCAAGACATAAAGGACATGAACATGGGTGCGCCATGGCCAACACGGGCACTAACTCTCCCCAGTCCCCTCCGTGGTCGGCACGGTCGTATCCTGCAGGGTCCTGAGCACACATCGGCACAGGGAGCCCCCCCCCCCCCTCCCAGCAGGCACTGGCCATTTTGGGGTGCACAGAGTGATTTATAAGCCCCTTGGGGAGCAGGGGCTGGAGCAGTCCATCCCTGCAGCAGCCCCACGCAGCTGCGTTTGGAGCAGCTCATCTGCGTGCCTGGTGATTTATGGGGTAAGAGCATCCATCCCATCCCATCCCGTGGTGTTCAGCTGGTGGGAAGAGGAAGGGGGGGGGGGTGGGAGAAAAGCTTCTCATCACCAGCATCTGCAACACCTCCTAAAGCCCCTGCACGGACCCAGGAGGGATTAACAGCCTGTCCTGAGGGCTGAGCGGGGATTTTCACAGGGCTCGCTGTGAGAAACAGCCTGCCCCAGGCTGCTTTAAGGCAGGACCCTTCCCGACTGCAGCTCCAAGATAAACCACGGTGCGATCCTGCATACAGAAACAGAGACGTGAGGCATGGACAAGAAAGTCCTTCTGCTCCTGCCACCACCCGTCCCCTCTCCCCATGCCGCATACAATGGCACGGCAGCATGCCCGGCTGCTCTGTCGCAGTGGCTGGACCCGTGGCCCCAGGTGGCCGCATCCAGGCTCTGTTCCTCCCCTGCCGGGCCACCCCAGCAGGCAGGAGGCTGCCGGTAAATGTGCCGGGAGGTCACGGCCTCTGCTCCGCCGTGTGTGCCCCCATGGAGCTGCAGAGGAGCCCTGCAGAGCCCCGGGGCTGCTGCCTCCCCCCTCGCTCCTCCTGCGGCTGCCTCCGCTTCAAACCCTCCTGACTGCCAAGAACAGGACTTCAGCATCCCCATGCGGTCAGACAGATCTGTTTCTCCCCATTTAGGCTTTGCTCTCAGCTGTTCAGGCCCAGTGGGCTCCCAGCTCGGGTCCCTGCATCCTCTGTCCTGCAAGGGCAGGCTGCTGAGCTCCCGGGAGCATTCATGAAGGGGTGACGGGGTCATTCCTCAGGACCAGGGGTGCTTCAGAGAGGGTTGCAGAGGACAAGATGCAATTTTGGCTGCCCACTGGCTTTCCCTGGGCTGGGAAATGTGAGGAATCGCAGCTCTGGAGGGATGCAAGAGAAGGAGAGCCACGGACCCAGCTCTCAGGTGCGGTTAATGGAAGAAATTGGGCAAATCCAGCCTCGGTCTCGGCATGCACACCGCCACGGGCAGCAGGAGTCACCACCCAGCCGCTGACCGGGGACAGAGGCACGTAACCGGTCCCAGCGGGCACACCAGCAGCCACCAGCGTGCTGGCTTTCCAGCACAGGACAGCCGCCAAGCACCACCACCTCCTGGAGGCACCGCTCCTGTCGGCACAGCTCAGCACACGCCAGTAACACAGATATTTGAAAGCGTCTCCCCGGGGCACCCCTCCCTCCCTTATCTTAGAGGTCGGAGATCTAAGGGCCCACTACTGAAGGCTGATCTGAAGGCGAGGTTTATTCAAACACATATTTCACCCCGGCTCCTGGGGGAGAAGGGACCCGTGTAGGAGGCTGAGCGAAACCTGAGGCTGTGGGCACGGCCGGCTGGAAAGCACTGGGAAAGGTCACCGGGCCGGTGGCCTCGCATGTTCCCATCCCTGGTGGGAGTCTGTCAACCTGGTAAAATATTTACGTGCTGACTCTGGTGGGGGCTTTATTCTCCTTCACGCCATCGGCTTCCCTTGGCTGCTCCAAGCCCTCTGCGCCTCAGAGTGGGTTTAATCAGCTCAGGGCAGGGGGCGAAGGTGGAACGCACAGGTCCCTCCGTTAGGGGGAAAAACAAGGGGGGAGGCTGGTCTGTCAATTATTTGTGAGGGGAGGAAAACTGGTTTCTGTTGAGATTCACACGAGGGTGAAAGGGGCAGCAAAAAAACATCAGTGTTTCTGCACCTTACTGATGGGTTTGTGACCACGGGAGTGGGTTTCAGTCTAAATACACACGGTGCTTAACCAAATACAGAATTAACAGAATGAAACCCGCGCTCACACCAGTCAGGCCCACCAAGGGAGTAGGACAGGTCCACATAAAATCTGGGGGAGCGGAGCAGGGCAGAACGCCAGCACAGAGAAGGGTGCCCAGGACCTGCAGCTTGGCCACAGGGCTGAGGGCAGCTGTCCCCTCTCAGCAGCCCTCAGACCGGCGGTGCCACATGGCGGTGACATCCAGGGGTGTTGGCCTGGTCCTGACAGCAGCACCAGGTAATCTGGGAGGGAGACGAGTCCCTTGGTTTGACTGACTCAGGCAGAAAACATCAAGAGAGACACTGCGGATGGGCGGAGGTTTTTAGTTTGACCTTCCCGAAGGCCCGCACGGACATTTTGCGGCCTTCCCAAGATCGATGCCCCTGCAGCGGGGCAGCTGCCACCATCCCTCCCCTGCATATCGCTGTCCGGCTTGGCCACGGCCGTACTCCTGCTCCTGAAAACGAAGCCCTGGTGCTGGTGTAAATGAAGCAGCACAGGGAGGGATCGCCGCAGCAGCCTGGTGGGTGCCACCATGCCGTGGTGCCTGCAGGTCCCTGATAGACACCCGGCTGCGTGCAGTGGTCAGCATCCTCCCCACACCAAAACTCATCCCCCCCAGGCACCCTGCTGCAGCCCGTGCAGGACAACGGGTGAAAACACCTCATTTCTGAAGCAGGATTAGTGCAACTTTCCCCCAGAAGGAACGCCTGCACAGCTCCTTTTTCTTCAGAGGGCTGGTTTTGAAGCTGGCTGGTTCAACTGCAACAGTCCAGACTTCAAATTGAATCAGAAAGTCTGATTTCCAACAGCAACCAGATTAGGCCGAGAGCTGCGACCAGAGGAAGCAGCCCTGCCAATACACCTGCACAGACCTAATGTCACATAAACATTAGCAGGACTGACACTAATGCTTCGATTTCTGTAGTAAAGGACACTCACGCTCCCGTTCTTTCCGTTCCCTAACAGCTATGAGAATTCATGGCCCTATTCCCTCCTGTCCTTAGCCCACGGATGTACCACTATGTATGAGAGGTAATAAAAATTCAGGCAGGTTTACGAACTAGGGAAAGAATGTGAATCAATAAATAGGAACAGTGGTTTTATATTGTTTATTTTTAAAACATGAAACCCAAGCTGAATAGAAACCACAGAAATTACATTTAGTTCTTTTTTTTTTTTTTTTTAGTATTTGCAAACCAAAAAATTACAGTAAAAAATAGCTACATTACAATCAATAGAACTACAGAATTAAAAGTAAAGATACAAAAATGGGCTCAATCCTCTTTAACCCTCACAATTTAAAAACATTTTGGGTAAGTGCAGGAACTCTTCAAAGAAACTAGCAGGTTCAAAGTTTAAAAAAAAAATTATATATATTTATATATTATATATGTATATAAAGTGGTATGATATACAACCATTATGGTTAAGAAGAAAAAAACGAAACAGAGAAGTTACAAAAAGGCCAGGTACATGATCACCATTAGGTTTCTGTGCACAGTGTCCAAGAAAAAAAAACAAAACAAAAAACTTCCCTCTGAATGATGTGAATGAAACTCATGGGGCCTCCCGTTAACAAGGGACCTGAGGCACACGACGTGGCAGCTGGGCACCCGGCCCCAGCGCAGAGGACGATGAAAGAAATGAAGCTTTTCTGGGAGCCCAGTGCCCTCCTGCACAGAGGCCACTGGAGAAGTCTTTGTGGGAGATTAGAGGAGGAAGAGGAAGGAAGGAGTTTGGAATTGCATAGTGAGGAGCAATGTGGTATCAAATACGCAGAGCACCTAGAGCTTCATGCTACAGTTATCCTCTTTAGGAAAGGAATATTTTGAACTTTCTGGTTGTACATCAATTTATGTTCCACTTTGTTCACGCACGCAGCCACAGGGGCTGGGTGAGCACCCGGCAGCTCGGGGCCACTGGTGACCCAACCCTTCTCTCTCCCAGCTGGGCAACACACTCACCATCATGGCTCGGCAGGAGATCCCACTGTTCCCGCCAACAGCACGGACCGCTTGTTAGCCATCTAGGAACTGCTACCAAAGCATCCCACGCTTCTGCTGGGCCTCCTGGAAGGACTAGAGAAGCCATCCATCGCACGCACACAGATCACTTCTGGAAAACGAGAGTAGTTGGTGATGAAAGAAGCCACCTGGCCAAAGGTACGGATTAAGTCTGGTCGGGTCCCCTCTCTCAAGGTGTTAGATCTACTCCTTAGTATCTGCCTGGAGGGCTTCTCCCCTCCCACCCAGAGGTGTTCAGTGAGTTACTAACAGAGCTGTTTGCCAGGGGAAGACCCTGGCTTGGTCCCTATGTAGGAAGTACTTCAAAGACCCCTCTCTACCTAAGGAGAAACTCACCCACCTAATCTACACCTCAATCAGATGAGGTGGCTCTAAGCAACAAGCCAAGACAGTGCTCTCTTCTTCAAAGGGCTCAGCACGCAATTTCAGCTGCTGCTGGAAGGTGGGACCAGAAGTTAACGTGGGTTTATCCACACGGGTATCTGTACCTTGCTCGCACGGGTATCCATGCACTCCTGCCTGCTATCACCCCGCAGTACCAAGAGCTCTCACGAGCGATGGCTAAGCAGCCCCTCCAGAAGCTGTTTACTCTCAGAAAGGCCAAGCTTTTCATGTGAACACTACATATTTTTAGGGAACTGCTATGGAAATCCTGACTTGGGATCGCTGAAATCCCCATGTACTGTGTCCTCCTCAAAGCACTCAAATGAACATCCTTGCATCTTGGCTGAGATGACTGTACACGGAAAATTAACACCTATCAAATGGAGAAAACTTAAAAAGGACAGGAGGGGAAGGGAGCACTCCATCCTTCACATTTGGGTACATGGATGTACGCTAAAAATCTTAGCTTGAACCCTTTTATCAGCACATAAAATGAACTCAGTTTAATAGTACATACAGGATACAAACACTACAGTTATATTCCCAAGACAGCACAAGAAATTCACAGCCAAGTCTTGATTTGATTTCCTTTACAATTACAATGCAGTCTTGAACACTGGACGCAAGAGTCCAACATGCTATTTACATTTCACATTGTGGAGATGTTCGTGTGCTTGGAAGAGTTCTCAGTTCCAAAAGAAAAAGTCATTCACACATGATGATGCAGTGGAAATAAACCAAGCCAACCAGACAAGCCAATGACCACATTTGTGCTTCTGAAAAAGTAACATGAAGTGTCTTCACCGATGCAGTCACCTTCGACTGGACAAGCCGCCTTCCCTGTTGCAGTCAGTGAGGTGTCCAGAGGCCAGTCTCAGCTCCCCTGACTCCTGGACCCTTTTGTTAGCGACCAGTAACATGATTCATGTTCTGATAAGGTCAGCTGGGACACGCCAAGCGATACAGCCTCGGCGCTTTGTCACATTAAGAACAAAGACACACAATGGAAGAGAGAGAGGTCTCCACAGCTTTCCCCCCTACAGCTCGAAGAGTTTGGACTCCCTCAACCATGAATGCCATCCAGAACAGATGAGTCTTCGCCAGATAGCACCTGCTGTTCACCCGAGAGGGAGGCACAGAGTCTGGGAGATCTTGGCTTTTCCAAAGTCCACTCCTCAGACAAAGTGTGACCATATGGATGAGACTGATTACGTCGCAGCCATAAGAATAGGCAAAGGCCATCTGTTCTTCAGCAGATCCACTCAGACCAGCCTGCAGAAATGCCACACTGTCGCTCAAGGTTCCAGTAAAAAAAAAAAAAAAGGAAAAAGAAAAAGTACTAACAACAATAATAAAACAAAACCAAAACGTTTGTCTGTGTTTCCTATCCAGCGCTCTGCACAGCATGCAGCGGGGCAGCAGAGTTCCAGGATGCTTTACAAAAGTGCAATATCCATGTCAAGTAAAGGAAGTGCTGGCTGGACAAAAGTACACAGCTCACACTGCAGTCATGTTATGCTGGCCTCCAGAGAGCAAAATGTCATCTCCATAACATTCTTTCCAGTTATATTTTGAAGTCACAGAGCACATATCTCCACATCTGTGCCTTGCTGCAAGCCCCAAACGTTGTCAGAAGCTGTTCTGGGTGTTACGAGTGACTACGCCAAGCCTTGGAAGGAAGCAGGACAAGGTGGCTGCTGCATTAGGTGCTGCAAACAGGAGGCATAGGCTCCCCATGCCCCTCCTGGCACAGGCAACGCCACTGTGGCAATTTGGATCCAACCCCTCCCAAAATGCAATCACATCCATATTCAGGATGCTTTCTGTATACAGCAATGCCAGTATACAGAAGCACCTGTCCTCACAGGGTTCCCCACACCCTCCAGCCTTCAAAATGCTTGCCTTCAATGAGCAGGATCAGGCCACAGATTTTAGGGCAACCCCCCTACAAATGACAGCCGAAGCAGCAATCTGGGCACATCCTTGCAGGGACAGATGACAGTAGAACGATTTGTTCTTAGTAAGCATTATATGGCTCTTGCTTCTTTCTTCAAAGCGAGGGGAAGGTTCAGTCCCCCCTGGATAGCAGTTGCATACTTTGGGCCCTGCAAGCTAACCATGCCACGTGCTTGCATGCCCGGGGTCTTCTGGTAGGCTTTAAGACAAGGTGGAAAACCTGGTGCTCATGAGCCACAGAAATCCCTCCATACAAGCTGCGGCTATGTTTCCCTGCCCTTGTAATTTGATAACACCGAGGTATGTTTCAGTGTGAAGCCCCTCAAATGCGTCTGAAAGGCCTACTCAGTCCTGAGCAAGAAAATCCTGCTTCCACAGATTTACGGTGAAGTGTGAAGTTTTCTCCCAAACCTTCTCTTCCTGGCTGCGCGGTGCCTTGTCTTCCCTTTCTCCCTCACTCCTTTGAATGGTACAAGCTGGCCTACAGCTTTTTGTTCTGTTAGTGGTTTATCTTCTTAAGAGGAGCTCAAAGCTTGCTTTCCAAAGAGCTGGTACCCTTTGAGAGCAAACACCATCATTGCGAGGAGCAATCCTTACCTCACTGCAAGAAGGCAACTGACTTGAGTAAAGGCAGATTGGTAGATTTTGTGCCCCGTACAGCAAACGTGGGGTAAATGGACACCAAGCCTGAACGTCACCGACGTGAAGATTAACTGCCTCTGCCAATGGCTCAACTCCAGTTTGAGGGATATTTCCCACTTTATTTCTTCTGCCAGTTATTTAATATCATGCTCAGCAGCCACACTGCTGCTCAGAGGTTAAAAAACAAAAACAAAAAACACCAACAGAAGGAACATCATAGTTTCCCTACTGAAAGGCCAGTACTCTACAGTACTACTAGCTGCCCAAGAGGCAGCCTGCTCTTCCAGTAGTAAGTGGTCAGTGTCCTTTGGAGCACTGCTCGTCAGTGGAAAGTACAGCACCAATGGAGGATGTTGCCCTTTGCAGGCACCCAGCTGCCCCTTTGCAAGCCTTGTTCTAGCTCATGCCTAGAAAAATGCCTACATGTGCCTGAATATGGTCAGATAGTGGTTAGCAATGTGCCTTGAAAAACAAAAACAAATAGAAAAAAATATGTTCTGACAGTCACAACATTCTCCAAATGCCCAAATGATGGCATTTGTGTTTCTGATTCCGGAGCACAGAAGATATACTGAGGATTTTGTGAGTTTGTTAGGACTGAGGCTCCATAAAACTTCCTTCAGTGCCAGTTCAGCAACCCTGTGCTGTAAACTGTGATTAAAAAAGAAAATGAATAAAAAAAGAAAAATAAAGTCCACCAGAGTTCACAGGTCACTCCTGCAGGGAGTTTGCATTTGCTATAAATCCATTGGTGCTTGCAGTCCCTCTTGCTTTTGCAAGCTGACTGTCCCAAAAGACCTAATATCAGAGAGCTGAAACTCTTCAGTGCAAAAAAAAAAAAAAAGAAAAAACCAACCAAAAAAAAAACAACCAAAAAAAACCAACCATAAAGTCTTACAAGTCTTTTCCTGGAAAAGTTTGGCACCAAGTGGGTGGTGGCTGGCTCCTGTTTGTTCTGTGTGTTGGCCTCATAAAAGCAGCACCGAGAACGCCATCTGCAAGTACCTGGGCTTCCCTGGTGGAGCAGAGAGGTCAGGTTCAGAGCAATGGACCGGGTACTTAGGTGGTGCTGTGACCCCCTGCTCCTCCTGGAGAATTCACAGGCTAGATAGAGTGGGAAAGAAAACAGCACTTTCTTAATTGTTTTTTTTTTTCGTTACCATGCTAGTGGAGTGGTTTTCTCTAGAAAAGAGCCACAGGCTCACAGATTACAGTGGATATACAGTGACACCAAGAGGCAGGGGTTTCCCTCCTCCCTCACACAGGGCGCTGGACCAGAGGACTCCCCCCCAGATGCTGTATTGTGCATTGGCTCAGCTTCCCCTCGTTGGTCGCTAGTCACAGACACCAAAACTCTGTCTCTTCAGCGTTTGACAGACCAAGCAGCTCCACTGATCCCACTGCAGAAGTAAGAAGAGACCTACCACCATCTTTCACCGCATTCTTCTGAGGAACAGAAGGGGAAAAAATGGGGGCAGAATATATTCACCAACATTTTCTATCGGGCTACTCTGTTAAAGCTGGCCCCAGGCAGCTGGAATCCAGGACAGGATGGTAATCTCTTGGTTGCTTGCCTGTACGTGCTTGCTCTCTCTTGCACATCAGGTACAGCAAAGTGAAGGCTTAAATTCAAAAGGGGCTTCCACTCCAGTGGGCAGGTACCAGGTTGGAGGGGTGGTCTGGGCTGGAGAAACAGGAGCTGCACTGGATTTTGGGCAGAACAGCAGGATTGTTCTACGAGGACAGCACAGGGGCACAGCAGTTGGCACATTGTTTTGTCTGACTGCACATGTGGGTTTTCTTGTTTTGTTTTTGTTTTTTGCCTTTTTTTTTTTTTTGCTTTAGCTTTTTCATTTTAATGCACGCTGCCAGCATCTGGACGAGGTTGGTTGGTGGCGAGGTATTTGGCTCTCATGCTGGAGGTGTACTGGAGGAAGACAAGAAAAAAAAACAAAACAAACAACAGAACAGAAAAGTCAGTCATAATGACTAATGTAAGCATGGAACGACAGACTACGACCGCCTCCCAGCATAAAATGGTCTGTATTTACTGCATATCAAGGAGCTGCTGGCTTGGTCTGACAAGGAAAATTTCACAAATCATTGAGTAGCCAAGTCTGAATAACATACTGTCAAGCCTGTTGCAAGGTTGATGGCCAGGTCGGTGCAGATGGGCTAATGATTTAACCAAGCTCTCAATGGAGAAGGAAATCCAACAGTCATCGAGTCAAATTATGCCATATTTCACTTGGGAGAACAGAGGGAAATGGAAATGATGCAGATGTAAAAACCCACCACATACCTTCGTCCTCAATTAGTCACGTTGACAGAAAAAGGAGGTTGAAAAGGAAACGGAAATAAAGTACATTGCATTTTACTGCAACGAGGGCATAAGAAGACTGCATGCGTCGCAGATGGACAGTTCGAAAGAAAAGCGTGGAAGAATGAATCTTTGTGAACAATTTATGCCTGAGAGAGAAGAGACCCCGCCAGACCGGCAACAGGCTGCCATCCCACAAGATGATATTAGCTAACAGTTATCAGATGGTTAATCATCCACCAATGGCTTGGGATCCAGCCTGCGTACCACGCAGTGGTAGACAAGACTCCAGCCTGGGGGTGAGAAAAGAAATTCACAAAGATGAGAGGTGCCTTTGGTTTGGGGGTTGTTTTCTTCTTTTTTTATTCCAAGCAAGGTAATCCAAAACAGCTCCCAGAAACTACAAGGGGAACCTATGCCATTCAGTTTTGACTACTGAGCTGAAAAGCATGCAAATCACACACCGCAGTAAGAACAAAAGTCTTTGTCTTTTTATGCCAATGTGTTCCACGCCTTCATCATGGCTACTGCTTCTGGGACTCTGCTACCATGTTACTAACAACCAAGCAATGACGACAGGTATTTTTTTCCTCTTTTTATACCAGTAAGAGCTTGAATAATTCTATAATATCCACATCTTACTTCCCAAGAGTGCTTTTCAGCATACTGACTTTTTATCACCTTTAAAATTGTACCACATGAAATAGCCAGTTAAGCTGGCAAAGAGACAACTGAAAGGCAGTTCCCCACCAGGAGGTAGGATTTATCTTGCACGCTGGGAAAGAACATTATGAGGCATCCTTAGGCTCTCAAAAGCTCAGATATTCAAAGGGGTTTTCAGAGAGTTAACGGTATTTTAATCAGTTTTCCTTCACAGACCAAACCGGGCTGAACCTCTGCACAATAGAAGAGAGAGACTGCTCCTTTAGCAGGGCTGACCCCATCAGCACAAGATGAAGACACCTGAGGCTTATTTGCACACTCAACTTTTAGTGTCTTCCATAATTGGAAAACTTTCGGCAGAAAATGGATCTTAATATAAAACTCTGGCCCAGAAATGGCATCTATATTTAGAAGACAAAGGGTACGTATGTTCTTTCTCTTTTTAAGATGTATTTTTTTTTGCCACTGAGAAAGAAAAAGTAGAAAATACCAAGCTGAGCCAGTTGAACTGTATATTCTATACAGTTTATGAAGTATGATTACTGTTTCAGAAATGAAGCTTAGGGCATTATTAAAACATATGGGACTAACCCAACAGGCTCAAAGAGGCTTAGAAGTCAAAGAGCTTTCTCACAGGATAAGTAGGACGCATTTCAGATAGCATACTGCTGAAATTACCAGCCAAGCATCATGCTAAAAAGAGGGTCTTAGAGGGCATTTGATTGCTCATTTTCCATTTGTATTCTATACGTGAAGTGTCATAGGAGATGAGTATGAACACAGAACTTGCAGTTGCTAAGGTTTTTTAAGAAGTACTTAGAAAAAAAATCAAGGATCATGGAAGGTCATTGTGCATCTTGCTAGACAAATCATAAAGATTCAGCACACAACTTGCAGCATCAACTTTCTTTAGAACATTACAAATCAAGGAAGGCCAATTGATGAACTGCATTTCAAGGATGTACAGAGTACAATCATTGTGGAGGGAGAAGCTGAAAAGAATTCACTCTTCCCTCCTCCAAGAAAAAAACACCACAGTTGTTTAAGAGACACTGAAACAAAGTAATCAGGATCATGAGATTTGGACAGTCAAGCAGAGAGCATTTTACATTCAAACCTACCTGCAAATCCACCACAAGGAACAAATCAAGACTCAATAGTCAGAGTTAGGGCTGATGTTCTCTCCTTAACGCAGGATTTTTGCACCTTTGAACCTTTTCCCATTACAGTTTGAACCAGTTACTCCTTCTGTTAAAGTATATATTTAATGACCGTGAAAAGTATGGTTGAAAACTGGAAGCAGAGAGCTAACACTTCTGCACACCCCTCATGAGCAGCACAGCTCTACAAGCGTGCATTGAATCTTTTGTCACTGTGTTAGGTTCACTGTATGAATGTTTTGCTCCATATGCTGTTGGCAGTCTCTCGCCCAAGTCCTTCAGTCCTCCGCTGGGAAGCAAAGGAAAGATGTTGTGGAATACACAGATCCCTACATCTAGACAGGCCAATAGATGAAGATGTATCAGCACAAACTTGCCAGTCACATGTATATGAAACCAAAATGTATTATCCACGGTTAAAATAACTTTAGACTTCAGTTCCCTTAAAAAAAAATCTAAAGAAAGACTTCTAAGCCTGAGCACAACAATTCAGAGCTCAGGAGGTCTTGGTCCCTGTTCAGAGGTAACCTGGATACAGTGCCTGACAGAGCCATAAGGTACGCAGTTGCATTTAGTTTCTTTTAAAGAGGAGCTTTCATAGAAGGTTAAAGAACATGCACAATGCATCGATTCTTCCAGTACTCTCAGCGCCCAGGTGCCTATATGCCCTCTCACACCTTTCTGAACCCATCACGGATGACAGGACCTTCACCACGCTGTTAGCTCCCCTGAGCAGGGCACCTAACAGCCTTCTTGTTGCCATTTCTCCAGGTGTCTCGTGTTATTCCACACAACACACCTCTCAGTCACTTACCAGTCAGCTAGGACAAACACAGCTGATTGCACGCAAGTTTATGTTTGCATTTCTTAAAAGAAAGCGTCTCTTCTTTACATCTAGCCTTGCTGAGGGCATAAAAACTTTGATAGGCATAATTTGCCAGCACATAAAAGTTAGGTGCTTAACGCATGTAGCCTGCATACAAAGGAATCACTGGTTGCAAAAACTAATACAAATTAATGAGAATAATCCTTTAATTTTAGAGATCATGAATTCTACCAAGTCCTGTGAACTGTGCAGATCATGAATACTTCACTGCTAACTGAGCTATGCTGGAAGATCACTTACCACGTGAAACCATGACTCCAAGTAAAAACCATTTACTGTTTGTGGTTAAAAAAACACATACATCTCTTTTTGGCTACCCTGACTTTGATTTCCTGCCAGAGCTGTTCAGGTAAGCCAATGAAGACCAAAGCTTCTGGAGTCAAGTTCTTAAAAGCTGATCCACCTCTCAAATAGCTACAGCACAGTAAACACACAGGCTTTGGTATCATTATGTATGGGAGGTACAACATGGAGGGAAACAGCTAATTCCAGCCAGTGGGTTCTGAATTCAAAGGGACTTAAGTTTTCCAAGTCAAAAGAACAGAGCTTCTGTTTGTTTTGTTTGTTTTTAAAGTCTTGGAAAGAATGCAATGGCTTTTTCTTAGCCCTGCAGACAGCCACATTAAACTCTGGGTGTGACCTTAGGTAAACAGAAGACAGTCAAGACTGAAATGAGGTCATGTTCCAGCCCAGAGGGTATCTCAAATCCAGAATGAAGACTAGAATTTCCCCCCCCAGACAATATTTTATGGGATAGACCCATAAGCAGTTTTCTAGCTTTGCTATGATACCACCTGCAGGAATCAGAAAGCAGAAAAGACACCACAAGCCCAAGAGCAGTCTTTACAAGACTTCAGATTGAAGAAAGTCGTGACCCTTTCAAGGGTGCTAGCACCATGCTTCAAGACAAGTTTGTGTTCATGCACCATGGGAGAAGGCACCAAGACACCCAGTTCAGCCAGCACACCTCCCAGCACATCACAAGGCAGGCAGACAAATGGCACGAGGCAGCAAGAAGGCAGACCAAGCAGCAGTGTGACAGAAAGGAACCCAATGGGAGGCTAAGTCCCAACAAGAACAGCAGAAATGGAGGAACAGCAGCTTTATGGACGTGTCTTTCTGGGAACAGACTGTAAGATTCGGGCCTTTGGCTGCATGGGCCAAAAGCAGCAGGCCTTTGTTCCAGCTGGAACCAACACCTTCCGGTTTTGGCTGTGGCTCCCTTGATGGAGCAACGCTGTCCTTTACACCAAGTGAGTTGCATGGGTGTTGTAATTATACCCTGTATTCAACCAGGCTAAAAACTACAAGGCCTAAGGCAGTCTAGCTGCCTTTCTCTGTCTGCACGTGGCTTTCTCATGGACCACCGTGAGGGAGGACACACTGGCTACCTCGGAGAACACCCACAACAGCAGCACGCTGGGAATTCAGACGGTGAAATGATGCTAAGAGGGCCCTGTTCAGAGCCAATGGGAGATGGATGGAATGATTTGGACACACACAGATCAAACAAAACAGTAAAAGGTTTGGAAACAGAATGAAATAGATCTTAGTGCTCGTATCTGGACCCTTCAGGATTATTTTTTTTTTAAACTTACTCCTTTCTGACTTTAAATGCGAGGATAAAAGGAGGAGCTGCACACAGATCTAACAGGCATTGAAACAACTCTTTAGGACAGGCCACCATTACCAGCTAGGATCTTTCAACAGATTAAAAATCCTACTGAGGAACTTAAAGCATGTGGCAGATAAGTATCTCTGGTTGTGGGCACATGCTGCTATGACCAGTCAATACAAAGAGAACAGCAGCAGGGCTCAGGGGATGCCAAAAAGTTGAAATAAGACACCCTGTCCTGGCTGAAAAGCTGCTAGATTGGTTCTTGCTAGAAAATGGCTTCTTGGGATGGGAGAACTTTTGTTCTGCATTTGAAGTGCAATGTTATTTGTACATTTAAGCAGTGCTCAGTACTAAGTGTTTAAGCTGTTCTCCAGCGTGGGCTCTGATTTAAAGCAGCCGTGAGTTAGCCTTTAGGAGGCACGGGCCTCTCCAACCATCACATCGTGCACCAGAAGCCTTTCCAAGGTTAATAATGCTCCTTCAGTCTGCACCAGAGCACAACTACGTAACTTTAACCCTTGGCAGGAGGGAATGGGGTGGGAGGTGCAGAGGAAAGGAATGTGAAGAAATAAAAGGCACTGGCCTGGGATAAACAGTGCAGGGATGACAGGAGTGGTTGGGAGTGGAGAAGGGGTTGAGCAAGAAGGACCTTTTTTTCCAGTACCTGTTCCATTTGCGGGCGCTGTTACCAGTATGTCCGTGCACTGTCCGAGGGCTTAAGCTGCCAGCTCATATGGCTGCTACTGTCCATGGCAGCCAAATACAACTGTGATGACGCAAGAAAGAGAGAAAAAGAGAGTGCAGCCTCAACGTGCATGAAAAACACAGTGCAAGCAAGTGAAACGCTGTGGTGTGTGTCGGTGACAAGGTGGTCTCTACAACCCTAAGGGGATAGCCCTGTGGCAAGAAGGAGAAAACAGAAGGAATGAGAGGAGGGAAAAACAAACAAACAAACAAAAAGCCAGGAAAAGTAACGGACAAACAATGCAGCAGGATCATCACATCTTAGTTTTCACCATCTGTTCTCAGAAAGAAGCTAAATGGAATATATCAGCCTTGTCCACACATTGGACGTACCCTGTTGAGATGACAAACCCCCTCCTCCTCCCAGAAAGAGGCAGGGATATGCACATTAATATTCTGTTTTTATCACTCTCTTTCTAACAGATAATTTGCTACAAACAGGTCCTGCAAGTTCTTCCGCTTCCATACAGTCTCAGTCACCTACTATGGAGAGCTGTGAATAGAAAACCAAACCAAAAAAAAAAAAGGGCAAAAAAAAACACACAAAAAAAACAACCAAATAACAATAAAACAGAAAATCCCCCTGTCCCCTGCTGCCTGTCTGTACACCAGGATAGCAGACAGTATTTGCCTTCTCTCCACTGCCCATCTACTATCAGTACATCCCTCCAGAAAAGACATTTATTTTACAGCCTATTCCTTGCTTCACCTAGGCAGAAGCTCCCTTTTTCTACAGGAGCAGCGATGCACTCTCCCCTCCTCCTCCAGCTCCTACACTTCCCTACAGACCATATTGGCGGCTGTCAAGTCAAGTTCCGCTGGAAAAAAAAGATAAATCTTGTAAATCTCAAAAAATAAACCTCTTCTCAGAAGCCAGCCTAAAGGCACCAGGACTCGGATCCCCCTTCAGGGTATTAATGCAAACAGCTACCGAAGAACCAGGGAATGTCTTGCGTAACTGCAGCCCCTGTGGAAAGGAGCGTGCTTTTTCAGAAGCATGAGAGCTGTAGGGGAAGGGGAGGCACGACCGTGGCCTACAGACACTGAACAAACATATGCCTTGGCAGGTCTAGAGGCAGGAAATGCCAGTGGTAAAGCAAGCTCTTGCCATACCGTACTGTGTGCGGCACGCCAGCTCCTCCCGAGGACTGTCGCATTGCTGAGAGCAGATAAAGCTACCAGAGGTCGTGTTTCACAATACCAGGGATTGGAAAAAAAAATCTGTATTTTTAAGAAGGTTGCAAGAAACCTGACCAAGTACCAAGATAAGGCTCAACCTTCCAGTTTTCCTCTTTCTCTACGGTGAGATGAACTGGTCATTTTGAAGTGAAAACATGAATGTGATGTCCCCCTTCCCACCACAGTTCCTACTCCATCCTCCCCATGAATTTGAATCATGCACCACTGAGTGTATTTTCTTTACCTATACCTGAAGACTGGCTGATTATTAAACATGCTACTACTCATCCTCTGTAATCACACCACCAAGTTAACGAGCACTGCGATGGCATGTTCTCCAGGTTCTGGCATAAGGTTCACAGGATCCAGTGAAGGAGGGCAAGATTCATCTAGTTCTTACACATACATGAAGGCATGCCCATGTTTTATCCAGCATACTGAAATGGCTACCAGGCCACTCCAAATATCAAAACCTTCCATGAAAGTGTTTTTTCTTTTTCCCTCCGTAGGAAATTAAATACAAAAACAGATTCTAAAGAAAGTAAAATAGTTGTGAAACAAAGATTAAAAAAAAAAATCTCAACAGCAACAAAAAAATACAAATTTCATCCTACTGTCTCTTTAGGGCAGATTAAGGAGAGAGGTTCAGCAATAACTCTGAATTTACTGCTTTAACAAATTTCTTTGTAAACTTGAGGAACCAGTGCCACAGATAGCAAGAATACTGCATGCAAGTGAATCATCCTGCTGAAGTCACCCACCAAGACACTCATGCATTTCAGTGGTGGCAGGACTGGGCCCATAGGATTACCAGTGTTAACAGATTTAGTTTTATTATTTTTATGTGCAATGTCAAAAGTAGCAGAGTTGTTTTATTCTCCATGGCAGGTGAGACACGGCTTGTCTATTCAAATTGCTGCCATTTATGGGCCAGATCCTGTGCTTGGCTACACAACCAGCTCCCTTGAGAGTATACAGGAGTGGTAAATGTGTATTCCCCAAAGTTGCTGAAGCAGAGAGGAGCAGTAAAGAGAGACTTACTGAGGGAGGTGGGGACTCCCGGCCAATGAGCGGGGTATTCTCACAACGGGGGTTCTGGAAATTTGCATTCTGGCTCCTAGGAAAGGAAGACACACATGGTAATGGGGGTACGTGCCAAACTTCTCTGGGGAAGGTCTCTGACAGTGACATGGGACAGAGTATACATCCCCCCAGAACTACTCTATCAAATCAGTCTTGTCTCCCTCAAAGCTTTTCTTACAGGCCAAGTGGATCCCCTTTTTCAGTTAAGGACACAAAACTAGCGTTATTTTCCTCAGATTAAGCACTATCTTTACACTCGGAACAGCCCACACTGAATCATGTCGAATGATTTAAAAATAGGTTCGTGTGAAAAATCTGCCTCTCTGCAGAGTCAGAACTGCCATGCTGTAGAAATGGAGATAAAATAAGGACAAAGTCTAAGGGGAAGAAAACGATGTGGCAGCCCAAAAGAGACGGGCCCTGAAGGGAGTCAAAGTGTGATCAGAGTTCAGCACTTGTGGAGAAAGCTCTGAAGGTCCCACCTGAACTAGGTAGCTCCAGACTGCAACAAATGTCAGAGCTGACTGCAATCACTGGGAAGGAAAGAGCCTGCAGGTTTTGTTATGGCTCTCAGTGTCTCAGGAGGCTTAAAATCTTCTCGCAAAACTGCTCTATTTGAAGAGTCAGGTCTTCTGGGGATCAGATTGTGCAATAAGGAGCCTGGACAATACTACTATTTTTTATTTTTTTCTGTAGGCAGATGTCTAAATCCCACAGTACAAAGTGATTCATGTTTTTGAGTATGCTGCCTAATAAACCCCTTTCTACTGCAGTACTTTTAAGCAATCCCATTCTCCCAGCAGATGCTAATCGGGAAACATGCCTTTTGACATTTCAGACAGAATCCCTTACCACCTCCAATGCCTGGTTGAAAGCACCAGCCTCGCAGCGCTTAGCAACGACAAAATCCAAGTGAAGCAGCTCGGGCAAGTTGCAATATGGCCTTTTTGTCAGGATACTCACATGTACTCTGTGACGGGAGCATTGCTGACTGTGTGTGCTGCTGCTGGAATGCTGGTCTCACTGCCATAACTACTCCCACAGCTATAGAGGCTGGGCATGTGCACTCTGTAAAGATTATCGTGTGTCTGTCTGCTCCCCTGAGCAGCTGATTCTTCTTCCCCATCATCATCTGAGCTTCTGCAAGAAGGAAAAAAAGTTCCTCCTAGAACCCTACAATTACCCCACATGTGGGGTTTGCAGGAAACCATGGTAATCCTAGGAACCTCCCAACCATCTTCCACACCTCCACATTTATACCCATTTGGGATGCCTCAGGGCGGCAGTGTCAAACACAGCCTACACCACTGTGACTCAGACCTCCCACAGATACCATCTGGACTTTTCGGCTGCACGATCCCCTACAATCTCCCTATGGTCTTCTCTCAGGGCTTGGCAGACAGCACAGCTCTGCAACTGCCCAGTCATATAGCCGAAGGATGGACACGCATCCCAAAATACACAGCAAATACAGGAAAAAAATATATGTAAAAGAGGAAGTGAAGATACAGTGGCATGCAACACTCAAAACAACCTTCAAAGCTGCAGTCTGTGTCCTTCCATTCCTTGTAGCGATATCCACAGGGCTTTTAAGGATAAGCCTCTGGAGACTGCTCTGAACTTCCGCTATGGTTACACAGTGACTACTTCAGCTTCTAACAAAACCCCACAAATCTCTACATGTAGTAAGTTGCAACATTTGCTTCTATAGCCTTTCTTCTCTCAAAAAGGCCAGGAATTTAAATCAATTTTAATACAGAGCAGAGCTGTTTGTCAGCTGGTTCCTTCCCCCCCCCCCCCCCCATATTATTCTCCTGTCCCTCCTATGTATAATATGCTATTATTTTATCTCCCTAATTAGGGGATGAAGCTCCAAGATTTGAAATACATTTTAGCGATGCTGGAAAAAGCTAGTAAAACATTCCATATGAAATGCTTTGCTGCTTGCAGGAGACAACATGGCCATAGCTGTAGCATCCCAAGTATCGCTTGCAGTTTCTGTACCACAAGGTGGCACTGAAGATTTACACAGGGAATTGCAGCCTGCACATTCTCTTACAGGCAATAAAGTATGACATCCATCACCTCCCCGAGGGAGCTAGAGGAAGAAATGGTGCTCCAGAGAAAGCAAGAGGGAATCTTTCAGTTCACAGCAGCAGCCTGAGCCTGCTGGGGATCGCAATATGGGCAGCAGCTCACACGGAAGGCAGCACAAGAGATAACACTGCATAAACTTTTCTTCTTTGAACAGGCAGACTACCATTCTCCTCCTGAAAATGCCTCTACAGCTGCATGTGGAAGAGGTAAGGAAACCAGCCATTTTCTTATGCGCTATTCTGACGCATTTCCGAAGGCTTTCTCTGTGGGCACTGCAGGCCTGTGGGCTCTGGCTTCCTCCTATTGTTCAGCATGTTCCATTTTACTTTGAACCTTGCGCTCAGGCTTAGACCACAAAAATCATGTTTCGGGACCACAGAAGAGAATTTGCTGCACAGCCTACTGCTTTTCTACAAGAACAGAAAAATCAAAGTTATTTTAGTAGCTGCATGTGGAGCTGCAGTGAGTCAATGAGACCCTGGGAAGGTTTGTTCAAGACTTCCTGATCAGCCTGCTTGCCATCATTAATATTAGTGCCAAACAACTCTGCTGTTGCATGAGTGCTGCCAGTGTGCAAGCATCTCATCTGCCCGTGCTATTGCAAACAAGACTGTTCCCAGTTTCTATTAGCTGTGCAAGTCAGTTGCCCCAGTGTTAGCAAAGACAAGAAAGGTATGTGTGGACTGCTTCTCATTCCAGTTCTCTTCCCCATACTAGAACAAATGACTCAAAGCAACACAAGAGAATAGGTACTGTAAGAGATGGCACACAGTTCAAGCATTACCTTTCTCTACAGCTATCAACATTCATCTCTGACTTGACTCATAAGTCCTGCAGCGTACTGAATACTCTGCACACATAGTGTTCCAGTGCAATAAGGTTCAGATGTAAATATTAACCACAACCAGAGCAAAGCCAGCAGATTTTTTTTCTGTTGGACCTGTGCTTAAAAGGCCTCACACTCCTGGGATCATATGGGAAAGGGCTCCAGATGCTCATGGGCACAAATCCAATAGCCAGTCTTCATTAGGAAAGAGCTCTACAAAACTACAGGATCTAAACCCTCTCTATACCTCTTTTGCTGCCAAGTGTGTGGGACACTGCACACAATGGAACTGAACATGAGGGCTGTGACAAAGGAGAAGAGAACCAGGTAGATGAGGCCTTCCACTCCGTCATAGCAAAAGCCCGTCAAAGCCTGGACGTAATCCTGGAGAGAAAAATGAACAGTTTTCTGATCACTAGAGAGTTAACATTGAGTTCTAATTCAAAAGTCCTTCCCCTGGACTATGTTCTCTGAAACAATTTAAAAGTTCATAGTCCCTTTCGCAGAGCATATTTCTGTTTTAATTTCAGGGTCCTCAAGTGTTTTTCATAATTTATCTAACCTTTATTTCCCCTCACAAAGCCCAAATCAGATATAGACATGTCAGTATTTTCAGCCCCACACAGTAAGAAATTAAAAGAAAAAAAGAAAAAAAGCCAAGACAAACTTATCCACCCAAACTTAAAACACCACATTTTTCAATAAGCCTCTCAGGTCCTTCACTCAGTCCCTTTGCCTGTGAACACAAGCATGGACTATCTATTTCTCTACCTTCAGACATGCAGCTAGGGCAACAGTTCAATCACGCTTTACTGCAGCTATAAGGCATTTCATGGGAAAGGCAATAAGCTATGAGCTATGGAAACAAGTTGGCAGTTCCTGAAACCTTATGGCTGCAGCTTGTAGATGTACAAAGGCATATTATCCAGTTTCCCACCCTGATCTTTAAACACGAAAATAGAAAGCTAACTTGCTCCAAAATCCCATTTTCCTTTCTGCTGGAGTCAATCAGTAAAGCTGTTATAAACTGCTTTGGTACACCGGAGATTCGAAACTCCAAAATAATCAGTATGCTACAGGCTCTACATCCCTCTTTGTGCTTTCTTAGGGCAGGCCCAATTACCGAGTACTCACCAAATGCAGACTCCGACAGTCTACTAAAGCTGTCAGTTGCTGCAAGTTGATCTCTGTTGAATTTAAAACCTCCTGGATGCGCATAAGATACTCCTGTAAGCAACAAGCCAGTAATTATTGCAAGAGAAGAGCTCTACAGAAGCTGATCTTGGGCTTTGTATTCATGGAAGGGAAGCAGAGGGAGAGCATAGTTGAGGAGAGTTACCTTGGAGGTGGGGTGCTCTCTGCTTGCTGACCTCACGAGTTCCATAACATCATCTTGCATTTCCACCAGAGCCTTGTGACTTCCTGACAGCTTCTGCTCAACACAAAACATGCAGTGTTTCAGCAACTTAGGCCACATGGACCAAAAGAACTCCTGGGAATTAAGACTTACATCTTGCTCCCAAATACTAAAGCACCTGTATGAATGGAGTAAGTTAAGGATGTCTCAAGTGACATGGGTTCAGTTCCAATAGGGTTAAGTTCTACTTTTACCCATCTGTAGGAAGGACAAGCACAAAACACACACGCAGAGCTGTGGCCAGTGCCAGGACAGACAGGAAGGAGAAAAAAACAAGACACAAAGCACTCATGTTCTCACCACAGCACACAGCTGGATTTTTCTGCTAAACCAGATGGCTGAGAAAAAGTTAATACTGAAAGTTGTTTACATTGGGGTGCAGCCTTCACACCCCATTAAAGCATCCATGGGAATTTCACATGCTATAGCATGTCAGAGACTACACTGAACAACCAGAAATGCAACTGATGGCAACAGTGCACAGACTGAAGTGGTCTTCCCCCACCCCTGAAAACAGAGGAAGACAGGATTTAAAAAATCCTAAATATAAACTGTGAAGCAGCTGGTGTCTGCTGAACAGTGGGTGGTGTGGGTTCTTTCTGGCCTCTGATACACAAGACAAAGTTTGGGATGGGCCCAGGTGCTGTTCCTCAGCCCCCACACAAAAGAATAATGACTCACGTTTGTACTTCAGGATATAAACCCCCCAGCATCCAAGGGATTTAAGAAGGCATATGCAAGAATCACTCCCCCACCCACTGAAGTGGCTGCAGTTTGGGAGTGGAGTGTTGCCAGTGTTTAATCTAAAGGAGCCTGTAAGAAGAGATTCAAAGCAGGAAGTCTGTAGTTTCCCACCCTGGCAATAATTATGGGTGCTCTGTCTCCATGTTGCTTCTCTTAGAAGTGCACCACGTAAACAGAGATACCATGAACAAAGCCATGCTCCTCACCACAACACATACAGGCCTCTGTAAGAGGGCACCGTGGACCTGAAGCTATACAGGCAGTGATGAAGATGGAAAAAAACTGCTCACTAAATCACCTGCGCAACTGGAAAGTAGCTACCAAAGCTTTACCAACAGGTGGAGTGTTTCCTGCAGCTAACACCTTGCAATTTGCTGCATGCTGGCATCAGAAGCGTTTAACCCATGCCCTGCGAGAGGCACCATGCTGAGAAGGGATGAAGGGAGGGAGGGAGGGCGCTTCCACTCACCTGCTGGAAAGGGTTGGGGTATCCAGCACTACAGGTAATGTAATAGCGGAGGGTATCTGCAAAGACAAAAGAGGAGAAAGTCATACTAGGTATGTTGTTTCAGCTTTACAGTAGTTTACAACTGCCACAAGGGAGGTGTTGAGTTCTGAAAGCAATATACAAAATGAAAATGCAATATAAATGGAATCACTTCCCTCTCTCTGTGTAGGATTACAGGGCATGGATGGCACTAGGAAAAGGGATGTAGGCTGCATTTGGGGATAGAAGAAAGATTTGTTTTCTCTTGGTTTCCCTCCCCGCAATTAAAACCGCTACTTTTTTGTTTCGCTCTCAACAATAAAGCAGCACATGGCTGCCCCACTTGCATAGTCAGGGGAACCATCAAAAAAGTTTTATTCCAAAGTCAGCACTATTCACAGTATAACCACACTACCAGACCTTAGTCTAGGAGAAATCCAGTGGGATGGTTAATTTCTGTAACTTCTGAGTGTCGGAATAACATTCTACGGTCACTGACAGCAACCAAAGGTAGAGTGCTGCCTAGGGAATATAGCAAAGAGACAACTCAACTTTCAGCCAGTTCTGTTCACCAGCTAGGTCACTAAGCAGCCACAGAAAAATTGGCACAGGAGAGGTAGCAGTGCTGATATAAATACAGGCTGCTAACAAAAATACCTGTGAAAGCACAACGTTGGGCCAAAGGAGGTGCAGACACACATCCCTGCGCTACCACACCATGCTGAAATGTACCACTTCCTAAATATACAAGCTCATGTGTTTAAAACAAACAAAAAAAAGAGTCTTCACAACTGGGAATTCTTGTATCATACTCCAAAGAGACTAGTTTTAGGCAGTGTTCCGTAGAAGAATGTTAGAAAGCCCTCCTAATTCAAGAAAATAACTTTCAGTAATATTTCCTAAAAACATTATCATCTAGCAAGCAAGCAACGTAATGGAATGTGCTGGGAAAAGAAAAGGAGGAACAAGTTCTTGCCTTTCTGACTTGCATTAGGGAAGAAAAAGTAAACATAGTCTGTCTTCTGATGGATGTCACTTGCATGTAATTAGATTTTAATTAGAAGGCTCTAGTTAGAATTAAAAGAGTGCATATAATTTCCTTTGCATCTTTCTTTTGACTTGTGCTAAGAAGGTATATTACATATTAAATCAATACCACAGACTTGGTCAGGAAAGGAAGCTCCTACCATGCGTTAGGATACCAGCAACAAGTTATCCGTTCAAGGGCCCTCAGATCACTTGCTGGTAACATCCTAAAGATGCGTTTTAACAGTAGCTCTATCAGTAGTCACAGTATCCTCACTGAGTACTCATGTTTATGAATACAGATAAGTAGGACTGTTAAATCTCCTATTTCCAGGCTTGAAGACAGTTTCATTTCTCCTTGTTCAGGTGTGTACGAAACCAGACTGGTGCCCTCTTCACGAGCCCTCCATAACACTACACCAACTGCCTGAAGAAAGTCAGCATGCACAAATTACAAGCATCAGGCTTTCCCCTGCCATTCTCAGTAGTGCTATAGAGGGAAGTTCTGTCAAAGAGTCGATCGTCCCAATACCGTTAGATTAATTCTCAAACATTTACAGTTCTTCAGATGAATGGGAGCACGTCAGCTCAGAAAAATCAAGGGTGAAGTTTGCTCAGTGAAGATAACAAAAGCTCTAAAACACATACACTGCCTCCCCCCTTCTCCTCATACCCTTTTTTCCATTCCCTTTAATCTTCTATCTGTGACTCTCGGTAAAGCGTATTCCATGTTGCAAAGGTATTCTAATCAGTCCCAACTCAGAAATCAGCAAAACGCACAACCAAAAGCAAGGGGAGCTGTGCAGGAAGCAGACCTGACTGTATCCCGATTCTGCCGCACTTCCCATAAATATTGAATGCACCTTTCGGCAAGCCAGCGCACCGGAGACCGAGTGGTGCAACGCAGACCGTCAGCTCCTGCACGCTGCGATGCAACCTGACAGCTGTGATTTATAATTCATTAGCCTACTTTGGGGCAGCTCCTGCCAGATGCTCCATCTTCCCCCCACCGTCTCTTTCTCTGGGATGACTTCTGCCTCCTCTAAACAGCAATCAGCAAAACCTGGACCGACAGGAGGGCAGTGAGAACTGCTTCGTGGGCCTCACTTTGAACAGACCACCCAAACTTTGTGCACAACTACTGTGCCAAGGAAAGGACTGCTCCCCCGGGCTCATAAGTCACCCCAACCTATGGGATGGCTAAGGAAAAAATGGATTACAGTGCCCCTGTGTTGAGAGAAAAGCACAGCAAGAATGTTACATACAGCTCTGATCTTGTCACCTATTTAATTTAAGCCAACAAACACTGAAAGTTTCGCATAAACTCCCACAGTGGTATCAATTTTACATCACCTTTACAAATGCACCAAGTTGCATGACATACTGCTAATATATGGCTCCAGAAATGTTTCTTCAGGCCCTTCTGGATCATCCCTGGTGGGCAGATTACAGATGAGAGTTCCCGATACCATCAGAGTTTGCAACTTGTGAGCCCAGAATCAAAGACTGCTGGTTACATGCGAAGTAAAAAGCAGAACGGTGAAATGAGTGCTTGCCTTGCTCACCCTGGAAGGCAATATCAACAAGGCTTCACGGCAGCAGTACCAGCATTGCAGCCGACTAGTGTGACATTCTGTACGTAAAATGTGTTTTCCGAAATGGCAAAGCCAGCAGGAGCAGCTCTCCCCTGCACTGAACACAGTGCGTTGATAGCTGTGGTGCTTTAAAACTAATGCTACACATACAATAGGCACTGAAGCTGCCTTGAAGTTATCCTGTCCTGTGAAGCCTGTAAATGAAGAGGAGCGTGACCGCTGCCTCCACACCGCCAGGCTGGGAAGAAAGGACAGAACAGGAGGCACCTTCACCACTTTTAATCCCTATGGAGGCCGTCCTGTACAACAGCAAGTCTCACATTTCTGACCAGAGAACAGCTATGCTAACCCATTATTTGTGCTCTGCTAACAGCTCCAGGCAATTTTGTTTCTCCCCTGTAATTATCTTCCTGTTGCATTTTCCTCTCAAGGAAAATTCCTGAAGGCCGGATCTGATTTTTGAAGCCAGCCTTTAGGAGATGCAGTCCACAGGAGAAGGGTTAGGTAGGGTCACAGTGGCAGCTGCCTGTGCCTGCTGTTGCTAGCAGCAGTCCTCCTGACCCACTCTCTCAGTGCACAGGCAGTGTGGGAGCAGAAGGCACGGAAGGGAACTATCCTAAATGCTTTATTTTTGTAAAGTCTGTTTTTCCTAGAAAGGAAAGTCGAATTGCCTACTAAAGACAGCTTTAGCTGCTAGAATCCACTCATTGCTTCTGCAACCATGGAGACTTACTATTCATTTCAAAGCTCAGCAGAAACGTGAAAATGGCATTATGCACTTGCCAAAAGGCAGCAAGAAGATCTGCAGGGTAAAGAGCAATCAGGAAAAAAAATCCTAGTTTACAAAATGAAATCTGCACCTTGAGTAGTTTTTCCCAGCTATTCTTCATTTCTACTCAAGCATTCTCTAGCCAGCTTGCTTTTTACAGATATACCCAGATGAGACTGCCTGTGTGTTCAGTCATCAGAGGAGGTTGAACTATAAGGCCTGTGATATCAAAGAGGAAGCATATTCTTCTGGCCAGGTTTTCTTACCCACTAGAAGTTTTGTTTTCCTAAGGCAAAGGGATGTATCTGCATACCAGCTATATTTCTCTTATATACACCGCTGTTATTGGTGAAAGCAGGCTGACTTGATCATGAGTTTTCAGTAAAGAGCTCATAGCCATCCCAACTGCTCTCCATGCAAAGTTTTCTGCTCGTCAGGAGCCCAACAAAACAACGCAGGAAAACACAGCTCCTCAACGCCGACAACAGCTCAACACAAATCTCAAGAGCGCCTCTTCGGACAAGCTCTGTCCTGCAGCGCCCATTCAGGCCAAGTAATAACAGTGCAGCCACCACAATCCCCACATGAGGTTTTGTCCTGGCCTTACTTCTCAGACAGGAAAGGACGGTGGTGGTGGTGTCAGTCCTCTGGTTCATTCAGCTCTGGGCTTCTAAGATGAGAGTGAATCAGTGAGGCCAATTAGGAGGCTATGTGTAACAAGAAGGCTTGCAGTTTATATCTGAGCAGCTAAGTTGCAGCATCCAGCCTGAGAAACTTGGCTGGACTGGAGGTAAAAGGCTCCATTATCCATCCCTTGTGGTCAGCAGTTCTTTCAGATGAAGTGAATGTCTCTTCTCAATGCAGCTTTCCAGTAAGAGAATCTGGAGAAAGCTCTTCCTGTTGTTTAGACAGATTGTCTTTTTATTTAATTTTATTCAATAAGTCATCTGATAATAACATAATATCAATGAAAACGAATGAGACTAGAAGATGGCCTCCTGCTTTGAAAATAAACATCTTGGCTGCACCAAGCCTTTTTACTAGCAGCAGGAGCTGATTATACAGCCACTGTTCAACTCCATTGGCTTTATCTCAATTAATGAATACAGGGTGAGTTAGGCACATATATATCATGCTCTTCTGCAAAATGATTTAAGCCTCTCCTCCACAAAACCTGTATTAAGGCTTTCTGCCCAATCCCAGCACGCCCCCCCCCCTTTTTTTTTAAACGCAGCACATTTTCTCTACAAAACAAGGACATCTACTTGCCAGCTAAAAACATTACAACAATAATGATGCATTTAATCAGATTATTCTCAGCTCCATTAATTCTATTTAGATTGGCAAACAGCAATTAATACATAAACAGAAATATTAACATACTAGTTGCCCAGTATCCAATGCTGTTATTTTTTTCTGGGAAAAATACTATAAACAACAGCAAAAAAGCATTGCAAATAAGCAAACCTGGGCCACTCGGTGCTAGTCTGAATGCCAGAGCATAGGGCTGGGAATATTACAACCCGACATATCTAAAAACAACAACTAAAAGCAGTGATAAAAGGGAAAAGTTGACCCAGCACTATAAAGCTTCTGGTTGTTTTACATTTAAGATTGCTTGTTGGTTCTTAAACGTCCTTAAAAGCAGATGACAGCCCCCAGCCCAGTATCTTATACCCCAGCACCGGTCAAAAGCAGACACCTAGAAAAGAATAAAAAAAAAAAGAAAAAAAAAAGACTGCTTTCAGTCCAATTTCAGCTCAAGTGATTTCCAAGGTAAATGTGATTTCTACATTCTTCTTCCATGGACTGTGAGCCCCTCCTTCAACTCGCACCGTCTCTCAGCGATCTGTTTTCTGAACTGAAAAATTCACAGCAGGATGCGCTCTGGTGAAACTAGCTGGAACAATCTTAAAGCGCTCCTGCCTCATCTGTCTATCCTGCAGCAAAGCAGAGTGTGTGAAGAGCCCGCGCACTAGATCCGGGAGCCTTCAAGCAGCTTCCCCCAGGAGGACAGCCCTGGGTCTGGCTCCCAGCCGCCTGCCCTGCCTCCTCAAGCCTGCCCCGTCACAGACACGGCTCAACTCATCACAAAGCAACTGCCACAGTTCACAGCCAAGCGTATTAAGGGATACCAACAATTTTTTCAGACTTATAAAGATGGTTTTTAAGAACTGCTATTGGGACTAAAGCCTCGTTGAATAGTTCCACACCACAGTGCTGATATTGTGGTTTTCCTTCCTGCTCAGGTGCACAGGACGCTCCCGACGTGGGGAGCCAAGGCTTATTTCCATCGCTTCCTGACCATAAACTACAGCAGAGCAGTGGAAATTCACATGGGAAGGCAGAATGTTTGATCACCTCCCCACCAGCTGCCTAGTGCGATGGCAGGCTCAGAAGCAAGGCTGATTTCCTTCTGTAGAGAAGGAAAGGTGCTTGTGAACGCAGAACGGCTGCTGAACAGCAGGGAGCTGACACACCAGCAGCCCACGGAGGAGGCCGGCCTTCCAGCTCAGGCCTGTGACAACACCTGCTCTTCCTCCTCTTCAGCGTCTCACTCAGCCCCATTCACTGTTATTTATGGAGCCTCAGCAACTGTTGGAGCTGGCGGAGCTGCCAGAACAGAGCCTTATTTCACGCCGGGGAGCTGACTGTCCCTGCCGGGGGAAGCAGGAGGAGGGAGGGGAGTGCCAGGCCCAGCCACCGGCAGCCTCCGCGTGCGTGTATGATACTGAGGAGCAAAAACCTGCAGGAGCCGACAAGAACAAGTGAAACGGAAAAGTTGCATGGAAGGGTGTTCCTTCAGCTGCTCAGGGTCAACCAAATTGTTCCCAAATGTTCTGATTTGGGTTACCAAGTTAATACAGTACACGGCTGGCATTAGTGTCACATATTTCCCCTTGGCCTCCCTAGCCTGTTCAGCTCCTCGAACAACACGGAGGCTAGCTGGCACCTGAAGCGACATTGCCGTCACCCTCACAACCAAGGGAGGATTTTCATCTTGTGCAGTGTTAAACACTCATTCTCTTCCCTTATTGCATTTCTTTGTTACTAAGACCCATCTGTTGCGAGCTGCCAGGCTCTCTCCTCTTCCCTCCAGGAAATCAATAAATAAGGCTCTCCAAGAATAAGCTGCACTGTGGTAATATCAACTGGCATGTACTCTTTTATACTACATTCTGCCTCCAGACATAAATATTTCTTATTGCTTCCAATCCCTGCATCCTCAGCCATCGCTACATACCTAATTCCCTATCAGTTACGCAGCGAGAGGCAGCGATTGGCTAAGCGCACAGCAATAACACTAGATCTTCGGTACACATGGCAAAAATTCTCAGATACCAGCAAATAAGAACCAGCAAAGACACATGTGGCTCCTTTTACAAATCAGTATCATGGCTTATTTGTGATTTATCATCACAGAAATGTACAGAGGGATTATCAGGGGGAAAGAGGGTGGGAGAAAAGAGAAGCTCACTTTATTAGCTAAGCAGCAGACTCAGCCCTGAAAAATACCTTTCCTTTTTAGCACTTATCTCTGCTGGCAAGCATCCAGCCATATTTTTGCTAAGCCACAGTTCTGAATATCTGTTTTGCCCCTGAGGTCCAAATTGGAGGCACCCCTCATCTCAACCAACCACTTCAGTCTAAATTAGGAGTGACAAACACAAAATCCATCAGCGCTTCAGCTGAATGCCACAGTGATGTAGGCATATTGCTTGAAATGGAACAGGGTAAACAAAGCAATCAAAATACTGCATTTATAATGGAAAGGGAAATTCATACTTCTCTTTCCTGCTGTTTCCGTTCATTTACCCTTTAAATTAGCTTTCAAAAGACTCCTATTTATAACCACCATTAAGAGACAAATTGATATATATTTGTTAATAACAAATACAAAAAATAAATATTCTAGATGCTGGGATACAGACCCAAGAGCAAGTTTTAAAAATGACAACTCAAACTGCACACTCATACTGCTACAGTTCTGTCACTTAAAGGAGGAGAAACAAGACCAAGGTTGTTACATTTAAAGAAAATAATCCAGGGACTTCTGTTGTTCCATCATATCAGTTATTTCCATCTTAGGGCCAAGATGAAATAAGGATTCTATACGCTTTTTTGACAAAAATAAATAAATAAAATGTACGTATGGACTTTTGACTGGGGTATAAATGCTTTTTTTTGGGGAAGAACACTGGTTTTCCAGAGTTCCACACACATCTGCTTTTCCCACCGTACGCAGGTTGCTGGGTTCCAAACATAGCCACAAATTCTCAGACACTGTCACGCTCCTACGTGACAGCTGGAGCCACAGTTCCCTGTGCCAAAGCCAGACCCAGCACTTACCAGCACTAAGCACTGCATTATCTTCAACCACTTTGGAGACGTAAGCATCAGGGTTAATACAGAAATCACTGGAACCCTAGATAGAGACAAGACAAAAGGGAAAAGGAATTTCAAAGAACACTAATATCAAAGAGCAGTTGAGCCAGGTTAACATCAGGGAACCCTCCACTATAGGGATTTTTCAGACACTGAAGTCTCTCATCGCCATCCCCTCTAGCACAGCTTTACACAGCCGCAGCAGTGCTGGAGTACAAGCCAGTGCACCCCACCATGGAGTAGCTCTGTACTTCTCATAGATGCAAATTACTGGGACAGCTACTCAGAACAAGAGACACAGTAAAACAGGCACACCATAATATGCATCAATAGCTACTTAATCTTGTGTTTGATAACTCTGCAGCAAAGGGTGAATGGGACTTGGACAAGAGCCACTTACCACTGCGACAGCCAACTCCAGACCCAAGGATCCCCAGCTGACAATCAGGGCAAACACCCCAAGCAAACACACCCTGTAGGAGACAGACAGATGGCAGATGTAGGAGCTCTGATTTCAAGCATCCAGATCTTTTACAGGATGTATTATGTGCAGTCCAAAGCAATTACCAAAACCAAGAAATTAACAAATACTGCATCTTCACACAAATCATCTCATTTTATATGCTGCAGACAGCAGCAGCCAGGAAAGTTTACGTCCAGTTGTTGGTTCCCATGTTTCCTGGCCTGGGGCTGCACGGAAGGAAAAAGATGCCCAAAGAGAAGCCTTTAGTCTGCTTCTAATGGGGAAGCCAAAGGCATAAAGGCACAGGGGTGGTCCAGGGGAAGGCAGACTGGCAGACAAATGGCTACAATCCTATCACTTGAAATAGTCTCACTCTGGACATTACTTTCGAAACCCAGAAGATATTCAGAGAAAAATACCCTACCCCCCTATATATGTATGTATATATACAAACAACAAAATCGGGCAAAATCCTTCTGTTTCTAGAATAAATGAGGCTGTCTGGTGTAAGCAATGCATTGGCTACAGACAGTTGGACAGAATACTTTGCCTGTTAGGACACCTGACTTTGGTCTCCAGCTCTAAGCATCTGAACACCACCTGAGCACCTCACATAGCCCAAGGAGAGAGCCAGGCATCTGTAGGCAAACAGCTCAGAGCAATAGTTAGATACCTTACATAGATGCCATGTGAGCACATCTCTGCACAGACTTAAGTTTCGTTCTGGCAGCCGGACCTCATTACTGGCAGAAATAGTAGGAAATGTCTGCTATCAGGCCAAGACAGACACACAAAGCAGCGAGATGATGGAGCGGTTGTCTCATTGATACCCAGCTAGCACACACCAGTGGGAAAAGCTTTTGCACTTCCCCAACCAGCACATTAGCTCTTCACCTTTGCTGTCAGTATGAGTGCTAGAGACATTTAGGCAAAAGTGCTCCTCAACTCCCTCAGGTATGGGAATGCAGACTAATAAGCTGTATCATTTTATGCATCCCTATCTTCAGAGTAAAGGGGTACTGGCTCGCTTTCTCAGGCATGCTTTTTACTTCAGGCTTTGTAATACAAGCAGGTTCCTCCCACCTTCCCTCCAAAAAAAAAAAAAATCATAATCAAGATATTCTTTACTCAAACCTAGTGCGAGCACCTCCATGAGGAAGGGGCATCTCTTTTCTCTTACATTTGTCTCACTGAAGACTAGAGCTTTACAAAAATATATTTGTAGGTCTGATTTTTATTTTTATTTTAAAAAAGCTCTATTCCTCAGTTTAACAATGTATTTCTGAGGGACCACAGATCCATTCACAGAATGGGGATTCGCCTTGCAGAAGTCGTGGAGCCTCACCAGACTGAGCCCTGTGCAGAACTCTGGAATAAAGTGGCTAAATATCTTATTATGCTTTTTACAAAGGGATACAAAAATTATCAGTCATGGATCAGCAAGGTTCTGTGCTTTTACGACATAAGGACAACACCGCTTGGTGCCTTCAGCTGAGCGTGGTGATCTGTTCAGTGTGACACAGTTGTTGTTTTACTTTAAATGAAGATGACTGGGTCAGTAACTGATTGCTTGGCTGAAAGATCGAAAACTGGCATTTCACCATCTTGCTTGGCTGTGACACACTTGCTTCTCTATGCCATGTGCTCCCTTTGGGGAATGCCTTAATATGAACTTCTGGCTAACATGGAATGAGATTCTAATTTAAACTCTGGGTTTACCATCTGTGCATACACTTGGACTTTTGTCTGTATAACCTGCCAGGTATGAAGTCATCTGGCAAATAACAAATCTGAATACGCATTCCAAGTATTAATGGTATCACCGTGTACCAGGATAAACTCTTGGCTATGTCAGTTGTCAAACTGTCATTATGTTTACGAAACCAGTATCTTTGCCAAATATGCCAAATTAAACCAAGCTTCAACATAGAGAAATATATTTTTTTCTTGTAATGGGGCCTCAGCATGGCAGCATTTGCAGAGCTTTGTAGAACCAAAGATGCATTAATATTGCAGTACCATGGCAACAAGACTCCTCCTCATAGCTGTACAAATCATTGTGTGTTCTCAGTTTAAAGTGTCTTCAGGTGTGACAGCCAAAGGTAAACAAGAGCAGATCGTGACACAAAAGGCATGCTACCAGGCTGTGTAAACACATGCAAAGCTTATCATCCATTAACAAATGCCTTCACCACTGTAGAGAATTACAGGGAAATTTTTAAAACCTGTAAATTCAAGGGAGGATGTCCACATTACTATCTACCAGCTGACTCCCAGGCAAAGAGAGGCAACCAGTGCTACCCAGCAAAAGGCAGACTATCCAGAGGAGTTACTTGTTTCTGATGCGAAAGCAAGGGACAAGAGTACCACTGAGTTTTATAGCTTCTTCCTGTGAACCTCTCTCGTATGTAGCCCTAATCCAATCTACAGAGCAATGCTCTACAAAGACACTGTACGTTAAGAGACAGATATAAACCATTCAGCCTCAAAAGCCCTTGAAATCAACAGACAATAGTCTAGAAGTTTAAGCTATCAGGCACTTGCACTCAGCTGGCCTTCCTTCTGCACTGTACCTGGGTCAGGACTTACCCCAAAAGAATGGCCCTGGAGTTTCTAATGAGTCCAAAGAGCACCAGCAAACATATTAGAACATGGAACAGGAGCAGGCCCAGGTAACCCAGCCACCTGCAGCAAATAAAAACACAGTTGGCAAAGCAAAACTGGTGTATACAAACAATAGATTAAGCAGTTAAAGTGACTAATGGAGAAAAAAAATTATCCTCTCTTTTCCTGGAGTAAGGGCCACTGCTAATGATTTATCTGCAGAAAGCACTGGCTATTTGCTGGGTCTGGAGTCCAGGCATGCAAAAACATTCAAACAACATGCTCAGCATACACAGTTGTTGAGAAATGAGACTGCTAATCTTGTGCTACTGTACAAGTTATATGCAACTAGACACCATCAGGCAAAGAAGCATTGCACTTTCTTGAACTAGACGTTTGTCAGAATGTGCTTCAGTTAATCCATATGTGTGGACAGAGGTGTTCTTTCGTGGAATACACTTGGTGTGATCTTTTATTCAATAACTTGAATAAAAAGGAAAGTTAGTGCATGGTGTTACCACAAGGAACAAGTTCAGTTTCCTACTCTATTTAGTTAATGCACCATACAACCACTCCCCCAGTGTTAGAACACAAGCTTTTGTACGTGGAAAATAAGTTTCCCTTCAGCTGGTAATTAACCAACTGAAAATTAAGAAAAAAGCTGTTACCATGCATTTTCATTTAAACTGAATGCATTTTTGCTCTAAGAAATGAAATCAGTGGACTGGGCCAAGAGCACCTGTAGTAACATACACGGCATTTGGCTCAGCCACCCAGAACACGCACTTAATTATTGCAAAATAGGCCAAAACAAATGCTACAACCATTGTACTACAGCATACCACTCACCTGTACCAGTCATAGAGGTCAATTTGAATTGCCAGCTCCTCCAGAGACAGCTCTTCGTTCTTCCAAAAGGGGATCTCGGTTGTTTGCCTGACCAGATCATCCAAGAGACCTTGCAGCTTCTGGATAATGTGCAGGTAGTCCGTCTGCTTTGCGAACATCTCCTCCAGGACGAGTAAGTTTGGCTCCACTGTTTGATTCAGGGCCACTGCGGTATCTAACACCTATAGTGTGGCAAAGAAAAAAAAAGTTTAGGAAGTCACAGAAGTAAAAGAGGATTCATTCTTACTAGTGAGTTATGGACAGCTTCCAGATTACTACTTTTCTGTCTTAAGAGGCTCAGACTGCTTACCCTTCAAAAGCAACCTACAAGCATCTATAAAGTTGATTATTTGCAAGTTGTCCTGTGATGGTATCTCAGCTGAGCCTTTACCATGCCTACGCACTTTATGTGTTAAACGGGCTCTGCTGATAAGCAGGAAATCTTAAATCACAATAGCCATCCCTTTTTTAACCACCTCCTGTACCTTTGCTTTAACATGGTTTAAAAGCCATTTTCCATATCAAAATATAGAACAGAACAGCACAAACCCAGAACACAGCCACTAGTGCTGGGAAGGCAAATTTTTTTCCCTTAAGATTTGTTCACCTTAGTTCTAAAACAGGTTAAAAATGTCTACAATTAAGTCTAGTGGAGGGACGTTTGTGGAAGGTTATGATGACCTCATATTAGTACCTGTAGCCATCAGGGTTGCAGAAAGGTACCATGAAATTTGAGGTAGTACAGCAACAACCAATTGTGCTAAAATGATACATTCTACTAACAGACTCATCTGCTTTGGCCTGCCTCCATG
This sequence comes from Anser anser, assembly GCF_964211835.1. NCBI lineage: Eukaryota > Metazoa > Chordata > Aves > Anseriformes > Anatidae > Anser > Anser anser. Next base: position 4,994,188 of record NC_139736.1, on the reverse strand, counting down.
TCCGTGGAATAGAGCTGATCAGAAGCCGTGTTTAAATCAAGCACAATCGCAAAGAGAAGACTTCATTTAACAAGCTGTGTTTGCTCTGATATTTTTAGAAGAGCTGAAGAAAGCATCACTCCATTAACGGAAATTTTAGCACATCTCTAAGCTTGGAGACTAACAACAACAAAAAAAAGGCAGAGATACAGGCACAGACAGATTCAGGAGAAGAGGTGCCGAGGAAGTCTGCTCATTCCCTCATTCCCCATTTGTGAGGGTGCCTCCCCTAGTGCTTACCCGGTCCTGGACACCTGCCACAGTGCGGTTTGCATGGCGTAGCGAGTAGGTCAGCCGGTGAATACCATCACTAGTCTCTCCATTCCCATAGAAGCCAACAGCAATGCCAGCACTGCAGAGGAAAAAAAAAAAAGGCAAAAAAGGGTACAGTTAAAGCTAAAGGGTAGCGATATAATGTACTGCTTACCTCTACAAGGCCCTTCGTGGTCACATCAGCAGCTTCCACAGAAAGGGAAGCTGCATGTCTCCACAAAGAGCAGCTGGGGTAATCATGCTCCCCAGCAACCACCAGAAAAGTTAATCTGTAAACGTTCTCCTGCATTTCCCACGCAGCCAACAATTGTCTGTATAGCATCCATATAATGAACCATCCCTTCTTAATGTGTGCGTTTCATTTATGAATGAAAATCTGTTAGAGAACCATTAGAGAGTTCAGACCCAGCCACGGGCAAGCAGAAATCCAGACAGCCAACCTTGCTCCTGCAAGAGGAAATGGGTGCTACCATTGCTCTGCCAGGAGCCCCATGCCTTCTCTGGACATGAAATACAGATCATTTCATTACATTTTTAAGAAAAGGATGCAGAGAGCTTGCATTGACTACTTGTCTATGGTGGTGTCTTCTGGATCTATTTCCATGTCTTCTCTATCTACACTCTGAAATATGCATGAACATCATCTATCTTGATTTATCTTCCATTAGAAGCATTTGAGTTGTACTGATTTAGACTATTTGGAAGCAAAGCTTAATAACTTGCTAGGACAAAAAGCTTATTTATTTTTAAGCAAGTGATTTTCAAGCTTGCAGACACAATTCAACTCCAGCTGCTTGGCAAATTACCACCTATCAGTTGATTTGCCATAACTGTCCACACATATCAGTCTGCCCCGATTATGAAGTAAACCATATTAGCTTAAGCCTCACTTACAGGAGGAAGATCCTGTAAATGAGTTACAACCAGGAGATTATCTGAAGCAAGTCAGCAATACCCCTTCTATTAAGGCATTACCGCAGGAACTCACCATTCCTCTTCCCAAGCCCATTTTTACTAATAACAGAGGAAGAAAGAACCTGTGAAGGGTTTATACAACTGAACTCAGAGGAAACAAACATTACTAAGATACACATTTCCCATTTTCATGTCACGTTTACCTTCAGAGCATCCAGAATCTTTTCTGGGATGGTTCTCAAGACACCAAGGTTGTGGTACTGGGAAGGAAGGTGGTGGTGGTGTGGGAAGAGGATGGGGAAAGGAGTTTTGCTTTCTTTTTAATTTTAAGTTAAGAATTTTCTGGATGAAACAGTTTCCTCACAGTAACTTTGTGCTTGGGCTATAGCACCACACTCACAGAGGTGGTTTGAAGGAGGTATGAAAGACGAAGGAAGCAAGGCAACCAACAGCTTCCAGAACAAGGAAGTGCAGGGTCTTAGTTTAACAGGAAGGGTCACAAAAGGACATTCAGCGTTCTTCACCGCCATCACCCAGCTGGGGAATGAACCTAAGCAGGCCAGGGTGGGCTTTGTCTGGATAACAGACACGTGCCTAGATTTGCTCTGGCATGTACGCCAGTCTGCAGTCCAAATGACTGTTTAAGCTGTCACTCCTGTCCTGCAGGAACACAGCATCCCTCCTTCCCTTCCCATGTCTCACGCACCCCAAAACCAGTGAGCAGAACAATATAGTTCACCTGGCTGCACTTCTGCTTTTTCTTCACATGTGCAAGGAATAGAAGTAAAGATCACACACTGGAAGCAGAGCCAGTATGAAAATCTGTCAGCCCCATGCTTTTTCCAACAATAAAATCTCCTGAAATTATACAGGGCTTGGCCCTTAAGCCTTAGCTGAAGACTCTCCCTTTGATGGCAGCAACTACATCATACACAAAGAGAGGTGGCACGTATGTAATTCCTAATATTTAGTGTTAATACAAGAATTTGGTCTCTTTCTTCATGAACACCATTCCTCAAATGTTTTCACAATGGCAACAATGCTGATAATGGAAGAGAGAAAAGCCCTCTGCATTCCTCCCTGGTTGCAGCTATAATCAGAGCTTGATAATGCATGCCTAGGGTGCAGGTGGTGGTGGTGAGGATTAACAAAACAGAAACAAACACAAAAACCAGCACTTCCCATCCCTGAGCACTAGCGAGATTACAGATCCTGAGCTATTCCCAGGATAAGACCACTCAGCATCCCATCACTGCAATTACAAACCTCTGGCTTGAATTTCCCCTTGTCTTATCAGAGCAAACAAATTCAGACAAACCATTTCATTGTCCAGAGCAGCAGCAAACTTTAGCAGTTGTTTATACTGTCAACACCAAATAAATTCCAGGACATTCCAGGCTTTGAATATGCAGATTTGAACCCTCTAATTGGCGAGTGATGTTTATTCATCCCATTACAGCTACTAGAATGCTATTCTTTCAGCAAAGGCTTGGTGAGTGCCCAAAACCTGCTGCTTGGTTCTCAGTATTCCCACCACAGTAGCACTTTTTTTTTTTTTTGGTGGAAAAGGCTCAGAAACAGCACTCTGCGTGAAGTGGCAGCAGTCGTTTTTTCCTTAAAGACACAATGCTGCTAGTACCTTAGCCACTTTACATCAGAGAGCCATTTATCAAGTGCTGCCAACTACAGGCAACTGACTCAAACCTCTCTACCGCATCAGAGGCAGAACCACCCCAGCAGCCATCCATCCTCACAGGCGTCCTGCCCAACACCGTGTCACCACCTCCAGCCGCCCATAACCACCTAGGTAAGTACTGTCACTACTCACACACAATCACAGAATCACCTAGGTTGGAAGAGACCTCCAAGATCACCCAGTCCAACCTCTGACCTAACACGAACAAGTCCTCCACTAAACCATATCACTAAGCTCAACACCTAACCGTCTTTTAAAGACCTCCAGGGATGGTGACTCAACCACTTCGCTGGGCCACCCATTCCAATGCCTAACAACCCTTTCAGTAAACAAGCTTTTCCTAATATCCAACTTAAACCTCCCCTGGCACAACTTTAGCCCATTCCACCCAAAAAAAGAAGCACTCACAAAACCCCTGAGAATCGGCACCAGAGCTGTTTATTGCCAGGACATCTTGCAGGTAAGCCTGCGAGATGTCCATGGTGTTTGGTGGCTCCAAGCTAATGCCTGGGATGGAGCCTGAGCGACAACAAGTAGGGAGCTGGCCGGGCCCTCCTGTGACGCTGTTGGTGTGCTCGGATGGCAGGTAGCAAAGACATGCCGCAGTAGTCTCTGGTCTGTTCTGGCCGAGGTGGATCCACTTCCATTGGTTCCTCCACATCTGGTGGATCCAGCTCCATGGGCTCCACGGTGTTTGGCAGAAGGACAAGCCAGTCCTTGCCCGGGACTGCCCAAACGGGATGCCTTCTGTCCGGAATGTTTTCAGGCCAGGGTGCCGAACGAGGGGGTCGTCCAGTTCCACCCCCAGGTCCCATGCCACTGCCAGGTTGATTTTCATGCATGCGTTCAACGCTGCCGTCTGGTTTATGTTCGTGGCTGGGTCCTGCACTGTGTTCTGGACTATGGGCACGTTTCTGCTCCCCGCGGCTGTCTGCCTGATGTTCCTGCCTTTGCCCCACATCACTGTTGCGCCTATGGGAAGGCCCAGGCCTCCTGTCGCTGTATCTTTGAGGGGGTGGCCTGTTCCCCGCGTCATTGCGGTGCCAGTGGTACCGCCTATATGTGTCTGTGGGCTGGGCGCCAGAGGTCCCTTGGGCACTGGTGTCTCTCGTGCCACCGGCGCTATCCCTCCACCCACAACACATCTCCTTCTGGTCGGGTGCATTCCTTCTCGGTGCTTTGCCGGACTGCATCGCTGTCCTCGCACACCAAGGAGGCCTGCCACTCGCCTTGCGAGCATTGAGAACATTTAATCTAAATCTCCCCTCCGTTTGTTCAAAGCCATTATTCCTTGTTCCATGGCTACACTCCCTGGTAGAGTCCCTCTCCAGCTGGGACGAGACAGACCCAGGACAGCTGACCCCCACTGGCCAAAGGGGTGTTCCATCCCATCTGGCGTCATGCCGGGCAATTAATGTGGGGTGGCTGGCTGGGGGACGGGAGGGGTCCTGGCTGCTCGGGGATGGGCTGGGCATCTGCCTCTTCCTGCAGCAACAGGAATTAGGATAAAAGCCATTTAAATCAAGCAACAAATTCCTCTAGATGTGCATCGCATACATCCACCGGAACCTACAGACAGTACGTTAATTATTCCATTACTGCGCAGCAAATGCCAGCTCTGCATTCGTAAGCTGTGCTAGCAAGAGCTACTTACACGGAGCCATTCCTTCTCCTAGAAGCAAGCCGTGCCGTTTTGTGGTAGTTCCCCTTCCTATCATGCTAGAGGGAGGGAAGCCATCCATCCCTGCAGGCCAGAGGCACGGGCTGGTTGCAGCTGCCTGGATCCACGCTGCGACCGAGGGGGGAGCCGAGCCGAAGAGCAGGCGGGGGGGAACCGCCGGCGGGGGAAGACAGAAGTGTTGCTGTTGCTTTCTGCTTGCATTTGGCCTATCTAAATCCAACAGTTGTTTCAAATCCCTGCCTACACACACCGGTATAAGTTGCTGTTGTTTAAAGCAGATTTAAACATTTGAACCAGTTTTTAACTACCTTTTATTTGATTAAAAAGAACCAGGGGCTCCCTTTTATTTGAGCTCCCTCTTTTAAAGTAAAAATAGATCAACTCATCCTAACCCAACAGTGTAAGTCCCTGAGGTCGGGACCGACCTCCTGGCTTCTTGCACAGACCCTGGAAGGCTCCATAGCCTCAGATAGAGCAGACATCTCCCAGTCCATGATGACAAAACCATCGCCCAATGGGGAAGCCTGCAGTTCTGTCATGCAGCATGGATACAAGAACAGCATTCCTGAATGACACAGCTTTTTTCCCACCCTAGCACCCTCTGGAAGATACTCCAACGCATTTTCAACACTTCTGTGGGAAACTCATCTCCACTTGTGCTATTCTTCCTTCTGCCGCACTCCCCTCCCCAGCACACACACGCCTCAGCTCCTCAGTCCACACCACCCCAGCCTTGGTTCTTCCTCCCAGACCTACTTTTGTCACTCTCCTGCCCCTTCCACTAGCACTACCACTCCCCTGCCTTCCTTCTCGCTGGTATTTTTAAATAAGAATAATCTTAAAATCTATCTACTCAGCTCTTAAGGGACATTTAAGAAATTTCTCCTGCTGCTCAATACAGCATTAAAAAAGCCACTTGGCTACTCAGTCATTTTGGTAAGTTTTAGGATACCCATATATGTTAAAAGAAGAAAACAGTACACTCCTGAGATTAACACTGTCATTACTAATGCATACCCACGGATGCACACTAGGGAGAGACTATGTGCTACACCAGCTCTTCAGACAGTTATATGACAAGAGACAGACCAGCAGCATGCTGCGACTTCTACATATTCATACAGAGACAACCCTATGATTTTAATTACTGCATGTTGCGTATGTACACTTCAGTATCACTTTTCAACAAGGCTCAAGAAATTCACGTCTGGAGAAAAAAACACCCATTTCCCTCTCTCTTTTCCTGAAAAGCTCACGGCTGAATTTCCCCAAGGACACAGCCTCCCTATTATTTGCATGCAAGAGGTGGATGGGCTTAGGACATTCTATGATAAAGAGAGAGAAAAAGAAATCAGGTGTAATTCCACATTTCCTTGTAGTGCAGCCTGCAAAAAATGTTTTCTGGATTACACAAGGTGTATGTGCACAGCGGAGCATTAATCTGATACGGAGAACATACTCATGCCTGCTGATGGAGAGATCTTCCAGTCATAACACACACACAGTGAAAACCCCTGTGGGCATCCAATCACTAGTCTGAAAAGATGAGCACTAGCCATTCACATCACATCTTTAGAAATGAATAATCTAACTACACCAAGTCATCTTTAATTACAGGAACTTCATAAGGAGAGCCCTTTTTAGACTTCATGTTCTCAGGAGGAATGTTAATTTGTCTGTCTAATTACCACCTTGCACTTTAGCACCAAGGGAAAGCGCTATTAGCACTTGAGAAAGCAAGTTTTCACCATTTAATTGCACCCATTTCTTTCAGGTATCCTCTCCATGAAGCTTCCTACCCACCTTCGGAGCTGAGGTCCCTTGCGGGAGCGTTAGCATGACCTACAGGGATCTGAGGATGAGTGGATTTATATGAGACGACAACTCTCCATACACACAAACCAATCAAACTTAGTAAGGACTAGCAATGAACTAGGTTTTCAAGGAATAATCTAGGCAAGTCCTTCCTGCAGCTTTGTGATTAAAGCAACTGGGAGGACTCATTAGAGAGATATTTTGCTAGAGAATTCCTATTAACCAGCTCTGCCTTCCTGCTGGCTCAGCATTCTTCCTTTTGCTCAGAAGGAAAATAGGTAACAGCGATCCACAGTGATCCAGAACTGAGCAGGATTCACAAACTGCCCTCTGGGTTTAACCACTACCTAGATAAGCATGTACTAGGCATGGCTGGGCTCAACCAGAGTAAAGTAGTTCTCAGCTAGGAATACAACAGCCCACTTCATGGCACTTGGACAGAACAGCGCAGTCTCTGGCTCCTCTCACTGCCTGAGCATCCAAGCCACCTTTGTTCCCCTTGGTGCGAACTGCCTCCCAGGTCAGCCTGCTGACCCAGGCAGACATTCAGTGGAGCTTTGTTCCCTCTCGCTGGAACCTAACAGCATCTGCCGGTCTGGCACTTCTGCTGCATGTCACGCACAGCTAGGACAGGACATCTCCAGTTGACTGATCTTTAACTGCTGGTACCTAATTGGGACTTCCTGCTAGTGCAGATTGGATTCCTTGCTTGTCGGAAGCCGTATCTGCATTCCCAGCCAGATGCCGAGCACAGAGTGCCAAAAGGCACCGCTTTGAGTGTGCTGTCGCATCCAGCTGCTGTCAGAGGGGCAGAAAACAGACCTCGGCTTCGCAGAGAGCAGCAGCACTTGGACAGCAGCTGCAGCTACCAGGGATGGTACCATCCTGCTACCGCGGCAAGCGCCAACTTCAGAGGGGAACTTTAAAAAAAGGTCAGAACAAATATTCAGGCAGTATCACTGCAGATTCCAGGAGAATCTTAATTTTAAGGATACTCCTGCATTTAATACTTGCAGAAACAAATAGTACACCAAGGATGTAAACCAATCGTTCAGATTTTGAGCAAGCCTAAGCCGTTTCCAGCTTGTGGACATGACTGGGAGTTGCATCAAGCCTACCAGAATTTAAATGCTGACCTTCCAACTTTAAATTGTCTCATGCACACTTGGGGAGATATGCAGAAAGCCTCCTCCTCACCCTGCCTACAATTAAAAGCCAACAGAACTACCACACTCTGCAGCAGCTGTCTTGGACACAAATGCTGCATAACAATAGCTAACAAGAGCCTGTAGCAGCAACACTACTATAAATAGCATCAGTTAGAGTTTCTGTAAGAAAGGGTTAGGACCACAGCATTTTCAGTGGATTGGAATGGATGCAGCTGAAGCTCCTGAGATCACTAAAAAGAAAGGTGTCTGAGGTTGAGATTTCTTTTTTTGAGTTGTTCTCTAGTTTGCCTTTCCGTTCCAGGCACTTACTTGCAATCAGCAAAGCATGGAAGAGCTCCCTGCAACGACAGCAGTATTTTTTAAACACACTAGCTCTCCTCCAAACCACTGAGCCCTGGCTTTCACAGGCAAATCCATCCCCAGCTTGCTAAACCCACAACATAGTAATGTCTGCTCTGTGGTGTTTGTTCCAGTACTCCAGGGGTTTTCTAGTCTCTCAAGTATGTGCCTCGAAAGAGCAAATACCATTTGCTTTCTAATGGAGAAGTCCATTAATAGCACAGTCTAGCCCCTGAACAGCTAAGCTTGGCCTTCAAGGAACACGTATGCCTCCAAAAGGGTGGTGTATCTAGGACATGGTCTATCAGTAGGTTAACAGAAAAAGCGAGCCACGAGATGCAACAAAATACAATTGTCTCGTTGTTACCTCCTTTCTGAACACGGAACTGCTCTCAGAACTGCGAAGGGGCAACTCAGACCACTTAGACTCTCAGGTAAGAGTAGCTAATGCTTGGAATTGGCAGGAAAACTCAGTGCTCAGTGTAAATGTCCACAGATCCCAGAGAACTCATTCTGCTCAAGTCAAAACAGACTAAGCCCGAAGTTCTTTCCAGGGGTCTGCAAACATGTTCCTGCTTTCAGATGCCCCATTGTTATCTTTCTAGCAAATGGGATCCTTGTCTGTGTTGACAAAAAAAAAAAAAAAAACAAAAACAACAGAAAAAAAAACAGAAAAAAAAAACAGAATGCAAAATGTAAACTCATTCATTTTAACTTCTTCTGCTCACATTCTTCACCAACTACTTAAATTCGCTGGTTTTCCAGGAACATCTCCAAGAGTGTCTATTGTTCAGCCGTAACATGAAACACTGCTGACACTAGCAGCATAACTAGCAACCCTTGGAGAGAGCTCTGTACATTAGTACATACAACAAAATGTAGCAGTGCCTAATACAGGCTACAAAATCTGAACGTCCACGTCCAAACAACAGTACTTCCAGACCCAAAAGAAGGATTTGTGCCTCTTTCTTCATAATCTACTCTCAACCATAGTCGTTCTTTTCAGACACCAGCCTCGAAGACTCTAAGAAATCCCCATCTAGACCCATCAAATAACTGAACTCTGTATCCCTCCTATTTAAGTGTTAAGCTCCCAAGGACGCAGTGTCCTTGATTTACCACTCGCGAAGCATCAAAGAGCAGCCCATTAGCTATTCCTTTTCACATCGCTCAAACCATTAGGCAGTTCAGCAAGTGGCAGAGAGGAAGAAAATGCATTACAGACATTTAAAACATACACCTACCAAGCGGAAAGAGGGATTATTGCCAGCATTTACTAACTACAGGCACAGCACCCCAAGCATGAAAACGGGACACGACGCCCTGTGCAGCGAGGTGCTCACCCTTACCTGCACACCAGGGTCGCGATGATGACACACCATGCTGTACAGCAGCAGTCTGCGTTGAGGTGTTCTTCGCTCTTTCGGTGGCGACAGCACAGCCAGAAGGAGTAGAACAAGAGGAAGAGCAGGTCCAGAGCCAGGCAGGAGAGCGCCACGCCACCCAACAGCAGCAGGGCCTGAGGAAAAGAAAACCAGTCGTCAGCGTGGGACCACCGAGCACCCACAGTGCAGGCCGTCAGCCAGGGCCCAGAGGTCTGAGGACTCGGCCCTGAGACAGTGCTGAAGGCCAAACCTGAAAACTGGTGGTTTGATATGTTTTTTTGGGGTTTTGTTTTAAAAAGCCACAGACAGGAGGCTCCGAGCAGTGCTTTCTCCCTGCCCTGCCTCTCTGCTCGATGAAACCATCTTCTGACTCTGAGCTGCAGAGAGCCAAGCCATTTTGTCTACCCCATCTGCAAGCAGCCCAAGTGAATCAGGGAGGGCTCCCTCTTTCCTCCAGATCGGAGGTCAGCAGATTTAAAGAGAAAATAAATGAATAGTTCAGCCAGCTGCCTCTATCTGTACAGTTCTTTAATCCTCATGAATAAATATGCAGGCTTATTCATTAGACATCCAAGTGCATGAGTAGGTTTGAAAGGGGGTGGAATTTATTATACATGTGTGATATTGAATTTAAAAAAAAAAAAAATCTCCATGCAATGCTTCTATTCTAGGTAGACCTAGAATACATGCTAAACCCTCCACATACCATCCACACATACAGATACAGCAAAACTAATGCAGATGCTACAGACACACCAGCTTGAAGTAGTCACAAGCTTCGGTATTGTTGCACCTATTTCTATTCAGATGTTCCCTGGGAGGAAAGGAAAGCAGAAAGTGTTTAACTCCATTCCAATTTATTTTTATTCAGAAAATCCTGGCTGAATCCCAAAAATGCAAAACATTTTTGTTAAATAAGAAAAAAATAAAATGAATTCTAACACTAAATCCAGCCACTCTTTCTCAAGTGAATGAATGAAGCAGAAGGATGTTATTTTATCCAGAAGTGTTTTTGGGCAAACCCTTGGGTAGCAGTGACAAATGCCAATGTAGTAAAAAACGGCGTAAATATCTGCAAAGGACCTAAGTTACCTATTGCTGCCCCAATATTGGGAAGGCAGGCATAGACCTGTATCGGCAAACATAACGCTAAGGTTTAAGCTTTTTAAATCAGTCTCTCTTTTTCTCCTCATGCAGAAATTCCTTTAAAATATTTATAGGCTTCCTTCTGATTGAAGCAACAACTGCCTCCTGGTCAAAGACGTGAAACACAGAATGCTGCAGTTGCAGCAAGATTCTCAACAAAATTCTTGAATATTTCCAAGGGAATCTGGCAGCAAGTTCCTCTTCAGAGGGTTTTTTTTCCCTTCCTTCTCCCCCAGCTTGCTCCATAGGTACTCCCAGCTGTGTTTGAATTCTGGCAAGCTATATAAGCCACAAAACACTTGAACGTACTTCCCAGCCCAGCAAACGGCAGTATTTATGGGCTGTAGTGCCCATCAGCTGTACATAATGAGATTCACACCAGTTAGGGCTCTCTTGCTGCATGACAGATATTCCACGTCGCTGCGTGCTGGGTGCCTTCGCGGCCTAAAGAGAGACCCAGAGCTCACCGAGCATGCTGGGGATGCGGGGAGCTTACAGGTGCACCTTCCCCAAACTCAACAGCTGAAACTCCGTCCCCTTGTAGAAACCAAACTTGGGGATTTTTAAGAGAGTGGGGCTGGAAGGGAAAAAGCACTCTCCCCCTTTCCCATGATTACGCCAGATGGTGTGTGCACCGCTCGAGTTCCTGAGTGCAAAGAGGCCTTCGAGAGGGAAGCTGCATTCGGAGACCCAACTTCTCCCACTTCTGAAGGCCTGCCATGTACAAGCCCTCAGTACTAATTTAACCAACACATTCAGCCTACCAAAGCTCCTTGGGGATATTGGTTATTTTTTAAATGCTTCAGGCTGCTGTAACGCAAAGCTTGCCTGCGCCGCTTGCCTGCGCTGCTTCGCTCGCACCCTCGGCCCTCCTCGCTCGCTAACAGACATTGCCTCTGGAAAGAAGAACCCACCGAAAAGTCGTCCCAGAGACTTTACTAGCAAAAAAATCACTCTGCAGTTCCAGGTGGAGAGGAACAGCCCATCTGAAAAGGAACAAGCAAACAAAAAAGAGCACACACACACAAACTGCCACGCACCAAGCGACTTGGAGTTCTCACTTTGAAGGGACGCTTTAATATATGCTTAAATGTAAGCCTTTAGCCAAAAAGGGTTGGCTGGCCAGTACACCCAGATCTGTGTTTCATTTTGCAGAGAATATTTGTTTTCCATTAATGGATATGTGCCATGACAACAAGTGAAATCATCCAGCAGAGCGGTTATTAATCTTTCTGACTGATGAGTCAGTTTAGGACCCAGAGCCTGGCTGGCAGTGAAAGCCTGGTCGCAACCAAAGATATGCCTGTGCCTGCTTGTCGGGATTAAATAACAGTATTTTAAAAAGGGGGTTGAGGCTGGATAAACCCTCAGAGACTTTATCCTGCAACACTAAATCTGGGACTCGGTTATCCAAGGCCACGTTATCCCAAGTAAATGCAAAATTACGCACTGGGCCTTTTGCCACAAAAGAGCATCAATTCGTCTTCGAACATTTGCTGAACTACCAGAACCTTTATAGCGAATGATGCATGAACTGCCCTTACAGGAAAATGGAGACAACTTCGAGGAGCAACATTTTACCACTGTGCTGACACTAATGGCAGAAGTGGAGACAGAGCAGTCCCTGAAAATGAGTGTAAATCCAAGTGGTATCAGCCAGACTGGCAGGAGACGAAGCTGCAGTGTTCAGCAGCTCTTTCAAAATAAAAGTTAATAGCAATGCACAGGGAAGTAACCACGAGCAGCACTGCTAGCTTGGAAAGGCACCGTGAAACCTGAATACACTTGGTCTTGTGCATGCACTGTGCTCAACAGCCTGCTGCAGCGTTAATGGCTTTTCTCAGCTCTGCCTGGGTTGCCAGGATTCATGGCATTCACCCTCTCAATGGGAATAAGAGGACAAAAAGGGGCAGAAAACATCTAGGTTCCCATGCAGAGAGAGGCACCATCGCTGTAAGAAATACAGGTCACGGCAAAAACATTCCCCACTAAAACCCCTGGGGCTGGTTAAGCTCTACAGAGGAAGGAGTTTTCACATGGTATGAGGGTACCTTGGGTGCTGATGTAACACCCAAGAACATGGATGCAGATCAGCCTTCAGCACAGCACGATTCACAGCCTCCAAGTCTCCCGTATTGACTCAGCCGATACACAGACTTGCCTACTGGATGAAAAATCCCACACCGAACAGCAGGTTTCAGCTCTCTTAGACCCCAAGTTCCCAGCTGTGATCTACATCATTAGCTCCGTGAGTATCTCTCTGATCTCTGTGGTCCTGGAAGGCTAATTTCTGCTGCTGAAACTGCACTTAAGGGACGTACACTCCACTCCATCGTCCCCCAGCAGGAATTGCCCTCATGTAAGGAACTGCAATCACAAAAGTAGTCAAGAAGAGCAGTAGTGATCTACACGAGATGAGAAAGGAGATATACAAGATATATTCAGGCACATTTCCTTAATGAAAATCTCAAAAAAATAAATAAAAATGAAGAACTGCAATCACAAAAGTAGTCAAGAAGAGCTGTAGTGATCTACACGAGATGAGAAAGGAGATATACAAGATATATTTAGGCACATTTCCTTAACGAAAACCTCAAAAAAATAAATAAAAACGAAGCATTGCAATGCAGGAGGTAAACACTGGGTTGCACACAAGTATCAAGGTTCAGCATTGCCTGAAGCCTGCTGGTTTGCCCCTTGACTGGACAGAGCAGTGTTGGCTTAGGGCCTCGTCCTCCCACCACCACCTCCCCTCTGCCGCAAAGGTTACTTGGCACAAGAAGCCCTGGCAGCAGCACGAGGTTAGAAACTTAATCCTGAATACACACAGACTCCAAATAATCCATATTAAGCACAAGTTTTTACCAATTTCAGCCTATCCAATTTCCAATTACCATGTTTTTTTGGCCTGAACTATACTAACAGCAGTCCGGCACGGTGAGCAACTCTTCACATGAAATAGATGACAGCTATTTCTGGATAGCATTGCTATTTTACTACTAGTCATAAAGTCCTCTAAAACCTCAAGAAGAAACTTGAGAGGAAAGCTGAAAGTCTTCAGATGGTTCCCGAAAAGCATGTAGATTTGCTTTTAATCTTCCATCAGTAATTTGAAAATTATTTCATCTTAAACTTTGTAATTCCAACCCACAGGACAAAATATAAAATCCACCAGCTATAGCTTTTGAGCATCTCAGCAACACAGCTGTCTTAATCATTGCCAGATTGAGAGCTGTTTATAGTTTTACCTTAAAGTTAGCGTTTGCCAAGAGAAAGCTTTCCACTCAATCTGCAACTAATGTTCCTTCTGGATTTCCATGCAGTGACTTAAGATTGCGATAATAGAACAGAGAGAAGAGGTTAAAGGAGTGTGGGAAGAGAAAAACGTTCGCCCAGAAGAACAAATGAAGCAAACTGGGCTGCTGCCAAAGCAGCACTCATCTCTATTTATTCCATCAAGGACGGAAGTCTTCTTAGCAAGAAAAGAAACTGCTGTGGGATAGTGTCATGCCCACACTACTTTCTACACCTTTTTTGCAGACCTCGGAACATCTGAGAAGCTTATGTACTCACAGATGATAAATAATTACGTCCTACCAAACTGATCTCTGTGCAATGCTGGCAACAGAAGCAGCACATTCTGACCCCTCATCAGCTCGCTTTGATCGTGCTGAGAGTTCAGAGGCTCGATTTTCGTTTCATCTCCCTTCTGGTGAAGAGTGCTGTATGTGGCGTTTGTCGAGACACTGAACGTCTCAGGATGTCATTCATCCCACAGCCTCCACAGAAGGACGCAGGCTTTCTAGGGAACACAGCCAGCCACGTATTGGCAAATGTAATTGCGGGGCCGGGGGGGGAAGGATGTGGAAACCACGACTGATCTCAGCACTAAACCATCCATATCTCCTCCGCCTGGGGGACAGGCCTTCCCAGGCCAATCGCTGCGTTCAGCACAGCAGAGAAGCAAGGCTGCGCAGGAAACGTGCTGTGGAAGAGCCTTTTCCCACGGCACTGAGATGTATTCTCCTTCGCTCGGGATCCCGCAGCAGCGGGGAAGAGCACCATGGAAACGGAGGACAGGTTCCACCGCCTCATCTCCTTCTGGAGACATCTCCCAGGGAAAGCACGCTGCAAGGAAGCGCGGCAGATTACAGATACACGCGGTAAGAGCAAGTCCACACTGGAGCAGCAATATAGGCCAACGCTTTGCCTTTGGCTTTTTTGGCTACTGGCTTTCCTTGCTGGAAAAAAAAGGGAAATGCCAAGGATTACGTCATGCATTTTTATTTTATTTTTATTTAATCACCTAAGGACAAGACACCAGACACCGGAATAAAACAGATCTAACAGTTGAAACATCTAACACGACTAGATAGCCCAAATCAGGTTAACCAGGTTGGTTAAATACACAAGCTAGCTTCCTTAATGCTGAGAGGCAATCTACACGGGCAAGGGCATTCCAGAGTTAATTGGAATTAGAGCCGTGAACTAAAGTCACTTTAATTACAAATGAGTGTTCACACAGGGGTTTAATGTAGTTTAACTAGAATGGTCTTAATTCAGTGCAGTTTAATTCACTTTAGTGCATTTAAAGTGGTTTAACTAATCTGCTTTGAATTTATTCCTCCAGTTAATTCAGATTAATTTCTCAAGTGCCCTTGTACATGCAACGACTGAGAACAAGGCTAGTTTGATTAGAAATTATCATCATTTCCTCCACGTTAACATTCTGACCCCTTACTTCATAATTAAACACTTTCAACACTGCCCCTATATTTGTTACAATTCACAGAAGCCACCAACGCAGAGGCCAGAAAGATGTAACCTTGCTGATAGTTGGTTTATTGCAATAACAAGCACGAAATACAATCATTGCCAGAGTTTGTTTGAGACTGTGCTTTAACAATTTATAGTGCAGGTACATCTACACACCTCAGCTTCCATAGGTTGCGTGGGGACAGGTGCTAGAATTCATCAGAGCACCTCCTATCACAAACCAAAGGGAGACGGAAAGCACCCAGTAGAAAGGATTTGCTTAACAATTGGGTTGTGTTTTTTTTTCCTGCCACAAATGCAGATCTAAGCCACGCTAATCAGCAGTGAACACCGGCATCCTATTGGGCTGAAGTCAAATAACAATCCTTTTATTCCCTCAGCTGTTACCAACTCAGCAATCTCCATCTTACACAGCAAGGAAACATTCCCAGAGGTAAGGGGGTCCTCTAAATTGGATGTTCTTATCCCTCATTCCTCCATAATGCTGGCTGAAAAACTCTATGCGTTACAGCGATGAAAAGAATGAGACACTCACCAAATTCAGTTTCCATTGACAGGTCCCCACAGACTAAATCTTTATTAAATGAGGCTTAGCTCAGAACTGGCAGCTTGTCAAATGAGCATTCTCGCTGAAAAGGAGGATTTCCTTTCTGGGGATTCTGCAAATTCCCTTGCAGGGCTCTAAAAAAAACATGGGCGCATCAGTGTTCATGCAGGTCTTTGCTCCAAATCCCAGACCAGCAAAATGTGTAAGGAATCCCCTCGGGAACAGGCCTCTGGCTTTAGAAGTTCACTCCTTCCTAACGTTCCCGGTCAGATAACGTTAAACCTATTAGCCAGCTTCGTTTAAAGACAAAGATCAAATAAATATTTGGAATATTAAGGCGAAGGGCGCTAAGAGGAGCGACAGAAGAATTGCATGGGTCTCCCACACAGCTCACGTGCTCGCTCAGCTCTCCCATGCCAGACCTGCACAATTTCTCCAGCCCTTCCCTTCCCACAACAGATTAATTCACGCGTTCCTGACCAACGGCGGTCCCTCTACTCGGCCTTTTAGAAGCAGCTTTATTTCCCTGCTTAGAAAGCTGTATCACCCATAAAAGCCTTAAAACCCAATCTCCTCACAAGGTAATTTTCCAGCAAACTGGATAATGGAAAGAAACTCCACGCTACAAAGGCAGCACGAATTTAATGCTCCTACAACTCGGGGATAAGCAAGCAGTGCCTGCGTTACCTGGCCCGAGCCCAGGCGCTACACAAATTCCCCTGCCAAGCCAAGTCCCCAGCCCCAGCTCTGCTCTCGCTGGCCTGGATCTCCCCGAAGGCGAGGTGCGGCGCTGCCAAGCTGCCTGTTGCACGCAGCCAGGGACCAGGGGAGGCTTGCACAGCTCAGCACGTGATCTCGGCAGCACTGGTATATTAAAAAAGAAAAAAAAAAAAGGAAAAAAAAAAAGGCAGGAAATGCTCAGGCCTGCAGCCCAGTGACTTAATCCAATTTCCCTCCTCTTCCCTCCCCCCTCCTACAATGTGGGCTCTCAGACAATGCACTTCATTTAGGGGGAAAAAAAATCTCATCCTTACTCACTATTAAGCCTATCCTATTAAACCTACCCTTACTCACTATCTAGCAAAGTGTTGGAACATCACATTTTTTACCTATCTACGCTGACTGTGCATATGCTGGAGCGGACGCCAACCTCAAGGATTTTCTTTCATGCCTCCATCTGTAAGGAGGCTGTGTTTTACTGCGAGCTACCAGCTCTTTTTAGCTACTCTTTAACTGTTTCTTATTAGATATGGTTTGAAACCCAAGTATTCACAGTGCTCCTGTAAGTTGCAGAAGTCCTGTATACAGAAAGATAGGATGTTTCAGCAGAGATGACCACATGCACCCCCCTCCTTCTCTCCTGTTCCTCTGTAGGACCTAAAGCCTGTATTTTCCAGGACGGAGCAGGGAATGACACGGCAGCAGTTTAGATACTTAGGATCACAGCAGTGTTATTTGTCCTGCTTAATCGCCTCCTCTTCGAACAGCCACCCAAACCAGAAGAGAGCCACTACAGAGTTTAAAGGCTGGGCTCAGTGCTCGGCTCAGACGTGCAGAGCAGGAGAGGCCCGGCAGGGAGGTTACTGCCAGCTGCACCGACCATGCTGTACCCCATTAACAGCCAGCCTCCAGTCTGCTTTGAGAGGCTTTCCCACACCACTTCTGTTTGGAAGAGGAAACAAAGCACTGGGGAAGAGCGGAAATGTGAAGAGCCACCCCCAAGTGGAATGGAAAACAAAAATCTTATCCCAGTTGTGGAAACTTTGCCCAAAGGGACAGCGAGCCATCATCAGGGTGAGCCCATCCCATCATCAGGGACAGGAGTTTCCACAAGCATGACAGCTGAAGATAATGTGGCTGATTCGGTCATTATTTTACATTATTTTGGACTCGATGGATCGCCTTCAGTAATCCAATATCACATCACATGCATTAGTTAAGAGGTTTTGCTAGACAAAGAAGGTACTCGCTCAAGTTTCTTAACAGCATATGCATCCAGTTGCATCCAGAGCGTGCACAGGCACACAAGCACTCTTCCTTTCAGATCCTGCTGGCATCTTCTCTGTGCATCTCATGATTTGCAGACATATCAAAGCAGGGAAAAACAGATCGAGTATGGCCATTTCCCGTCTACCCCACGAGATAAAAAAAAACACACTGAGTTTCCAAATTTGCCTCCAAAATTTCCATATGAAAGAAGTTCATTTTAACAGAAGGTATTTTTAACAACCCTACTTGGACTGAAGTGATTCTGGAAAGTCAGGCAGGCTTCTTTTTATATTTTTCCACTACTAGACCCTGCGCAGTGCCTCATCCCTGTAGTGACACCACTGCAGCCTTCCACCTCCAGCTAATTTTGGTGGGACTGGAACCAGGATCCGGTAAAGCTCACCGATCAGACACAGGCACGTAAGGAAGCTCATTTGCTTTGGGGAGAAAAGGCACCCCAGGACCAACAGAAAAGCAGCAGCTTTACCTTTGTTCCCAAGCACTGCGTGCAAATAATGTACTCAATGTCTATTCGGACCTACCAAATGAGCACATTTTAAGGAGACTTTTCAGGGTAGAGCAGTGGCTTTGTGGAAAGACTTGTAACTGATCTGCAAAGGACACTAAACACTTTAAAAAAACAAACACAAAAAACAACTATAACTGGAAACAAGGAATCAGAACTCCTTACAATCAGAAGGATTGTAAAAAGTGTTCTGACTGTACCACAGGAATATAGAAAGCAAGTAGAAATCCAAGAGATATGAAAATACTTAGAAATAGAAAATGTGATCACTGCTGGGCCAGTGGGGTTGCGTTCTTGTATCATTTACAGAATGACATCTTACCCAGAAAATCCTGCATTGAACCATGAAGTGATGCAGAATAATGAGAGCGATTCCAAATTGGAATGGGAACCCCAGCGTCAAATTGTTACTAATGTTAGACTTGAAAGGCAACTTAATGTGCCTACTAACATTTCTACAGCTTGCTTCATATCATTGGCACCGTGAAAAGGTCCTTTCCTAAAGAGCAGCTATCAGGCAAAAGGATTAAGCCACCAGTTGAACTATTTTCTAGTGTAACTAACAAGCTCTAGCACACACTTCGGCATTTGGGAGCACTTCAGTCAAAAAAAAAAAATTAATTAAGAAGAAAAGGGATACTTTCCTGGTCAAGATAACCAATCTACCTCAAGTGGCTTCACAGCATGCTTCTGTTAGCACTGAATGAACAGGAAGGCAAGTTGTTATGACTGGGTTCCTGCACTTGCACAGAAGTGATGTGAATGGGCTCCACCAATGTTGTTCAGGTGTCTTTGACCTGGAGATCCACGTCCAGCTTGTGATCAGTTTGAAGCCTGAAGCCAACCGTCAGAATCTAAAGCAAGAAGTTTGGAACAACAGCAACAACAAAAAATAATGACAAAAAAAAGGGGGCACCGCATTTCCATTTATATTTGCCCCATTCAGCTTTACAGGCATTGTTCTGTACAACTAAAGCAGGTCAAATGGCTATTTGCACAGCAAAAACTTACTGTAGTTCATAACGCAAAATAAGCCAGCTACAAGGTGAAAAAAATAGCACTCCTGATTACATTAGCAAATGACACTGGTACAGCTGCCCTGCTGGCTGACCTCTGGGAAGGAACAAAGAGCAAAATCAAGGGCAAACTGCCCTAAATCTTTAAAAAGTCACAACCCGTTGTGCTATTGCTAGCTGTCCACGTGACATCTTCCTTAAAATAATTTCTATTTGAAGCCAGCTTTAATGCAGGATGTCAGTCATGTGGAGAGGCCACGAAGGACTGGCAAGGGGCAACATCCCATAGGGCCAGCGATTTCCTCCCGCACGCTGGGGCAGGAGGAACCCAGACCTCTGACCCATCTATTGATGTGGACCTGAGCTGCCCTTCTTGCACAAACAATGCAAGCATGCCATTAACTGTCAGAATGGCAGTGACAAACAGCTGCCACGCTTCTCACCCTAAATTCACTCCCAAACCTCCTCTTTGCAGTCTATTACAGTTGTTTGTTTGTTTTTTAAAAAAAATCTCTTCCTTCAACTTGAAGCTGTGCATTTCCCTTCCCAAAGAGAGGCTCATTCATGTGCAGGAAGCATTTCCACCCCACATCTTCCTCAGTTTTATTTTGTGTTTTTTTTGGGGGGGGGCTGGGTGGTTTGTTGTTGGTTATTTTTCCCCTCTTTCATTAAAGTAGAAAAAAAAGCTCTCAGAAGGACACCTCAGGGAGGAAGACAACCGATATTCACTATGGGGAACCTTCAAACCCAGGAAAAAACTACCATCGAGAGACTAACAGAGGAAGCTGATCAAAAAAAACCCCTCTCCAAGCCAGCCAAGACCCACCGCAGTCACAGCTGGAGCCTGTGTTTCTGCACCACTGACAAGACTGGGAGCGTCATTAACCACCTCTCCTCTCGGCACCGCGGCCTGCGCGAGGGAAGCTGCAGAGCTAAGGAAGGCCCCACGCAGGCTCCTCGCCAAGCGCCGAGAAGGGATTAGGGCCTCCGGCAGCTATGCTGAAGGGAAATGCAGTTTGAATAGAGATGCTTTCTTTACAGCTCTCGCCATTAACAGAGCGGAGCTGCAGATGGTCCTCTGAGCGAGCAGGGGGAAATCAGACGGCGCTCCCTCCAGAGCGGCGTCCTGGCAAGGGGTCAGCAAGCCCAGCTTCGCCCCTCTGCCCCTGCTGCCCATTCAGCATGCTGTAGGGAGGGGACCACACGCTTTTTAAATTCACATCTCAAATGCCGTTCACAGGAGTAGGGCAAGAGGTAATGGTAAGAGTGCATACAGATTGAAAATCTCCGCAGATACAAGTGCAATGCTGTGCCACAGCAAGAATCAGACGGCACCCCCCTTTGCAGCTCCAGGTCTGAGCAGCTCTTCTCACGGTTCCTCTGTTTCCCAGGTGGGTTGGGAGAAGAGGTGAGATGGTCTCATTTCGACTCAGCAAAGCTGAGGCTTGTCTGCCTGCAAAGCCAAACGATGTCAAAGGCCATTGGCCTAAAAAAAAATTAAAAAAAAAGTTACAGTTCTGGCTTTATATCAGGTATTTAGGGACAAATATGCCTCACTTAACCTCCCTTACCAAAAAGTTTTGGGAATATATAAGGACAGCGAGTTATTTTGCTGTACTGGTAGTTATATCAGTTAAAAGAAGCACATATTTGCACCACCTTGTCCTAACAGGATTGCTTGCTAGCTGCTCTACTTTCCCAAGACAGATACATCATTTACACTAGAAACCAAAGCACTTTAAAAGGTAAACTAATGCGCACAGCCCTCCTTCAGATACTCTTCCACCCCGCTCACGGATAGGATTCCTCCCAGACCTTGAGTCCTGCACGGGCGTTCATTCATTCATTAATTCTTCTCAAGTGCATTTTGAGATTGATTTTACAAGAGAGTTCCCAGAGCTCTTATGGAGGTTCTGCCGATGCTGATGTCATGGTTATATTTAAAGAAGGAATCCCACTAAAGTGGTTTATAACGTGCTCTGGCAGGACAGCGTAGACAGAGCTAAATCCTATTAAGCTACTTAAGTTGCTTTCCCCTTCTAAAGTCATATGTCAGATGCTGGCCCTACACGTAGCAGCCAACCAACATCAAACCAGCTTATCAAAAGCCACACTGAAAACACCAAATCAAGAAAGAATTCGGACACCGCACACACGAGGATGAGAAACTGGGGCAGTGTGCTGCTCCAGTAACCTCCTGGGATCCCAGGGAGCGGAGAAGGGTGGTGATTAGCTTTTCATTACAGTTAGACTGTAACCCGCCTGCACACCACTGGACTTCATTAGTTAAAGATAAAATAAGGAGGACTTTCTTTACATATTTCTCTTGCCATGAGTCGATACATTTCAGAAGGATTATATGGAAAGTATATGAATGGAAAGAACATTTTATAAACAGAGATCACACTAATGAGGACTGGGGGATAACTGGAAAACAGAAGCACCACTCAGCCTCAACTGAGCACCCCAGGGAGCAGGGGAAAGCAGCACTCATAGCTGTCTGGTCTCCTTTCTCAGGAACTTGAAAACAGGCGCCACAGAGTCCTGAAAGATTAATTCCCATAAATGTTAAATGTGCACATTTACAGCTCCAGTTTTACAGCATTCACTCCACTAAGTCAACATGTCACTGCTACAAGATTTCAGAGAGAAACCTCGATTTCACAGGTCCCTTAAAGTGGTAGAAAATAATAGGCTGGAAGAGACCTCTGGAGGTCACTGTAGTCCAACCTGCTGCTAAAAGTAGGGCTAATTTCATAGTTTGATGAGGCTGCTCTGAGCCATGTCCAGGCAAGTTTCAAGTGTCTCGAGGGCTAGAGTTTCCAAAGCTTCCCTCAGACCCTGCTCCAGCACTACGGAAAAAAATATTCATGAGCAATTACACCCAGGTGCTGCTTCCCGTTGTAACTTATGGTTAGAGCTCCCCATCCTTTTGCTGTGCACCTCTGAGAACCACCTGATGCTGTCTTCTCCAAGCTCCTGCTTCAGGTAGGGGAAGGCTGCTCATTGATCCGGATCCTCCTTGCCTTCTCCTCTCCATGCTGAAGGGGCCAAGGGCAAGGTCAGGCTCTCACCAGCTCCGTGACCTTCCTTCAGGCACGCAGCAGTCGGTCGGCATCCCTCCTGCACCGGGGCCCCAAATGGTTATGCAGCCATACAGCACACACGCTGGCACGCATAATTGGTGGAGAGCCTGTGCGTGCAAAGTGGCTGGTGACCCCATTTTAGGGCTATTTTCAGCTTGTTTAGCAAGCCAGGCAAAGCACGAGCCTTCGTGGCCCAGGTTTGCCTCCAGCTGCATGACCTACCCCACCTGCCATGGTCACGAAGCACCAGGAGGTGACAGCTCAGGCCCCACGCGCTGCAAGGCGCAGGCAGGCGCTCCGTGGGCGTGATAAACGCAGCAAGTTCAATCCGAGACCGAACAAGAGACTCAACAGTGTGAACGTTATTCATCAAAACAACAAAACGAGGCAGCGGAGGGGGGTGGAAAGCAGAGGAGAGGCAGAGGGAAAGGGAAAAATAAGCCACGATGGAGCAGTCGAATGCTTCAGACCGAAACCAAGGCGCTGCAGGAGCTATTTGGTGAGCCAGGCCACGCGGATGCTCGTGGTTACCATTGGCTGCCGCCCGCCAGAGCTGCACAGCAACGAGCCCGAGGTAGGAGGCTGCCAGCACGCATGAGAGCTCCCTGCTCAACCCCTCCTCTGCAGGCCCACAGCAAGGCGTGACGAGCACCGCGATCGCTTGGGCTCTGCGCCTCGCCGCCCGATCGATCGCGCTCCCCCGGCTGAGGTCAAGCAGGGAGAGGCGGCCCGAGCAGGCAGGACGTGGGGACACGGATCACGGGGCCAACGCAGAGCGGCTGCTCCGGGTTATTTCTACAAAGCCAAGGTGGGACAAGCTCACGTTCTGCCTCGCTCTGTGGTTCTGGTTGTCCCCAGCGAGCAGGAAGAAGGTACCGCAGACACGGGGTCGGGATGGAGGGGATGGGTGAGATGCGTGCAGTTGTGCTCGTGTCTGACAGTCAGAGAAGTGCTGGCACCCAGAAGGCATTAGCGCTCCTCAGAAGCAGCATCGCACAGCATCGGCGCTGCTCTTGTAGATGTTTCACTCCATTAACTTAGGAAAGTGAGGGAGAAAACGGTCACAACAGGGAACTCTATTGCCTTGGCTTTTCTGCGAAAAGGGCTCTAACTCCAAGGCCCAAGACCACAGCAACATTTACAAAAAAATAAAAATCAATGCTTCTCGCAGAAGGACAAGCAGGAGAGAGTACAGAAGCTGGCATCATGTGGAAAAGTAATTGATGCAGCCGTTGGGCTTACCACCGCCACAGCCACAAAGCAGATCGTGAAATACAATACAGATGCGGAGGAGGAAAACTAGTCCTAGCTCCTGAGTGTGACAGCTCACTGCGGGTGAGCTTGCTACAGCTTTCCTCTAGCACAACTGCCTAAACCAAACCAACATTAGATGTGAGCAAATAGAAATTAACCTCTTCGTAAAACAAAAAAGAAAAAAAAAGTGCAGCAATTGGACAAAAAAAATCAAAGATGAGGCAAACGGCTTGCAGGCTCTTGCACAACCAGCTGTGGAGAGCGGTCTGTAATTCCTTCAGCCCGGTCCCCAAACCACCACGTCCCAGAAGCACTCAGAGAGGGTTAAAGCCACGTGGACACCCTGCCCTACTCTGCCTCCCTTCCCAGCACAGGCAGGAGGAGCTCAGCTCCTCTTCCGATCAGCCGCTGCCGGGCAGGTCAGGTCCACCTCTGCAGCAGCCTCTGCTCACCCTGTGAAGCTCTCAGCTTGGAGAGAGGAAGAACGGGAGGAAGACCACCAAAATTTGAACAGCAAAACCAGTAGCCTAACTTCCACTACTTTTGAAAGAAAGCAAGCCAAAGGTCTCTGTCCTTACATTCCCAAGGCAGCCACTGAAAACAAAACCAAAGATCACAGCAAGGTCTTCGGGCAGCACGCTGAACCTATGGAGAGCGTTACAGGTTAATGATTATACTGCAGAGGCCCATATTAGTCACCTGATCTTAGATCCCAGGTAGGCTACAAGCGTACAGCTGCGGAAGAAAGGACTTTGGGGCAGGGAGAAGGTGTTTTAGAACAACAGATGTATTTTTTTCAGTAGTCTGGCTGCCACAAACCTCAGGAGTCCCTGAGATGCACCACTGTCACCACCAGAGAAGGAAAAAAGCTCCAGGAAATACAGCGCCTTCCCCACACACGTTCTTGACAGCGAGAAATGGCAGACACTGCCAGCACACCTAGTACAAAAGCATTTTTAAAGTTTTTACGGACTAAGGGTACAAATTCACATGAAAAAAATCTGTCACTTCTTTTGTTAATTCCCCCGAGGTAAATACAACAAAAGTAGGTGGGGAAACATTTGATAAGCAGACAGCTGAAGATTGGATTTCTTCATTATTCAGTGCAGTATCCAGAATGGTTTGTAGTCATTTACATGAGCACAGTTCTCAGGCTTGGAAATTACTGTTATTTCTGCATCAGCTTGCTTTTACCCCTACAAAAAAGAGGCAGGGAGCATAATTTCAATGAGTGGGATCTCCCCAGTGCTGACTACTTGCCACATTAACAGCTGCAGCTGTGTGTAAGCGTGTCAGAGATTATTCTGACCTTTCTCCAGCATCACTGCTGGACATGTACCACCAGCCGACAGACAAGAACACCAGCGAGAGTGGGTTGTGGCGATTCAGTGCAGTGCTGTCGGCTTGCCCTCCTGCAGTCCATGCACACCGCTGGTGCGGTCCCCTGGCTGTAGGCAATGCCACTCTTTCACCAAAACAGAGCCAGCAAAAACTGGAGTAGGAGGCACAGCTGCTTCTAAAAGCTTATCATTTACTCCATTCTGGGTAAAAGAGAGAAAAAGATGTCAAGGTTTTCCTTCATTTTTCTCTCCTCTTACAAAAGGCTATAAAATCCCCACATCCTCAAATGAAAGCCTGACCGATATCCACTACACAAATATCGAGATGTGTTATTTAAGCAAGCTATCCAGAGGTCACTATCTGTCTAATCTGACCTGCTAGAGCAACGAAGCACAGCAAACGCAACTCCACCCCAACAAGCAAGTCTATTTTTGCTGCTTTGCTTGAGGATCAAAGCTTTTCCCATGGTCCCAGGGACTAAGACCACAAAAAAACCCTCCACTTTCAGGACAGGCTCAAGCAAACACCAAGTTCAGGAAATAGCACCATGCGAACCATGTGTTAGACTAGCCATGCTGATGGCACAACAGCAAGAACGTCACATTAAAAACCTAAAACTAAATCAAGGAATCCTCATATCCATAAGCGAACTTAAAAGCACTGTCCTCGGGGACACTAGAGAATTTTCCCTCAAAAGACTTCTCACCTCACTGACAGTCGTGGTGCCTTTCATAATCTTGTCCACAAATTCAATCAAGCTCCGGATAAAATCTAATCAAGTCGGACAAGCTGCCTCGTAAGGGCTGTCTTTTCAAGTCCTTTAACAGGAGGCCCGCTCAAAACCAGCCTCTGATGTCCCAGGACTCAGGCAGCTTTATTTCATGTAGCTCATCGCTGTAGGCACCAAAGACCCTCTTAGCTCCCCAGGCTATTTTAATACTCGCTCTGGTGGAGCATTTGATCTCTAGACAAGTTAGGCTTAGCCTCCTCTCCTTGTTGCTCATATCCCTAGTGATTTCTCCAGGCACAATGGCTCTCCTAGGTGTAGGAAGAAGCTGCTACCCAAGGAATCCCATTAACATAACGATTCCTCGAGCTCAAATTTCCCTCTGGAAAACATAACCTACCCCGAGAACTATTGCTAGCCTGAAGTTACTGATCATCCCAAAGTAAACAGCAAACGCCCATAGACTGACAATATAAAGCATTTACATTTAGGAAGGGCTCATCATTCATGTTCAAGACACGTTTAACACTTCTGTCTGTCCTTCAGAAGCAAAAGTTTCCTCCTTCAGAAGAAGAATTTACTTCCACAACGATACATAAGGGGGAAAAGCCCATTCAGATTTCACTTCACACTACTGCGTTTACCTTGTGATCTTTAAGATGATTCAAACTCAAATACTGACCTGGATGCTGATATTGTAAAACCAAACTATTCAAGGAGTTTGGGGTTCGAAAGTTAAAGTTTCGTCCATGGACCCCGGAAATAACAGAATAACCTTTAAATATCGTGGGGCAAAACAGGGTGACTGAGTTTGAAGCACATCCAGCTGTATCCCATGCATTGGCTGGCGTCTGACTCCCATCCACCAAGCATGCAGAAATCTCCATTCAGACCAACAGCTCTGACGCAGAGTCAAGGCACACCTCTCTATGAAAGTGTGCGTGTGTGTTTCCGTATTAGTCACGAGTTTTACTAGAACTAAAAGCTTACGAGGAGAGCACCACTTCTTCCCAGCATCGAACCTGCACAGACAGCAGGACAGCAAACGCTCCCACTAGCCGAATTCCTGGCATTTCCAAAGTAGTTATTTCCAAACTACTGAACAGATAAACAGAACTAGCAAGCTTCCTGCCACCAAGCCACTCCCTGTCTTCCTCTTGTTCAGCATGTGTAGCTCAGCTCGTTTCCGATTTTAATTTCGGCAGGAAGAGCTGTTTCAACCAGAGCACAGAAATAAGATGCCCAGAACCCCAGACTCGCTGGCTCTGCTCCGCATTAAAAAAACATTCAAAAAAGGTTACTGATTAAAGGAAGGGTGCCGTTATCTGCAACGTGCCAAACATTTGAAAGGATGTCCCCTCCCAGACACTTCAGTGTATGAAGAGTTCAGTTCCTTTCCTAATAAAAGAAAAGTAAAATCTTCATAAAACAAAAGAAACTGTTTGTTGTTTTGACTGTGTACCCAGCCAGCTTCCAAATAAAATATTCCTGCCATGTCTCCACTCCAGGTTGGTCCCTGGCGAGCATCTCCAATACTTTACATATCAATATTTCTTTCTGGAAACTCGGCTCTAGGGAGAATGAAGAAGTGAAGAAGCTCAAGCATATTTATCAGGCTTGACAGTTTCTCTCTGTATGCAGCACTGGAAAACAATTTCACTGATAAATGGATGGGCTGTAACTAGTCACACAGCCCTGTATCTTGCTTTCAACCTCATTACTCTTTAAAAGAGGTGCAACTTAGCAAAGGGCTTCAAAACGCAGCCTTGCAGCAGAGAAACTCGCGGGGAAGGTGGGGACGGCAGCTACATTACACAGCTGAACTCCGCAGATCTAGTGAAGATAGTCATTTGTATTACTGCTTGGCCAGCTGTAGCATGCTATTACACCACCACCTCAGACTTTGGTGTCAACAGAACACGGCTCTGTGGGAT
This sequence comes from Anser anser, assembly GCF_964211835.1. Classification (NCBI taxonomy): domain Eukaryota; kingdom Metazoa; phylum Chordata; class Aves; order Anseriformes; family Anatidae; genus Anser; species Anser anser. The sequence goes on along the minus strand of NC_139736.1, from coordinate 4,966,534 downwards.
TTCATGTGTCATTCCTGAAGCTGCAATACGCTCTGTTGGTAAGGAGGTGTGCGCGCGCCGATGGCAGCATCAAATCACAATCAAGTCACACACAATCCACTGCTGTAGAAAGGGAAAGAAATCAAAAATCAATCATGTGCTCAAATGGCAGCCGGAACAGCTCAAGATTGTTAAAGTGATGGAGGGTATGGTCTTCAGTGAGAAAGAAGGAAAGAACAAGCTCGGAAGAGGATGTGTTGGTTCACTTAACAGCAATATCCCCCTGCTCAGTTACAATTCTGCAGCCATAGAATAACCAGAAATAAAATGTTATCACAAACCTCTTGTCACTAGCGGTATAGTGGTTTGTTCTATCAACTCTCCAAGCCCCACATTGCTTCTGCCTCCAAACCAGAAAGAAGCCATAAAGAGCAGGAAACAGCTAATCTATAAGCCAAAGCCGGAAGCATGTCTTTTTTTTCCCCATGATGGTTAAAAGGGGAAAAAAAACCTAAAAGGACTATGGTTTAGAAAAAGCTATAGGGTCACATGAAGACAGAAGTCAGCCAAGAACTTTTTATTTGGCTCCTGATTATGTTTATTGCTTCGACATCCCAAAAGAGAGACTGAACGCCCAGCTTTGTGCACCCAGAACCTTTCTACCCACACCTTACCCCCAATTCTCTGGGTGATGAAGCACTACGGTACACAGGCACTTCACTCCTGCCTCTGGTTTATCTGCTTCGCAGGTGTGTTTTCATGGTGACAGACCAAAGCTATGTATTACACAACACAACACTAAAACACTGGGGGTTTGCTTGCGAAAGGGATATAGTCCCTCATTTCAACCCATGTCCAGACCCAGCCTCCTGTGTGGGTGCATGGTGAGCCAGAGCAGGGTTACAATAACCAAACAACAAGAAGAAAACTGTGTTTTACACCTGGATCAGGTGCTCAGTCCAGTTCCGTGGCCAGCTGCTCAGACACCCTGGCCTCAAGTTTGCAGACAGCCTTGGTTAGCATCAGGGCTAGTTATAGTGTAACTTCCCCCGGACCTGCCTCTGCGCGGGTGTTGAAACCTGTTCTCAGCCAGGTCAGTTCCTTGGTTTAATCACCGAGCAACTGCAGGGTGCAAAGCGTGCCTGCCACCGTCCCGGACGTGCCCTTCTGCCTTCCCTTTGCTGGTGACTGCGTAACCATGACCTCAGAAGCCGCAAGCTTCCACTTCAAACAGCAATGATTAAAGGGTCTGAAGCTGCACGCTTTGTTTGGGATGGGAGAGTCACATCAGTTTTAGGATTCCAAATGCTGAATTTTGTGCAGAGCACTTCCACAGAGAAAGCTAAGACGGAGACTTGGAGCACACAGCTGCAGATAATGGCAGAGAACTCGAGCCAGACCCCTGCGCCCCACAAGCCGCACCCTCCAGTGAGCGCCGTGCAGCTCTGCAGCCTCTGTCCTCCTACACAGCATTCACCTCAACGCTCTTTGCACATCTCTACTGACTTATTCACCCTTTGTTTGACTTGCAATTTCGACGACAAATAATTCGGTACATACAACATTTGACTACCGTGTAGTTTAGGAACCGCCAGCACCAGCACGCTCCATACTTGTTTTTTGCAGCACAGAGACCTGCGCACAGCACAATACCTCCGCTTGTTACACGAGCATGATTTACAGCACCCATTTCGGAATCAGTCATCGCCTGCTTCTTAGAAGCAGGATGTTTAAAAAAAAAAAAAAAGAGGTCTGATGCATCACGGGGAAATAGAGTCACTCTTCAAACATTCAGAGAGTAAGTGCAAACCGTGCAGCAGAATTGAGACTGGGTATAACTACGGTATCTCCTGGGTTTTGAGTGTAAAACCAGGCAAAACTAAAGTCGATTTGTTTGTGCTGACTTCTACAAGTTAAAGCCAGCTTTACTGTTGTTAAAAAAAAACAAAAAACAAGCTTTTGTAAAGAAAATGGCAACAATAAACTTTCTCTTGGACCCTCTGAGCATACCTAAGCTCCTGAACAATGAGAAGAAAACAAACCACACCACACATGTGGAATTTGAGAACACCTTTGTTTTCTGGGTTATTAGAAAGAATAGTTTTCCAAAATCTAGCACAAAGGAGGAAGCATTTTGTAATGCTGTACAGTTCCCAGAACAAAGTGCGACCTCTTCTAGCACCAACCTCAGCCTGTGTGCGCTGCAGGCTCGGACACCAGAAAATCCTCCTGCAATTTACAGATGCAAGAGAGGATGTGGTGACACTTCAGGCAGCCAAAACTTTCCTATTAAGTCAGGGATTGAAAAATGTGCAAGGCAGCAGAATTCTAAGTCACTCTGTCATAATTTCAGCAGGAAACACTCCGCGCTTATCGGCACTGCTTCAAACCGCCCCTGCTATGCTAATCCACTAACTCGCGAGCGCTGAAGCGCCTTTGACAGAGAGGGCCATTGTCAAAAATGAAGTCCTTCAGTGTTTGTTTGCACAGCAGCTACATCTGGGGAAGAAATCAGCGCAAAGCGCTCTGCTGAGAGGTAGGCGCTATTTGGGTCGGTTTTAGAGGAAGAAATACAAACGCTGCATGCCCTGCTGAAGCTTTAGCTGCTTGGAGCTTTGTCGATCCAACGTCTTCTGCATGTGCCACCGTGCCCCGTGCCTCCACGCTGACAGAGCCACGAGTGTTACTGTCACACCTCAGCACCTGCTGGTAGCCAGGGGGGCACGCTGTCATCCTGATGTGCCTTCATCTGCCAGCACTGCTCCTGTAGGATCATTCAGTGCATGATCTGCATACTGCTACTGATGCAGAGGTGCATGCCAATGCACATCTGGAAGTAAAAGCCATCCCCAGCGGCTCAGAGCAAAGCTTGTGCCTTTTTAAAGGCGCTGACTGCAAATTGTTTCTCCACTTGTGATCAACTCATCCTTTGTAGTTATTCACGTTGCATTTCATTGGGAAATTTAAGCTTCTTTGGACACTTGCTTTTGAGACAGGCAGCTTCCCCCATCTCTCCAGAACGGCTGCTCATCTCACCGCTGCAAGTTTCGCATTTTGAAAGCATCGCATCCTCCCACCAACACAGTCTCACCAAAGTCAGCAGCTCTGACCTTGAAAATGTGAAACATACTGAAGCTCTCCTTCAGATAGCAGCAGCAACACTACTCATTGTGGACAAAATTATAAAGAGATAGAAGGAAGTACATTTGCTTTCATGTCCTAACTTGACTGAGACTTCCCCCCTCGCAGCATAATCCCGAGCTATTTTTTTTGTTGTTTTGTTCTGTCTCTAGCTGAGTATACCATTAAGTCATATTTCCTTGTCTTCCCAACGCTACCTTCAGATTTATAACCAGCCTTCAAAATGAATTCTTTCTATACATAAAGAACCACATCAAGCCAGAAGCACTAGAACCAAAGAGCTTGACATGTCAAGACCAAGGTGTTGCACTATCACCCAACAAGCCTCCAGGGAAAGGTTTCTTCACCCAAAATAGCCCCTGTGAGGGCTCCCCCAGCACAGCACCCACACGCAGGGCTCAGCAGTGCCAGCTGAACAGCCAGGCGGCAGCGCTCCCCCCATGGCAGGTCCCCATCACCCAGGGGAGAGGTCACACGAGGGACTTGAACTTCTGACCACAACCCGGGCTCTTTTCCTCGACGCTCTTCATAACTAACGACTGGCAGCGAGGTGACATTTCGGATCACAGTGTCTTTCAGAAGGAAAACTCAAGGGCACGCACTCTTTGCATTGCTGTTTTGTTTTTAAGCTCACATCTGAAGTTAGAAATACAGCCTCCTGAAATTAAAAGCAGAAACATGAGGAAGGATGCAGAAAAAAAAAAATCCCTTTCAGGTATTGCATAGCAGCCAGCTGCCTCGTCCATTGACTATTACACAATCACTCACTGCAGCAGTGCAAAGCAACACAAAGTCAGGATAGATCTCTGGCCCCACAGCTCGTGGAAAGGACTAATCCAGACTCCCGTACAACATCTAGGCCACAGCCTTTTGGCAACAAAGCAGTGGGCGATTCCTGCTATGGACCATCCTTGTGGTTCCTCTGACTTTGGCTTGGCTAGCCTTCCAACACACACCTTGTGGCGCTTCAATGATTTCAGTATGTTGTCTCTAACACTGGCCACTTCCACTTAAAACAAACAAAAAATATTTTAAAAATAGCTTTTAGTGCTGCTACCCTATCAGCATTCTGAATTTATAGGTTCCCCAGTGCTGAGCATGAAAATACATTATATCAGCTTTTCTGGCTGTTGTTGTTTCTGAAATGTGTTTTCATCAGATCTGCACCAGGAATTGGGGCTTGGTTCCTTATTTGCTGTCTGCCAGCCATTTCCTCTCTTGTTTATTTTTAACTTGGTGTCTTCCAGTTCACTGCTGCAGCTGGATGGACTTTTGGCCAGCTATCTTCTGACTGATGAATCACTTTCCTTAGCTTCATAAAACCCTTCGGTGTTTTACCTACATTTCTCTCCATAGTTTACTTCCCATTTGAAAAGAGCTCTTCTGAAGCACCAGGTATCCTTACCTGAGAAGATCAGAAATTTGCCTACTTGGGACTTTATCACAACGTGGGATTCACCAACTTGTTCACAAAAATCCTCCAGGCTATTCAGGAACTCGGGCACGCAGCATGCCACAGAAGGGAGCCAGGTGCATCTTTGTGCAGTTGGATAGCTCTGTACCCATTTTTAAGCTAGGTTACACCAGACATTCAGCTTGCGCTTCAAATATCTCATACTTAAGATCCATACTTCCCTACACACAGTTCTTCTTTCTGCTCTTCACAGCCAAGTATTTTACGCCAAATCTGTGAACTGTGGACCAGTCAAAATACGGTTATTGAAGATTCTCTGAAGCTAAAAAGATGACAGTCATGGCCTCCTATGCCCTCTCACCTCTTCCCTGTCAACACCTGTGATCACGATTGCGTGCCACAAAGTTGGATCAGCTCACTAAAAACACCGGCAACAAGAAAAATAGTTTGGGCAGCAACACACAGCTAGATCTGCTCAGACCGACTGCATTAGATTAGTGGGGAACATTATCCGACTCCCAAGCTATGAAGGAAACTGGATCTTTGACAAGAGACTTTTCAAAGCCCTAACGGGCTGGCAGCAGTTGCCTGGAATCCTTCACCCTCTTAGCAGGTGTTAAAGCCTCTGGGAAAGAGCCAAGCAGCACTTTTGACTTTCTGAGGCAATCGAACCATTCGTTACATCACCCAAACACTGCAAGAAGTGAGAGCAAGTCTCTAGAAAGTTTTGAGCAGCTCCGAGATAAGATTCCCTGAAGCAACAAAACAAATACCTGCAAGGACTCTTGCATCTTCATGGAGCTTTTTATTGAATGCAAGCAAGCGGCGCATAAACTGCAAACAAAATAGACTGGGGCATCTGCTCAGACACTCTGACAAAGCATTTGGTAACTGTTCTCACTTAACTCCATGCAGCATAAAACCCACCACGGTACCTCTGGCAATAACCGTGTCCAAGTAAAGTAGTTCCCTTTCCCCTTAAAGGCCTATAGAAAGACCTCACAAGACACCATTAGCCTTCACTGCAGGAGGAGCTAAGAGGGAAGCTTTTGGTTTTGCTTGTTCTTCCCATCAGCTTCAACAATAAAATTGCCAACTCAAGTTCTTACTAAATGGAGAAGTAAGCCGAGTGTGTTTTGAAAAAGCATTTTAATTTGCCTCTCTGGATAGAACTGGTGGAAATAATGCACTCAGTGTTTTGTAACACACCAACCTTACCCTATCCAGATTGGTGGGCCTAGGGTGCTCTTGACAGGGGAGCAGAAAGAAGGAAGGCATGAAAAGAAAAGAGCTGGCTCTAACGTGTCCCTGGTGCCTTCAAGGTTTTAATCCCATCAGCTGAGAAAAGGCAGTCTGCAAATTTGCGCCTTGAGATCAGTGACTAGCCCTGTGTGGGGTTTACCTGCTAACCCCACAGGTTCACCTTAAGATCTTGGCACGTCAGTTCAAGGACACGGCTCACGCCACACACGTGTGCCCCCTCCCCGCATGCACGTCCTGCGCCCACCCCTCCTCGCTCCACGTCAGCATGGATACTTACACGAGGGGACACTTCCTTCCTAAATTCCTTGTGCCCTCCATCCTTACCGGGCTCCGTAATCCTGCTTACGACAGGCTGGTTGCTATGGAAGTGATTAAAATTGTCACAAGATTATACCTGAAGGTGGAACACATGCAAGTGAAGGAACCCGAGCAGTTTATTCCATACACTTACAAACACGATGCAATCCCCACATAGCGACTAGGAGCTTTAACAGTAGCTCCCAGAAGTAAATCTGGGCCATGAGGAATGCCTTCGCATCAGGTCTTCATTTAGCTTTCTCCTAATAACCAGATGTTTCATTCACACGTCACTGTCACTCACTAATTTCAGTGAGTGCCCCACAGTTGAACAGTACAGCCGCAGCCACTTTCCCAGGACTCAAACCCCTTTGTACTCAGAATGCTACCTCCTTAGTCCCGAGATCACAGTGAAAGAAGTGACCAGACCCTATAAGCAAGCTCCGCATCTTTAACCGCCCTTTTGTTGATTACTGTCTTTTACAGAGCAAGGACTCAGAGCAGGAGAGAGACAGCCAGCCTCAGATCTGACACGCTGAGTGAAACGCATGACTAACCCAGCCCAAGCCAGCAGGGCGGGATGGGGAACGTGCCTTGAATGCGTAACTCCACCGGGGGCCCTATTTGCCAGGGCACAAGGAGAGGGGGTTATCTGGGTGCTGGCTGGAAGTTAACTGCTTGACGGCTAGGAGTGCAGCACGAGCAGCCCAAAGACCCCATTCCTTGCAAGCTGCTGGGAATCAAATTTTCCCGCCTACAAAGACACCACTCAGTGGGGCTGGAGGAGCTTAGATCTTTAAAGGCAGGGCTGTACAGGGAGCAAGCACCCTGAATACAGCATCGATGCTTACACCCAGCAGCTAGCACTGTTCTCCAGCTGCTGGTACTTGTGTGTCTGAATGCTTGTAGGCTCACAGCATGGCTTCAGCCATCAGGGCACTCACCTAGACCAGGCAATCCATAACCCATTTCAAAAACACTGCAGGAGAACCCGAAGACCCATCTCATCATCCAAAACATGGCTGAACCAAGACAAGAACCTTACAGCAGGGTAGTTAATGCGTTGACTAAAAGAAGATAGTCAAATAATAGTAAATAGCTTGCAGGTAATGTCAAAGGTTGGGCCATTTAATACTTTCTTACTGCAACATCAGAGCAATGCTGCAGTTTCATTTCGTGTGTGTCAGGTTCTAACAGGAAAAAAAAATATTCCATGCTGAGAATAAAGCTGAAGATTAATTACACTGTCATTTGCAGAAGCTCTAATGCCCTCAGCCCTTTTGCAGTTAGCTTAAGTTCATCACACATGGGAGGCTGGCTCTGCATTGACCAAGGCCTGAGGGAAGCTGCACAAAATGCTCAGGATCGGTTTTCCCAGAAGCGACCGGTGACTTGTCAGAAGGCAACAGCAAGTCAAAGGCTCGCAGAGAACAGCCCCAGCACTGGAAGTCCTGCAGGACTAGTTTTAACATCAGAGCTGTGGCGGTGTACACGTTTGTGGATAGGAAGTAATGAACTACGTTGAACCAAACTGTCAGTGGTTTCGGTCTGAAGGCACAGCTGTGAGAAAGAAAGCTCAGCACTCACTAAATCAGACATCCAGCAGCAAATTTCACTTTGGAAAGGAAAGAAATACAGACATGCTTGGTTTGAACTTGAACCTGGTTCTGTGTTCAAGGACTATCTTTGAAACTGTTTCTTTCCTAGGAACCTGTAATTTATTGCATCAGGTAATCAAGATTACTCTTAGCAAAGCCAGCACAAACCAACCAAACGTAATAATTAAATGCTGAAAGTCCTGCCCATGGGTTATACCTGCAGAACTACATTTCACCTGCTGGATACGCCACTGCTGTGGTACAAGGAGCACACCTCCTCCCAGCCTAAAGCTTTGCTGACAGCAGCAGAAGAGCATTCAGCTCTAGCCACCAAACAATCTTAGATCTGTAGTCGTCCTCAGCACGGGGAACACGTTAAGAGGTGGGTCAGTCACAGACAGAAGACAACAGCTAGCGAATAGCTATTAAGTGTATTCAGGGACAGTAATAAGACGAGCAGCATTCTCACAGATCAACAGTTGCTTAAGGAAAGAAAAAAAAATTAACAGCAACAAAATACAGTAGCAGCCAACTGAATTTTGAAAGATGCCAACAAAATCCACACAAACACCAAAAAGGATGGAAGGACAATGGAGCAAGACATGCATGTGACCCAGCAAGCACCTGCCTTGGTAGGAATTTCAGGCTTAAGACAGAAGTACAGGGACAGGAAGAATTAATGCTGCAGTGGGGATTAGGGTAAAGAGATCCCCATACCTTGCTTCTCAGCGTCACGGGCTAGGAGAGGAGGCAAGTTCACAGCCTGTCCCTTCCTCCTTCTCCCAGAACCTCCACACCGCCTGAGGCTACAGCTAAGCTGCGCTAATAAAAACAGCAGAGCTAGAGTAAACTGTCCAGCCTTGTTATTTACACCTCAGCAGAACGCCCCCAGCACTACTGACACTCACGCTGCCTCTCCAGGAGCTGCCTGCTAACACAGCACCGGCAGCACGGCCTTGAGTACCGCCCGGCCACGTGGAGCATCTCCTCAACAAGGACTGGGCATATTTTATACTCATCACCTTTAGTTTACCCTTTAATATTAAAGCGTTTATAACGCTTGGGGAGAGCCGGTGTTTGAAGTGATTTGAACTTGCAGCAGGTCAAGCTGAAAAGGCTGACGAAGGCCCCGCGGTGACCAGGAGAGCCGCTGACAAGTCGGTGAGCACAGGGAGCCTGCCCCAGAACACGGTCTGAGGGCAACCAAGGATTCTGCCAGGTTTTCACCCATTTATACTTACTCGAAGGCTATTTTAACCTCACAAATTTGTTGCTTCCACTACTTTGTCTACTGAACATCTGCTGTGTGACCTGTTAAGAGCTGTACCACACACACACGGCCAATGCTCGGTGAGCCCGAGGGTGAGGCCCTGTCCTGCCAAGCTCCACACGCTGCTCGGCCTCGTACCCCGCCAGGGACAGGACAGCAGGACGAGCAGAAAACCCATGTCACATTTTGAAATTGCAAAAAGCACACAGAAAGTGTGATGCAGCATTTTTAAAACAGCCTGCTCATCAAAAACAACGACTTCTGTTTAGCTACAGGAGAAGTGTCAAGCAAATCGTTCCGTCCTCACTGGATGTGCCGTGTGTGCTTTCCTCTACATCCAGACAAAAACAGACCCAAAACACAGATGATCCATTTTTTCCTGCCACCTACTAAAATTGAAGCAGTTTCCCTCTTAAGGGAACATGAACATTAATACTTGTCACTCCGAACAGGAGTACCTCTCATCTAGTCCTGTGCAATAACTGCCACCTACTGAAGTCCAAGGCGTTCAGTCTAACCTTACTTAACTTCAAATCCTAAGAAAAAAGAATCCTATCTTTTTAACTGTCCCTGTCTACGCACAGTGACAGCCAGCTATCTCTATCCCCAGCCTTGTGCTAGGTCTGTGCCTTTCAGTATTGCTTGCACTTGACAGCCTGTCAGTCCAAAGCTAAAGGGAGATCGCGTTTGCAGGGTCTGCCATTGCACTCGCAGTGATCCTAACGACACGTACAGTTGGAACACGGTAGAAATAACAAGTCCTTCTCTGAAGTCCTGTTAGCCTTCCCTCCTGTTCTCCTTCTCTTAAAAAAAAAAAAGAAAAGCGCACAAGTATTACAAAGATACCAGAAGCAACAAAAACTTCTCCAATAAGACCCTAGTCATGTGTTGCCGGGGTCACTCACACAGCTTAGTTCTGGAAGTTACCTTCCTTGTTCTTTTTAAAAAGAAGAAGAGATGACAAAATAATGGAAGTTTACTATCGTTTTTTCCCCCAGAAGACCTGAAAAAAAAGTACCTGGTGCTTTTTGTTGTAGAACACTCAGCCGTTCCCTGGCTTCCAAACAGCAAGAGGAGCATTGTTTGCAAAGCCAGCAACTGTGAGTTACGTTCTTATCGCAAAAGTCCGACTCCGAAAAGGAGCTAGAGTTTTAAGAAATGTTTGCATCAGTTTTGATTTGATTCCCCCTCCTGTCGTTGCTTCAAAGTTACCCGGTTGCACTCCCCAGGAAATATACACTCTGCTCAGCACCATGAGGCATGATTTGGCCAGGTCAGCCACCAAACACTCCCAGCCATCTCCCCTATCACTACACCCGTCCATGGTCCCTACTGAAAACCAAACCAAGAGCTCACTCAGTACACATTGACCAAAAATGCACAACTCCTGCAATTGATGCAGCATAGCTTGTTGCAACTGCAAACGTTCCTAGGCTCTGGTAATTACAAGCCCACGGCTAGGTGTCTGATTAAAGAAGGAACGAATTAATGAGTTTTACCAAAGGCTTTCAAGTCAACATTATAATTTTCACCCTTAATCAGCAGCAAGACACTCAAAGGACAAGAGCAGAAGGGGGAAAAGCCCGACCCTGGCCGGCGTTTCCCCACCACGTCCCACTCCAGCACGTCGCTGCCATTCAGATGCCAGCAGCCAGAGCCTACCCAGCAGGAAAACACCCGGGCCTTTTGGACAGCTGAATGCAAAAACGCTTCCTGAAGCGGTCACGAAGCACACACCAGCCTCTGAATGCAGAGGAGCAGCCAGATCCTGCACAAGAGACCGTGGAGCACCGACTCCGCCGCTCCCATTCATCCCGGCCCCAGCCCCCCCGGCCTTAACAATTGCAGTTCAGTCCCAGGCTCCCAAGGAGGCAGAAATTGAAAACACGTTTCCATTGAAGCACAGCTTGAATTTCATGAATTCCATTACTCTCAACTTTCTCAGCATTTCCTGGAGTGAATACTGTAAAACAGGGGAGGGGAGGTGGGGGCTGCACGAGACAGCGGCCCCATTCCGCCCCTCTGCCTGCGCCCCGAGAGCACAGAGGCGCTTCCAGGGAGGCAGCGACACAGGGGCTGTTCCTAAAATTAAGGAAATAAGTATGGGACAGCTCAACACAAGCATAGAGGGAAGAAAGCATTACAAGTTCAGCAATGAGACAGGAAGCACCTCCTTAGCAGAATGAAGAAATCCCAGCAGCTGCAGCCTGTGTCCAAACTACCCCAGGTCATCAGCTGTGGCCAAGCCCCACAGGAACTCAAGAGATCTGCTGCACTGTAGGGATTTTACCCCAAGGAAAGAGCACGAAGTACGGTGCGGTCACGCTCTGCCTGCCACGTTACTCAGAAATCTGCCATTCAACACTTAAGCAATTATAATTATCAGAGAAAACAGATAGCAGCAAGCAATGGGTCATTTTTGTTTCACACGTACAGTTATAACCCAACCAACTTTGGGATTATTCAGGTTTGCTAATTAACACCCTATGGACAGTTTTGCTGCCATTACCAATATTTGTAACAGGCTCCCTCTTCCTCTCCCCCAGCTTGGGCCTTATCTGAAGGGGCATTACATCATCTGCCACACTGAGTCCTCTTGTAACAGACACTATTATGCGAGTGAAGTGCCTCCATTTGGATTTTGGAGTTATTTTGAATTTCAGCGTTGAATAGGAGGCTTGTTTAAATTCTCCGCATGAACAGCGGCGCTTTATAGCCTGAAAAGGGTGCCCGTGCACAGGCACCGACTCTGGCATAACAACACATCTGAATGTGTTACACGTTTGTGAAACATCCATTCCCCGCATTCCAGGTTCGCTTTCTCCAGGAATAAGCCTGGCATTGTTAGCACTGATTAGCAGTATCTTTCATCCCTAACTTCACACGGCAAAGGACTTTCATGGCGATACACGTGGGGCACCATTCTGAGGCGCATCAGCCAGAAAAAGCCTTTCGCACGACCCAAGGAGATCGGAGATCGCAACCTGAGGGTGCAGCTCCAGTTAGAGGGAAGGGGGCGAGGGGGGCAGCTCCGTCTCCTGACTGGCTTCAATGCTGCTCTTCCTATTGACAAAAAAAGGCATTTAGTTGTTCAAATGATAACTTGAAGTCTGGCCCCCACTACACCTGCTAAAGCTAACAACCTGATAATCACACGAAAGCAAGTTATTCTAAATGTTACCAGCATCTCCAAGTGCTTGGAGAAAGGCATCAATACAAGTTATGGTGACTGTGTTACACCAACCGTTGTGTCCATTCATCGCAGGCTAGCTTTTTTTTTTTTTTTTCCCCTTTTGGCAAGGGAATAGCACACAAATGACTACTTTACAAGAGCATGTACATTTGTGGCTTACCAAATCCTAACGCTCACAATTATGGGATCAGACTGAAAAACTACAAGAGGCTCATTACTCAGAAATCTAAAGAAAAAAAAAAAAAAGAGACAATTTGAAATTAAAGACTTTGCAGCATTAAAGTGTGCTGAGTTTTGCTCTTTCCCCGTTTATCCAATAAAAAAGGAAAAGGCACCAGCATAACACTGCCCTTGCTATGACCATTCACGAGATACCTGCAGACCCCTTCACCATGCAGCAAAGGTTATTTCTAGTTTGGGGATAAATGCAACCAACTCCTTGTTTTTCCACTACTGTAATACAATGAATTATCTCAGCTTCTCCCTGAAGAGCAGAAAAAGGCAAAATTTCTAACAGAGATGACTTTTTTCTTTTTTTAGACTGTCATCCGAGTGTGTCCCCAGGACTGAAAGTCTTGCGTGACCTTGATCTTCCTCGATGTTAGTTCACCTGTCTTGTTAATCATCGTCTTCCAAAACAAAGAACTAGTAGGATGACATACTAGAAAGTGCAGACAGCCTTGCTGAGAGGGAAGCAGGGTTATTGGTTTTTGTTTAATTATTTGAGACAACTCTCCAGCATGTCAATATGTCCGAGTATTTTGAGTCCTATTCAAGTCTCAAAAGCAGGAATTAGTTTAGAAAGTTCAGTCCAGAAGGCAATCCTGATGTATTCCAAAGTTACTCGAGTGCTGTCTGAATCTCAGAGCAAAGAAATTCCCAGACATCACGTCCCTTCCCCCAGCTATGGGAACTACATTCAGCTGAAAACAAGCCAAGTTCTCCTACCCACTCAAGGGGAATGGGAAATCTCAACGTAACCGGTAGAAAGCTTACTACTAAAAGAGAAAACAGAAACCAGAGAAGTGACAGCCATCAAGAGCTTAGCTACGAATGAGGTGACAGCCCTCCACGTCCCAGAAACTGAGAGTGAGCACCATCTTACTCAGTGCTTGCTCATAGAAGAATGACTTCAGAAGAAGCGTTAACAAAGAGCTGACCACCCGTGCTCTGCCACAACACCGTCTTACCGCATCAACACCCAAAGCATAGAGCGTCGATTCTGGGTTTCACCCTTTCCACCAGCATGTGTGCAGGTGGGTGGGAACTGCAGGGAAAGAGGTGTAAATTTAGCCTTGTCCTGAAGAAAAAGGCAGAAAAGAGGGGGAAAGATATGCCAGGGGATTTGAGGATGCCTGTCCCTCCAAATGTCTAAAAATCGCTATGTCAAGAAACCTGACGTGACAAAGGCCCCAATCTTTTGAGTTTCATTCTCTAAAGACAGATTTTTGTTTACGTGTTCAAAAATACATCTAATCCCAAAATACAAGCAAGACAGATCTGAAGAAGAGTTGTGCACAGCTCCCTTAGCCCACATTCAAAGCCTTGGGATTAAGTCAGAGGAAAGCACCTGACTTCCCACCCTTCATTGCCAGTCATGCCTAATGAGATATATTCTGGGCGAGAACTTCTCACTTTCTCTAATAATGAAAAATAAGAAGCAATAAACTCCGCACCAATGTCTGCTCAAAGCACTGCTCATTTTATCGGATGAACATTTAAACAAAGGCTTTTTGTTAACTTGAAAAGCATGGATTCTCCTCCCTCAAAAAGGTATTAAGAATCAATGAAGAAAAGGGAAAGATGAAGCAAGGCAACTGATTTTGCTTGGTCCTTTCTCCAGAACACCAGTGAGCAGGCTTTGCAGCTAGATACCAAGATGAGCTTCCTAAGCGGCCATATCATTCTGGTGGCAAACAACATCAGAGAACCTCATCTACATTTTCAGTTCCTGTTTACACTGCTTTTCCAAAGCAAAAGCAAAACCCCAGGTTTTTGAACCTCTGCTTCTAACCAATAAGCACCTGCGTGCATACAGGTAAGTGCAATACATTGGCAGCACTCAAAGGAGGTGGATGCATCCTCCAAGACTTACTTTGGTAGTGCTTCAAACCCAATCAGGAGACGTAGCTGTTGTACGCTTGTAGAAAAAGAGAGGATTTTCAACAGGACAACTGGTTTCAGCAGAAGCACCACGATGCCAGTGGCTGTCCACCACCTGGTTCTATTCCAAGCCACACGCAGGCCTGGAAAAAGCATCTTCTCTGCACGGGATTAATACCTTTAGGATTGTACCCAAAGCGAGCGTAGTTCACGTCTTTGCACACACGCATCTCCTTGCCCTACAATGCACTTTACGTTTCTCCAAGTCACTTTTTACCCCTCTGTGCGTACTTTGGTTTGCTAAAACCATCCGTTCAGAGCAGTCGCTCTTCTGACTAGAGTACGGTAACATACAGCCAGGCTTTCCAGAAACTGTCAGCTCTCAGGAGACCATCTGAAACGTAGCAGCACAGCACAGGTCAGCAAAAAAAAGTAAGGCTGCAGACAGAAAGCTGGCAGAGGTTGACTTTTTTCTTGTCTGTATACCACATGCTGCTGCACGACTCGATGGATGGTATACAGAAACCCTTCTCTGTCTTGCTTTGGTAAATCAACCATCAAAAATTGTCTTCGCTGTACATTTTTTGGTTATTCATTACGCTGCAGTTCCCCAGTAGATGATCTTCCAGATCAAACAGAGCAGCGGATTCGGGCTCCAGCACCAATTTGCTGATGCGAGGTATTATTACATAGTTACTTGTGCAACCAAGACTGATGAGAAAAGGGAAGCGGGGATTTACCATCAGTTCTTAAAAACCTAAAAGCAACTTCAATTTAATTAGAAAACGCTGGATTCTACTAACCAGGGTCACCTAACCTTTCTGGAAATATGAACAAACTAATGCTACAGCAGGAGAGCTGATCAGGCCTTGGAAGTGGTCCATCTGTTCTTGAAAGAAAGCTTCAGTCTAACCCCCTTTAAGAAAGGCACATTACCCCCTGACTTCGAGCCAACGAGACAAGAACACGTCATCCAACTTGACTAATACACATGTTTCCAATTTAGAGAAAGACTCTTGGTTTTAAAATTGAAATAAGACGCCAGTACAGTAGAGGAAGTTCTAAAACAATCTCTCTAATCCAAGTTTTTTGGCAGTTTAGGCCTCATCGTGTTTCTCCAGCCAAGAAATGCTTCCAAAGATGACATTAGCTGTTATGTGCAGGGAAAGAGCCTCGCAGCGCCAGCAAGTACCTGACAGAATTAATTCTACGCTGAACCTTTGCCTACAGGTTCAAATACACATGCCTCGGATTAGAGCCTGCGAGCCAAAAAAAAGGAAGCATCGTTGGGCTTACACAGCACCTTTCACTGCTGGATTCCCCTCGGCACACATATATTAGGAGAAAAACAATATTACAACACAAAAGCGCTGACAGATGTATGAAAAGAAACTCCTGGGTGACAACACTAGAGAGACCATCTCAAAACCAAGGACCAGAGCATACCCCTCTTCTTATCTCTGCTTCCTTTAGTGTGGCTCTGCATCTTAATTGGTAGGAATCAATCAGCTCGTCTTTTTTTCCCAGCACATACAGTTGCCATTGCACCTACTGTCTGTGCATTTGCAGTTTTAGCAGAAAAAGCACTGGTGTGATACAAGGGAAGAATTTCAAAGATGTACTGGAGCATTTTGCTTTATTCTAGCCTGTTTCACACAACTCGTGTTTACACAGATTCAAGTCAACTTTGCCATTTTGCAGCAATTAAAAAAAAAAAAAAGCAGAAATTCAAGTCAAGGTACTCCGTAGCTTAGCCTTTTTGCAGCCTGTTTTCATCTTCACTGTTTAATACACTTCTCAGCACCCAGCGAGACTTAAGAGCTAACAATGAAGTGTTTTAGGTTCCTTTTCTGTTGGTACCAAAGACACCCTGTCTCAATCAGATATCCCATTACCTATTGTTGTACCATATTAAAAAGCTATTCAGCTTTTCTACTTCTTTCCAGCCCGTGACCTCCACGCTACCTCAAGGCTCTTAACCAACTCTACCCTCAGAATTAAAGTGAATTCAGTGCCACGCAACTAAATAAATCACAAGTAGAAGAATTTATTCTACTAAGTAGATTGAGTGACGCCAGCAGTCTCAGGACCATCTTAACTTTCCAATTCAGTTAATCAGAAAGTGGACAATAGCGTTGCGATCATCATTATCTGTTCAGCAGCAAAAGGCACAGAAACCAGAACTGGTATTACCATCATGCTGTCAGGAGGAACACAGGCTTTGCTCCATTTTTACATTCCCTTCACTCCAGAGTTTGTGACTCACTACACAATGAAAAGGCTTTGCAGAGCACTGCAGTATGACTCAGATGAGAATACAGCCAGAACAAAACTGTTCATATCAAGATATCTTCAGTCCCAATGATTCATGGAAAGATGGGGCAAAGAACTGGTCTGATAAGATCCTCTACAGGGATGGCTCCATGGAGCATGTCCTTAAGTAGAACGTGGAAACCAGGACTTGGAGGCAGCTCTGAGGGACTCGCCAGTACGCCAGCCCCTGGAGAGCGATCACAACCCCAGCTCAGGCTAGGCTGAAGCTTCCTTCTCCCCAGAACGAAACAGCGAGCTGTACTGACGTCTGCAGACTGTCGTGACTGAAGCGGAGCATCTGAAGGACACGCACATACATTTTTAAACAATCTAGTCCTGATGGGAGGATCTGTTCTGCTCCTTCACACTTGCACACGGTGTTCTAGCCTAATGCAACATGATACGCAGCAGGAGAAGATAAGTAAATAATACCAAGAGAGAGCATTTCAGAGACTGACTCAGGTGAAGAAGGTACGTGGCCAAAGCCTGCAGCTGCACTGATCTCAGCCCTTGGCACAGCATCACCCCAGGCATATCTCAAGCTCTCAGACAAAAGGAGGAAGCCCCCAGTGCACACAGTCGGTGGGACAAAGCAGTACAACTGGCTGTTAGATCTACGTCCTTACAGATGCGCCCCACCATCCAGGGTCCCAGAAGACGCAACAAAGACCTGGACTTGAAAGGCAGGCACTATGCGCTTATCTGAGAGCTACACGTGCTCCAGAGAGGTTTCAGGGGACAATGGCTTGTCTGCTGCTTCAGTGGAATAGCGGCTTGCGCATTACAGTAATCCTCAATAGGTAGAGGTGGAAAGGCTGTTATATCAGCAGGCTCCTCACCTGCTGGAGCACGTGGCACTT
This sequence comes from Anser anser, assembly GCF_964211835.1. Lineage (NCBI taxonomy): Eukaryota > Metazoa > Chordata > Aves > Anseriformes > Anatidae > Anser > Anser anser. The sequence continues at coordinate 4,949,103 of NC_139736.1, read as the reverse complement.
CAACAAGTGACATTACAGCATTCAAATCCAAGCCGTTGTATCTCACGTTTTATTTTTCACGTTTTATTCTCTTTTCCAGAGAACCGGTGAAGAATCAGAAGGCACATGTTGCTCCCTTCCTTATAACAAATCAGAGCGAGAACGGACACTGTGCCCTACTGTCTGCCTCTTTATGAGGACAGCCTAACTATCCTATGTCTTGAAGTCATGGAAACTTGAAGGTATTTTCACTTTAGGAAAGGCAATCCTTCCTTACCGCAGCTAGGGACGCTCTGTCCTTTCCCATTCCCATACGCTCCCAGCTAGCATCCCCCATTGACCTCAAATCCAGCGTGCAGTTTAACAGTTTATACTACAGAACGAGGGCATCAACCACGAATGGAACAGAAAACAAATACACGCACAATTTGTGCCACCTCACGAGACTTCCAAAGAAAAGAACAATAAACAGGATTTAAATCAAAAAATTGACTGTTATTTTCAGGACTTTGTATAATTTTGCCTCCTAAACGTGAAATGTGCCTAAAGAAACAGGGAAACTGTGCCAGCATAGGCTGCAAACACAGCAAGAGCTGCAAATTCATAACAAAGCTAATGGAAAAAATTAGAATTCAGAACAATTTAAAGCATGAGAGAACATCTAGCATTACAGTTCCCACTCCTGGAATAAGTTTCACTGCATTAGGAATTAATCTATGTGGCTACAAACTCCAGGGCCAACTTGCAGAGCCACAGCAGCTTCGTTATATAACCAACAACACAGATAACACCGCCTGCATTACTGGAGCCTATTTGCTATCCCTCACCGACGCTGAAATCAGTAAAGCTGCTATTCAAATCACTCTCTTGAAGACAGGCGCTTCAGTAATCCAGACGGTCGGTTTGGGATTTGATAAGACATTTTCTTTCGAGCTGATGTTAAGACTTAAGAGGCCATCCACTGCTGTGCGAGAGGTCCTTAATGTCATCACGGAAGGGGAAGCAAACACAGAGGAGGGGAGCAGCAGAAGCCTGAATGTGATTACAGTAGAAAGATTACCTGAGAAATGAACACAACCCCAGATTGCTGTGAGAAACCTTTTTAAGCAATTTGAGTGAAAACCGGTGCATCGGCTGTCCATTCAAAGGTCAGCGAGCGCTCACTTCGTGACAATGCGCTCCCAGGAACATCCTTCCGTGAACTCTGAACTTCTGCTCTTCAGCATCTCGTGTCCCCTGTTGAAAAGGCAGCTACCCTCTGAGGTCACGGAAATCCAGCTAAGCTGCTGTGCTGTGTTACATCTGTGTGTGGCCATCTTGAACTCTGCTAAGCCATGGGAACTAAAGCGAATTAATACATTGAAGCCCCAAATACTTGAGTTGGGTCAAAAGTCTGTCTTGTTTATTGGTTTAAAGAGGCTTCTTAGCATCTACCAATAGCTCTTCAAACACCTCCCTCACGTTTCACTCTAGCTTCAGCCCACAGAACTGTTCTTCTCTTTACAACAAAAAGCCAAAGCATACTGCTTTGTACAGTACTGCCAACCCCCTACACTTCTGGGATGAACAAGAGCTGTTTAGCCACCCCAGCCTTTCCCCTGGCGTGTGCAGTAGGAGGCTGCACACACAGGACACCGCAAGCGTGTTCCGAAAAGCAAAATGGTGTTCCCAAACCCAGAGCCCGTGGCACAGCGAGGCAGCAGAGCCACTGCAGCTCTGCTCCAAGACGACGGCAGAGCACACAGCTGTTGGAGCACACAGATTCCCTCCGTAATCGTTTTAATTACGTGGCTAGCCAACCAAGCACGGCACACAACACACACACACAAAAAAAAAAAAGAGAGAAAAATAAAAGCAGCAGCACCCGAGCGCTCTACGAGCATCGCGCTGTGCACTGGATCTCCCCGTGGCTCTCCCCCTTTCAGGCAGCTGCTTTCCACCGGGCCCCCCCCGGGCCAGGGCTGCCTGCGGGGCTCCCCTGCCTCCCCTTTCGGCTCGTTTTTACCTCTCCCAGAGGAATTTGGGCTCCGAGCGAGGCCGGCAGGAGCTGCCCCGACCCGGCGGGGTGAAGGGGAAGCAGCCCCCAGGCGCGCAGCCCGCAGCCCACCGCCAGCACGGCGCCCCCTCCTTCCTCCTCCTCCTCCTCCTCCCGGCCCCCCAACACCCCCAGCCCCCCGAGGGGACCCTCACCTGCTGGTACTCGGCATCGTGCGGGCGAAAATCGGCGGAGGTGAGCTCCCAGCGCAGGCTGAGGTGCGGCAGGCGGTGCAGCAGGCTCACCCACCAGGGCGGCGAGTAGCTGACGCCCGCCATGCCTTGCCTCGCCTCGCCTCAGCCTCAGCCTCCCCTCGCCGACCTCTCCTCACCCCGACCCGCCGGCCATGGAGCCCCTCTCTTCACCCGCTCCCCGCCGGCCGGCGGCCCCTCATGGCCGGCTCCGGGCTCGCTCCCTCTTTGTTCGCCGAGGAGGCTCCGCCGCCTCCGCGCCTGGCGCCGCCCGCCCGCTCCCATTGGCACCGCCGCGCTCCGCCCCGTTCCCGGCCCAGGACCCCCCCAAAACGCCCCCAAAACGCCGAGACCGGGAGCCCCAAGGCCGGCTGAGGAAAGGGGGAGCCCCCCCCCCCCCCAGCAGCGCCCGGGGAAGCCCGGCTCTGCCCGCAGCCCCTCACGGAGCCCCCAGACCCCGGAGGCCTGGGGGGCGCTGAGGGGAGCGCGGGGCCCCCGCTGCTCGCTTCATGTGTTTGTGCTTTTCCCCCCAAATCAGGGCAAATTTTTTGGGGTATAGACGTGGCTAAAAGCTCTTCGTGACAGTTCCAAACGTGCCCAATCCACGCAGCCATTAGGCACTCGGCCTCTTTTAATTTTCACCATTCTCTCTTCAGACAAAGGCTTGGCCTCTTCCAGCCCCTGACCCAAAGCCAATTACGTTGCTTCGTTAGCTTCCATGGGACGTGGAGGTAGCAGTGGGGCTGGATGACCACATAAATCAGCCATGAATTCAACACCCAGGTATGTAAGCGATAACAGTTGCTTCCTGCACAACACAACAGAGTTGTGCACAACGCAACGGAGCCGACGTTGTGCTCTCCCCAGAGCCCTTCGGCCATTATGGCTTTCCCAAGGACTACACACCAACCACACGAGAAAGTATTTGTGTATATTTTCCGAATAGCACAAAACTATTTGCAGTATTAAAGTTAAAAAATACGTGCACACCCTCTTGGGGGGAGGTGTCGGGAACTAGTAAGTAAATAAACACTCCGGATAACCTGAGGAAAGCTTTGTAAAACAACAAAAAAATAACAGTAAGCAGCAGCAATCACAAATTCATTTGCTTTGTTACAAAGATTGCATTGTTCCTATTATGACCGAAAGGTATAAAAATATTTGTTTTCTTTTAAAAGGAAATGATCCAGTATTTTCATTCTTGCTGTAAGTACATGCTGCAGTCCAGCTCTCTCCATACGGTTATATGAACCACAATCTCCCCGTCACAGCTCTGAGGCAGCGCACTTCACCTGCTGATTTGAAAAGCTGAAAACAATGTATTTTAAATATCACTTAATGCAACTTGGATTTGAAACGCAGAAAAAGCCTCCTAACAGACTTCAAGCAAATATCTCACAGATCAATGTTTGAGGAACCCTCATCTAAATTATCTCTATTAGAACTAGAAACTGTTATGATCCAGGAAAAAATACAAAATACTGGAGTGCTGTGCATCCCATTTATAAGAAATAAACGATTAAAAAAAAGGATAATAATAACTGCTTTTTTTCTTCTAACTGGTGGCAGGTCAGTAGAGATTACAGAGATGCCTCTTTTGCAAGTACAATTTTATTACATTCCCTAGATGCAGCTAGGAGTTCATACTTTACACTGTTCTCACAGATGCATTTTATAAATAAGGACAGCAAAAAGCTAAAAGGGGCTATTTAATACATAAGGATAAAATAAACATATTTCTGCTGATGTTCTGAAATATAACATCAACTTTAATAGTTTTTGACTAGGACAAGATTTTCATATGAGTTTTATCAACATAGCTAAAACGAAATCTTATCGTTCACAAATAGCACTAAGACGCACGTCAGAGTTCACAGCCACGCAGTATGTGCACAAGTACAAGATATACAAGGGTATGAGATAGAAGACCTCAACTCCCTCCAACCTTCTGCAAGAAGAGTTCTCACTTCTTTGCAGAAGGACAGGAGATCAGCAGCCAATTTTATTTTGTTCCCTTTTTTCCCTCCTCCTTTTTCACCGTGCCAACAAGGATGAGGAAGGAATTACTTTAAAGCCCAATGATCTAACATATTTCACCTCCAGTTCAAACAACCCCAAGACAAGGAGCTGAGAGACCTCACTCCGAGCAAGAGCTCTCTCCGCGTAAACCACTTACGCCACAGAGTTTATGCAATTCGGCACTAAAACACTCAAGGCTGGAATCTGTCCTACAGATGTTACGCTGCCACAGGCCTCTGGATAGAAAAACCCCACCAGGCTGCAAGTCCAAGTACCTTTGTCAGCAATATGATGGACATGGAATAAAAGCAGATGCAGCAGCCACTCAACATGGAGATCTCAGTTGACAGCACTGATATAAATCAAACAGAACAAAATGTTTTGGAACAAATCACAGGAAAAGCTGGATACTATTAAATGGGGGTGTAAGCACCAGCCCATCAGCACAGCAGTCTGAGGCGCCATACAGGGGCGGGGGTAAGTGGGAAAGGGACCAGGCTTTGCAGCGCTCGTGTGCATGCCTCTCTCACGGTCATTTGCTGCAGAGACAACTGGATTAAATTATAGTAGAATGAGGATTTGGGATTAGAGAGAAACAGAGGCATCAACAGTTTTAATTTCTCCCCCACAATTATTTATAATGATATGGGAAAATAAGAAAAAGAAGAAGAAAACAAGTTCAGCAAAGTAGGAATGAGGCAATCCACAGGATCTAGCTCTAGCCATACTTTCATGGTAGAAAGGGCGCTTCAGCCTATTGTACCACATCAGGAAGCAGTGTTTGCATTTCTTAGATGCCTAGCATCTCTCACTCAATCTTATTCAGGTAATTCTCGATTACATGACAACAAAACAGCTATCGAGGCTTTCATGTTTAGATTACAGCAGCCTTTTCCCCTCCCCACACAAATAGGTGCTCTGTTTTGCCAAAGCAAAATGAACAAACAAGCCACTGCTGTGATATCCCAGGAATAAAAGCTAACACTAAATCACCCTTGCATAGAAAGCAGTTCTACAATCAACCAAAGCAAACTGCAAATGTCAGCTTGCTAGATGGCAATCCTGCTGAAAAGTAACCCTAAGAGCCACATTAGCATTCGCTAACTTGCTTTGACAGTGGCTTTGCTAAAGAATCACTGGACAAAATATGCAGATGAGAGGTGTTCAAAATTAAAGAAAATGAACATAAAAAGAATAGCTAAACCCTCCAAAATTAAGGCAACCACTGCTGACCCCTCTCCCCTTGAGACCATCAGGCAGTCTGAGAAAACATCACTAGCAAATATATCTTTTTTCATGCTTCAGAAGCTTCCCTCTGACTTCAGACACTCCTACTTGTGCAATGAGAGCACGTTTTGTAACAGTAATCCCATACCCCTGGCTCTTTTTATTCACTATGAGATGAAATAATTCAGATTTTAATATACCGTGAAGCGAGGAGTCTTCCCCTGACTGTCAGACCTAATATGTGTTATGAAAGGTTTTAACCAACAATGCAGTTTAAAAAAAAAAAAGAAGTTTGAATTTCAAGTGCCAGCAGATGGATGAGTTACCCTCTCGAGACCAGGGGCTAAATTACAGGCAGTCAGAGGGAGGTCAGCGAGACAAACGTGTCTCAGCACTCAGCTGCCACTGTTAAACAACACCTCAGCCCTGCTTGCCTCTGCTGCTCCGTAAGCTCTGCCCTTACATCAAGTCATGCCTCCTTCCCACTGAGCTAGACTGTGCCTCGATCAACATTACCCTTCCTCTCCTTCCAAGGGCTTCCTCTGTATTTTTCTACAGAAAGTCAAAGGAAATAAAGCCAGGGCTGCTCTGCAGCCCCCCTCAGATTTCACTGCCCCCTCGACAGCTCAGTCCACAGCCTTCGCTCTTCCCAGCTGAGTTCTCCTCCCAGCTTGAGGTATTTCCCCAGAGTGGAGACGGGAATGTACATTTGGATCTTCATTACTTTCCTCTGAAGTCCTCCTAGGGACTTTTGGGTTTAAACAAAGAATAGCCACAACCAGAGCCAACATAAAAAGCTTTAAGCAAACTCAAAGAAATCGTATGAAAAGGTTAATTCTGTCATTTCCAGTCCTGAGGCAATACTCCCTTTCTCTCATGTTCTACTGGCCTTTTTATACTTCGTGAGATTGAGGGAAATGGGTGGAAGATGTGGAAATCCTATTGCACCTGCCCGCTCCTTTCCTTTCCCCAGAGAGCTACACACAGAACATTCTATTATTTAGTTAATTGCAAAGAAACAATTACAAAGGAACTTGGCAAATTCTCTCTAATCACAGTGAGACCCAGTGCAGTTTGGTAAGTTCAGCAAATCAGCAAGCAAGTGAATATAAAAAAAAAAGAATAACACAGCTCAAATTGCACTTTGTTTTGTCAGTCAGTTTCTATTTAATTATTTAAGATATTTCTTCATAACATTCTAGTACATTTTGTATAATAATGAAGGTTTACTAGCATAGAAATGCTATACCTGGCTATTAAGCATCTGCCAAGAGGAGGAAGAAACTGACAACTTCATGTAAGTTACAGAGAGCCTGTTTAGGAAATATTTCCAGGTTAGATATATAGGCTCTGCCATAATTTGTGTGAGATATAAATAAGGATCATTGCTAGATAACGACAATGCTAAACTAATGTTTGTACAGGACGTTACAACTTCAATTGCAAGCATTCATGGTCAATCCTCCAGTTTATTTAATGCTATTCTCATTTTCTATGCAGACAACTAGAGGCCATTTAAGCATAGCTTTTTTTTTTTTTTAGCAGCTGCACTGTAATCAAATGGCAGATCTTACAGCATATTATTGCTAAATTTATATTACAGGAAAGATGTGCAAGCTCCAGTGCACTACTGAAACAGAAAATCATTCTGCAGAACGGATAAACCGAGGTGGGGCAGAAGAGCAAGACTCAGGTGTGATATGATCTGGCTGATAGCGAGAAAGATAAGACAGCCCCTTACAACAGGCATGATGTCCCTCCTGGTTCTTTTCAGATCATTTTGGGCATCAAGATTTTATGACACATCTGTTCATACTACCAAGAATAGAAGCCCTAAAGGGGCTTACGTGATACCCAGTGTGAAGTTTTCTTTCGAGGCACGCTGGTGAAAAAATCTACCAAATAGTAGGGGAGCTGTTACAATCTGAGCAACATCTTGAGGGAGGAAGTTTTGTTTATACAGGGCCCCAGCGAGGGGAACAACATGAACACTTTCCTGGAGATCAGAACAGATGCAGAACACATATGCTCTCAGATTTTAAAAAAGTCATTAGGACAGCCAGACAGTGGAAAGGGCAAGAGGAGCAGGGTACAACTTAATCAGTGGAATACAATGGAGTATAGTTAACAAGAACATAGCAACACTTGCTGTTCAAGGCTATTCCTTCAAGCACAGTGAGGACAGAATGAATGCTAAAGGCCACATATAAGCAACAGCCAATGCGCCTTATGCACATCTGTTCCCCCTCCACTCCTCCTGGCAGATAAATTGGAACAGTCATCACAATATTTTTTTTTATTATTACTTTATTACCCCCATTTCACTGGTTTAGTAACTGGTCGCTATGACTGTTACAACCAACGAGCAAGCAGCAAAACAAATGAACAGACATAAATGAAACTTGCTGTACTCTGCACAAAGCCACACATATTTGAGGCAAGGGTATGGCTTTTAGTTTTAGGAACACGTGACAGATTTCCTCTCTTGAATCAAACACCAGAAACCAAGACTGAAAGCAAAAGCCCATCACTGCTGGCAGTTGCACTAGGCTTTGGTCAAGAGCATTGTTCATCCTACTGATGGGAAGACTTTGAACATGTATTAAGAAGAAATTCACACCCTACATGTTTAAGAGTTAACTTTTTACTAGCCTCATTACTTGTCTTGCAGAATGGAGGAGACTGGACTACTCAGGACTGCCTCAGCAAAACGGCCTGAGGTAAAAGGTCAGCCTAGGTGCAAAGTGAAAAAACAGGAGCAAGCAGCAGAGGCCGGAGTAGCAATACAAACACAGCAACTGCAGCAGGAATGCACGAACAATTAATTTACAAGCTTGAACTTAATTTGAAAGTTCAATAGTCAGGAGAAAATACACTGCAAATATTTCAACTTTTAAAAGATCCCAAAGTAACTTACGTACAAGATTTGCACAGTTCTAATTATTAAAACGATTATAAAAATCAATGGCTTTCTCATATATGCCAAGCTTGATACTTCTCCATTACAACAGTATAAAAAGTTGCCTGTGTAGGGATTATTTGTATAACTATGTAGGAAACATTATATTTTTCAGGTCTTGATGGTGCAATAAAAATTTACAGGCATAGGCACTTAAGGACAGAAAAAGATCAAGAGAGATCACATCCCATGAAAGTCTGATCTCTATATTCACACATGATTCCTAACTAAACAGTAGGTAAACTGCAAAAGGTTTTAAGTAGGCAGCATTATCCCATGCAGAACTTGTGTATCAGCAGGATGGAAAGTGCACTAATAGGTAACTTACAGTGGAATTTAATTTTAATTCAGGACCTTGATACCCCCACAAGGTTACCAGTACTTTGTACAGAAAACTTTTTTTTTTTTTTTAAATGAAGCTGAGTGTTTTTATAGGGCCTACCTTGGCTGGTTTCAGCCACGCAGATTTTTACTGTCCTCAGCTTTCTGTTGAGTTAAAGAAAAGAAAAATGCCATTTCCTCTGACATTAACTTTTTCTTCCTTCATTGCTCCACACCTCTTCCCAGATTTACAAGGGCTGGCATTCAGCCACAGAATGAAACCTACAGTGTCAATTAATACTCCTTTCAACACTTTCCATTACAGCATATAATGAAAAAACATTAAAGGCTATTAATGCTGCAGAGGTTTCTCTTTCTAGTGTACTAAACCAAACTTTCTATATCCTGTGAGCATATAGTTATCTTTCAAACAAAGTTATGTGTTTGAAGCCTGCCCAATTAGGTATCAGATTTATTTATTTTTAATGGTTATCAGATAGAATTGAATTTAGGAAGCTCTAGAGACATTTTCATTAACCTCAGAAGGTGTTTGCTCCTTTTCACCCTTCTGTTTGTCTACGACTTTGGGTCACACCAAGCAACTCTCTCTCCTTTATCCTGGAACTCAGCTACTCTACTGCTAGTCGTACGCCCAGTTAAAACACAAGTCTTTCTACTCCGTATCTACTTCCTGATACTTTCATATTTGTTCTTTGTTATGGTACAGTAAAGTAAATGTCATCTTCATCATATTTGCTGTCCAAGTATTTCCCTAAAGAGTAACAGTTAGGTAGGTATTTTATATCAGTCTCAGTCCTGACATACACTACATACTCTCTCCTTGATGTGTCAGAGTTCTCAGCTCTAGTTACTCTCTCTGGAGGTATCCATGACAGAGTCACAGTTACAGACCTGAAATATTATACATAAGCAACTCAATACAGCTCTGCTTCTATTTAGCAAAATTACTTTTTTATAACCTGACTTTCAGAAAAAGAGGGAAACAGTCTAAGCTTCTACCAAGAGGATTTTATCCCTTTTATTTTATATATATTTATCCTTGCTGCAGATGACAGTCATGTGACCAAACTACCAGCAGGAAAAATTTACCCAACACAAGTATAAATGACATTCTTCAGACTGCTTTGGGTATGGAGAGCTCCCAAAATTGCCTTTGGAAAAAGCAAAGGCAGCATTTCCACTGATGGGATTAAATGAAATCAGCTGCATTGTGCTGCAGCCATCCAGTTTCCTTTGGCTGCAAGTATTGGCATGAACTATGATAAGCTCAGATAGAGCTTCATTGAAATCAGAGAACTGAGACAGCTCTAGCTTATTAGTATTCTGCAAAACAGCGGTGACTGATTTTTAATTTAAAAAAAGAAGAGGGAAAAGGTGATAAAAATCTTCTATTTAAAAGCATGCTTTCTGTTTACAGGTGACTTTATTACTCCTTGATGACAAAGAACCATTAGGGTCTCTACAAAAACTTTGCTGTTTGCAAAATGAAATTCTACTTCCAGTAAATATCACATAATTTACCCAGTTCACCTTTCATAAAAAGGCATTTTCATGCCTTTGAAGGGTGTTGGAACAATAGTCTGGACTAAAAGCTCCTCCTCCCAGCAAGAAGAGGTACAGTTTGTGTAAAAGATTTGGAAAGACTCCTCTGACCATACTGTCCACAGTCCATTATGTCATTGGTCCTTTCACGGAACCTGCTAAAGATATTGTCAATTAGTGTTATTTCTGGATGTAGTCTTGTTATCTGTTATAAGCCAACCTACTGCTTCTGTTCAGGCTACATGGGTCTGAATACGTCGCTCATCCCAATCCACGTCCCTCAGACCGGAGTGGGTAGTGCCCATGCTTTCCAGCAGTAAGCCTCATAGCTCTACCTGATGACAGAAGATGGCTGTCTCTTGTGACCCCTCTCCCAGCCTGCGACTGGTCTCACAGTGCACTTGCAGCATATACTGCTGATATGCATGCACACAAAAGTACTGCTGAGAAGAGAGATCTACAACAGCAGAGCAAAATTACACTTAACATCCCTTAATGCTCAGTGTATGAGCAATCTAGCTAGTCAAAGTTTCAGTCAAGTGATGTAAGCTAAAACAGAACATAAATCAACGTATCTTCTACGTCAAATGTTTGCACTTACTAGAGATGACCCTGCATACTCCACTCCACTCACTGATACGTAAGCAGAAAAAGCAGTCACAAGGGCATCCTTCACAGAACACTCCTGCTATTACACCCTTCTCTGACAAATATAAAAAAAGTGATTACGTGATTAGACATTTCAAATACAAAACAGTGCTATACATATTATAGCAAACACATTTGGAAAAAGCAATAAATAAGGAAACCATGCAGCTACAGTAGGCCTACAGTAGCCCTATGACACAGAAGTGACTTCCTAGAAGACTTTATTGGTCTGCATAGACTTTAAATGTTTAGGGTAAAAAGCAAAAAAAAAACACATTACAATATGACACTATAAAAATTTTAAATAGAGAGGACCTTGTAGCAAATACAAGCTGTTCCCCTTCACATGCACAAGCTGAAAATTGGAGCCAAGTTATTTTTCGCTTTCTGATTAAACAAAGTATTTCAGCCAACCTGAAACAAGACTTTGTTTGACATGAAATATTTTAAGTCTTTACTGCTTTCATTTAAAATTGATAATTGAATCTGTGAGACAAAACATTGCTTTGTTTTAGTCTTTTTTAAAATTCAAACTCTCTGTACCAGAAGGATAAGCATAACGGTCAGTCAGCAGCTTTTAGCCATGTAGTCAGACATATCAAACAATTATTCATTTACATCTGAAATAATGACAACTGTAGGCTAATACTCCTCCTTTTCATCTTTGATATGCTTTACCTTCTTGGAAATATTTTTGTTTGTGAATCAAATAATTCAAGATCATCGGGGCCCATTACAAAAGTGGGTGGAGTTTTTCTTCATCCGTAACAATGGAGAAACGATGACAATATCATCTGAATCATCTGAGTGAGCTTCATCCACAGACAGAGAGAGAGTGGGCTGCGATTGCTTCTCAGAAGACCTGGCTGAAATAATTGCAAAAGGAAACAAGGGCATCAATAAACAACGCTGATAAAAACAAGCCCTTGTGGGAAGCGTAATGTTCTCTGAACCATCAAGTTTCCAGAATTGCTTACAGTTATGAATAGCTCTCATCTATCTTCTTCCGCTTGCAAATATTACCCTTTCCTCTTTAATGAAAGAACACGCATACCAAGTGGTAAGTTGACATCCTGACCACACATGATTTGTCTTATTGTCTTTAAATCTTTGCAAGTGGTTACACGTCACAAAGTGAAGCAATTTGATACTGAAACCATCTCAGGTCATAAAAATAAATATTTATTAGAAGGACAGAAAAGGAAAAGTTGACCCAAGCAAGCTTAAGCTAAGCAGAAAGGTCATAATGAAAACTTCAGTCAAATATAGATAGAGAAAAGGGAAAACAGTGAGAAATAAGATGAAAGCTGTGAGTGACAATGTCTTTCATTCTCATATCTATAAAATACCACAAATATTATTCACATGCTGTACTACCTTAAGACAGTAAGTTCTATTGGTTCTATGCAACTCAATTCCAATTTGAAGAAATGTTTATGGCATAAACAGAATCCTAATGATTCCAGTAAAAATTGGAAAATCAGAGGGAGAAGTCAGATACATGAGGTCCCTTACATCTGATGAGCAGGAACAGCAGCTTCTATCCCCTCTTCAAGAGATTTGTGAACTTAATGATTACAACTATGAATACCTTCTAGCACAGTATCTTCTCCTCAACTCTACCTATTTTTCAGCTTCAAATATCAGTTCTCTGAAAAAGACAAATCTCCCAGACAAAAGGAAAATAAATCAAGATGACCTGTAGTACAAAAAGTAAACACACATGAGGCCATACACTGAGAGTTTGACACTGGAATAGAAAAGAAAACAGAGGGCACACAGAGAATCTTACTTGGGGAGAACAAACATGCCACGGGCCTCATAATGAAATGAGAGGTTCCTGACAAAGAAAAAACCTGCTGATATGGAAGAGGCATACACGGCAACTGTAATGTGGAATAAAGAAAGCACAACAAGCCCAGAAATAGAAAAAGGGTGACAGACAGAGTCTGTGAATGAAAACAAGGAACGCAGGAGACTGTTACATTGACCTCAACCTACAGAAGAAAAGAAACATGACTTTCTAGTCAAGTGAAATTCTCTGCATCAGTTCTTCCAGAACTACTTCACTCATTTATTGTAGGTGGTGATGACAATAAAATAAAGTTCACTTTGGAGACTTCACAGGTAGGTAGTGACAGTGCTCTATCAGTACTATTCTAATGGTCAGACTACTGCACTAACCAGACTAGCTTCATCTTACACCACTTTCTCTAGGTCTTAGAAATACTTCTTCAGAGGCACAAAGCTTTTTTTTTTTTTTTTTTAAAATGATTCTTTCTCTTTGGGTAGAATTTCACAATTGATTTACTCTGGGTTTAGACTGAGTGTACCAATAAAGACTACTGCAGTAGAGCCCAGACAAAACAGGATGCTGCCAGGATTCTTTTCTGGATACTGTTACTAGACATCACTAAAAGTCACTCTGTAACATCTTCAGAAGCAAGTATTACCGACTTCTTCACAAAGTAGTAGAACCTGCTTCTGAATATGGAATACAATAAACTTTCTTACATTCTCCTTCACTGAAGGGTAATCTCTGTATTCACAGCCCTTGTAAATCTGGCTTACTCCCCATCTCATATCTTAAACAGCCTGAGCTGCTTATGGCATGCTCTGTTTCTGCACAAGTCTGCAGGGACTGTCAGCTTTTCACTGACAACAACAAGCTAATGTTTTTCAGGTCACCCTCAAAGTTGCTCTTTTCTCTCCAACTGGTCCATAAAACCTAAAATATCCTGTTCAGGATAGAACTAGCTTTCTTCAGCTTGTTTTTAACTCCTTTGAAGCTGCATGTCTAAGACTGTATTATCTACATCATTGTTTTGCTTTTCCTGCTCAGTACTTCTAACATCCTCTTAGAAGCCTCTTTGGCTTTAACTCCATCTTCTCAGAAGCAGCAAGCAAAATTCAAGAAGGAAAAACTGCATATCAGCCATAAAAGACAAAGACATTTTCCCAGTTTATACCACAGTAGTGCTAGCTGGCAAGGCTATCTACAACTTCAATTTTCCCCTTAATGCAGCAACTAAAGACTGCTGAAAAACATGACTAAATACAGATGACTGACTAGAATGGTTTATTTTTACCAGATGTCTGTCTCCTTCAGAAACTAAGTCAGCAAGGTGAAAACTCCTTCAACTTGCCTATGGCTTGAGGCCCAAAAGGAAAGGAAAGTACCATACTACAGCTACAGGGGGTGGGGGATTGATGAGGAAGTAGAAAGGCAATACAGAGGAACACCATGTTCCTTAAATAATTACTATTCACCACAGAAAGAGATCATCCAATCTGCAGTTTTGACAAGCAGGCAAAGCACTGTGAGGAAGCTGGTACTGACGTTGTCAAAGATTTAATCTTTCATTTGAAAATATGCCCATACAAGGAACATGTTATCAAATTAAAAGAGTAAATGCACAGAGTGCAAGTATGCATGTAAATGCGTGTTTACGTGCAGATGCTCCGTAAAATTATGTCTGCACTTACTCGAACCCCACATACTTTTGAACACAGAAGAAAATGAGATTACCAAGAAGAGGTGACATGATGACTGAAGGAGTTCTCTGGAGTGCTGCTGAGACTGGCTTCTTCTCTGTAACATAGACAGCAAAATCTGCTTTCTCACTTGTTGCACTGGACACAGAGGGTCTGCAAAAATACACATTGCATAGCCTATAGTACAGAACAGGAATTGCAGTCTGTCTTCAGAATGCACACAGAAAAGTTTCTTGTGTTAGTAGCACCAAAGAGGTAAAAGCTTATCACTTGAGGAAGTGAACTTGGTCACACGTGAGGTGAAAACTATGTAACTCGCATTGTAACCATAGGAACTAATATTAAAAATTTCTGGTGCAGTAAACCCTAAAGAGAAAGAAAGTATTTTTCAAGGCAGTCACAACAAACCTAAGTAGTAAGCAAATTGCCATGTTCTTCCTGAGTTAAGCCAGTAGACTGAATGCAAGATTGTATCCTAGCTCTTCCCTGTTCCTATTCCACATAATCCTTAACTTTTACATGTCAGAGCTTCAGACTCACTTAAATTAAGCTAATGTAGCAGCACTGAGTTTGATAGCAACTGCATATAATTTTTTTTTTTCCTCCAAAGAGTAATTATTTTCCTCTGCTTTCCCTCATCTCTATAGCAAAGAACATGCAACAAGATATAGGAAGATTACTGCTGCAGCAAGAAACCTCTTTAGTTGCATACCCACAGCATTTTACTCATGAGAAAGTTCTTTTGTGTGTTTGAACAATGGCCTTGTTCTCTTTCTCTGCCAAGGAACCCACACTAAAATCCCATTCAAAAATTACTCCTCTCCTCTAACAAGCACAGTTTTGCTTCTACATATTGCAAAAAAAAAAAAAAAAAAAATCTATTTGTCACTTACCTCTCCTCAAGCAGTACTGCACGTGCTAAGTGAGCCCTGAAAATGGATTGGATGAATGTCACAGTCTCCTCTTTCTCCTCCCAGTCAGAAGACGAGCTCAAAGAGTTTGACACATGAGACACACAGGAGTTCTGCAGAGTAATCAGATCAAAGAGAACTGACCTTTTAGAAATAGACAGAAGCTTTGACAACTTCTGATTTTGAAAATTGCAGTGGAACAAACATTTCTGTCTTTTGGTCTGCAGGCTTTATGGTTCTATAAGCAGCAATGCAAACCTGACTATCATACAAGCTTTGAAACATCTGCATTCAATTAATGAGACTAGATACCTGCAAGGAAAGTTCATTTATTTCCCAGGAAGAAAACCACCTAAAGTCAAACAAGGTAAGGCAACCTTCATGATGGATATGCTTTCTGCTTGCATCAAGCAAAAGTATTCAGTCCTATCGCACTTGGCCTATTTATTTATATAAAATTGCATTTAAAGTGTGACCACATGGACAATCTGTATGGAAAATTCCAAATTAATTTTAGCCTGCTAAAGGCCAAAAGGACATTCATATAATTTGGCAAATGATTTACAGAAGAAAAAAAGTTCAGTCGATAAGGAAATTTTTTCACATACGGTGCTGAGCTATCTGGAGCACGTTTGACATGACTAAGGTACTGCAAGTCTTTAGCAGAGTGAGCCACATTCAAGATTTCTTTTTAAGCCAATCAAATGATCTCTAAATCCTTATTTCCGAGTTTCAGTGACAAAGGCTTGCCTATTACTACAATGACTCAATGAACACGAGTATAAGTGCAGTTTTCAATTACATTCCAAATGAACGAGTTAAAGGTTATGTTACTAGCTGATGGAAGAACCAGAAAACTCAAAACAACAACAAAAAACACAGGACACTTAGGTACAGTCCATAATGCAGTGAAATTACAGCTCTACTTCTGTGAACTAAAGAAGACAAAGTAAAGCTAGGGAATTCATTTGTTATCCTTCTGGAATTACAACGGTGCTGCTCACCAGAGCATTAAAATAACTATACTGTGTGATATGGAGAATTAAGCGTGGAAGTATAGTACCTCACACAGAAAACTAAAAATAATGGAATTACTGGATACCAATTACCATTTTTCCAAGGCTATGCCTGTTGTGAGGTTTTGCATCGTGCATCCCACTACTCGGTAACAGTTTCTGTCGAGCTAAATGTCCTCTGAAAGCTGCCTGAAGCACAACAACCGCCTAGCATTGAAAGAAAGAAAGAAACATTAGCTCCCTTGGAAGATGGCACCTACAAATTAAAACAGAAGACCAGAGGGAAGAGGCACACGAGCAAAATAACTTTTCCCTGTGCAATGGATACTGATGTCTTGACATTTTCTTAGTTTTAAGGGATCCCACCCATCTACTTCACAGACACTCTGCCACAGTCCACCGCATCCCCAGCGCGAGGGATAAAAACACCCACAGACATGCATCTTCTGGGTTTAAATTCAGTCTAAGAGGTGTTCATGATTGATCCCATTAAATGCAATTAATTTCTGGCCACCGGTACTAGCCTGTATTTCACAGATAGAGAAATATTATCCCATTCCCATATTACACTCTGGCTCCTCAGCAGGCTCTGGGATGCTCTGGTATGACCAGAAATCAAGCCAAGCCCAGCAGACCACTGCAGTGATTATGCTGAACGTACAAGTTGGAGATTTTGATAGAGAATTTTTACTCAGAGATTTTACTACATTCTAATCAACAAAAAGCATCTAGATGTAACACAGCATATTTGTATCACATAAAATTTGTTCTAACTTCTGAAAGTATGACTTCTTAATTTTCTGGAAAAAACATGTCTAAAGATACTATGTTATGCAATTTAAAAAACAGTTTAATCAAAACGTGCAATGTTTATGCAAAACATTGATCAAAAAGTGACTAAGTTGTCACAAAGTCAATTTTTTCAGAACACTCCGCAACATTTCTCCTTAGGAAAGGCTTCAAATTCCTACTTCAAATCTTTCTGATGACTCTTAAAAGTGAAAATGAAAAACATATAGAAAACTTGAGATCAAAAGGTGAACACTGCCAGCCTGAAAAACAAAGATAGTCTCAGTACCACAGCTCACCTCACAATAAAACCTCTTTAAAAATAAAAAAAAAGTTATTTGCTTATGCTTTTATACAAGTTAAATGTGATTCACTGTTTTGTTTGGTATCACAAAAATACTCACCTCATCCAGAGCAATTTCTTCTTTCTGAAATGGAAAATGCCTAAGTTAACATCAGAAATGAATACATTTTATCTAACAAGTATTTTCCAAATTTTTCCCAACAAACACACAAAGAAAATATGTGTCCTACCTCCCACCCTGAAAACTCAGAATGTAAGCTTGAGAAAAACAAGTTTTTTCATCTTTGAAAATAGCTTTTTGGAGTCAGGTGAGAGGGCTGTTCAGCCTGGAAAAGAAAAGGCTCTGAGGATACCTTACAGCAGCCTTCCAGTACCTAAAGGAGGCCTGTAAGAAAGCTGGAAAGGGGCGGTTTACCAGGGACTGTAGTGATAGGACAAGAGGTAATAGGTTTAAACTAAAAGAGGGTAGATTTAGATTCGATATTCAGAAGAAATGCTTTACTATAAGGGTGCTGCTCATGGGAAACCTGTGCTGGAGCAGTTTGCCCCTAAAGGATGGACTCCATGATATGGACCCTTCATATTCTTCTGGGAAGAAAGGCTGGGAGAGCTGGGCATGTTCAGCCTAAAGAAGAGAAGGCTGTGGGGTGACCTTGTTGCGGCTTTCCAATACTTAAAGGGGGCTTATAAAAAAGATGGAGAGCAACTTTTTGCTTAGTCAGATAATGACATGACAAGGGGGAACAATTTTTTTTTTTAAGTACAAAGAATGTTTCAGTTCTGAAATGCTATTCTGGTCACTCAAAAACAGACATGAAGGTGCCTAATACCTGGTTTCTGTGTTTGTGGTTTTGTTTGTTGTTGTTTTTTTAATTTGATTTAACAAGTAGTTTCAATAGCTTAAACAACATTCCAATAATACTTTAACAAACAGTTGAAATAATAAGAAAAAAATTCAATACCTTTAGGACTCATGCCCCTTACTCTAGCTTTAGCTATCGTGTCGTTTACCTGTAGTCTCAGTTAGAAAGTTAGCCAACTCTCCCAAGTACAGGTGCAAAGCCCTAAGTCTATCCTTCACAAGAACATTCAGGAAGAAGGTGGTCAAACAGTTATCATGAAAGCTTGCATTGGTACTACAGGCATTAGTTCCCAGAAAGTCTTCTCTGAGGCACGTTAGAGATGCTGGACACATCAGCAATACGTTGTGCTTATTAGCTTGGGCTCTGCTCCAGTGCTAACACTGTTGCCAGGATGCAGAAGGCAGGAACTCCATGAGAAGAGGATCCAAGGAGTCAACGCTACCAAGGGAGCACTGCTATTGCTCCCTTCAGTTTCTCACCCAGACTCCCCCATTTAGAAACGGTCCTCACAGCAGAAACAGGGTTCTAGGGAGAAAAGGCAAAAGCAGCAGCAGCAGGGAGGACTTGAAAAAAAGTGGTGGTAGAGAAGATGGCAGTAAGGAATCTGACTGGGAAGCACTGCTGTAGTTACTGGAGCCCAGCAGCAGGTTACTCTAGATTCCGAAACAAAAGTAAAATGCAGAAGTGGGAGTCCTCATTGCTTCCCGACAGGGGACTCTCACCTTGTTTTGGTACAACTTCCACCACCTCTGAATGCATTTGGCTGCTTGTTCCTTCCTATGATCTTCTTCGCCTTTAACCGTGCAGACTGGTGAGGACTGAGAAGAAGAACCTTTAGCTTAGTACACTGAAGATGAGTTAGAATTCTGAGAGGGGAAATCGGTGTCGATTTTTCTCAAGTCAGCTGTAACCTGAGTTTTTAAACATTCAACCTGCCTACAGGGTAGAAGAAAGTCAGAGGAAAATCTTAGCTCTGAATACTGCTCATGTTCAAGTTCATCATCGGGATGACTTAACATAAAACACATTCTTGTCCCCATTTTAGCAGTTAGCTGAGCACAGGAACATGAAGGTTTTCATTTACACATACTTCGACCTTTCTATGCATGACTATAGCAGTAAGAACTCTCACAGTGGAAACCAATGCTTTGTTGATAAGAAACTTTTTTTTTTTTGTGCATCTGTTATTGACAGACTGAGAACAAATGTCAGAGTACCTAATTTTACAATTTTTCTCCAGAGAACACTAATATTAATTAACCTAGGAGCTCTCTCATATCTCTTCCTGACAGCTGAGACCCCACAATCATCTTTTTAAGCTTGCTGATATGTTGTGTTGGCCATCACGTGACACTGACAAGACAGAAGGCTTGTGTAAATTGATATAACTCTACTCTTCTGTCTTGAAGAAATTATTTAATTAGAGGAAAAAAGAGAGAAAGCAAGAACAAAACAAGATTTTGTTCTGGTTATTTCTCCTGAGGTGTGGTTGCACATTCCACCTCCAGCCAACTGATCTTTTTGATTCCTAAATATCATACCCATACTAATCATTCTACTTCACTTGCCAAACAGAAGTTATAACTGCAATTTTAAAAGACTAATCTAATATGTTGGTGTAAAATTCTAAGTAGAGGAACAAGAGATTTTACAGAGTCTGAAAAAAGCTTCTTGATTCTGTAAGAAGGATTTATTTATAACCTTTAAAATACTGAGTTACAGGCTTAAGCTTAGCAAATGGATCATGTTATATTAAAAATGACAACCTACTATTAAAATGAAAAATTGGTAGGAACTTAGTGATAATTACAAATAATGGGAACATTTCAATAAATAGATGGTTACTGGCCAAGAATATACATAGCCTGCAGAGGAAAAAAAGGGGCTGTTCACTGGCTGTTTTTAAAAACATGTTACTTGGTATTCAAAACATCATCTAGCATCTATCAGCCTGTAACACAAAAAATCTAACCCAAATTCCTACAAATTGCGCAGTATATCAAAAATAGTACCCTCTTAAGCTTATGGACATTTTTATTTATACTTTCATATTACCTGTAATTTCAGGGTATATTAATTTTAAAATACAAACAACCAAAATCCCCAGTAATACTTCTCAGCTAGTTTTTAGTGAAATGAGATTAACATGACCACCCTGCATCTGAAAGCGTTTCTGTCAGAGCCCACTCATCTCCATTGACCAGCTACAACAACATTTGGCAAAGGGACAGAAGACTGCAAAGATATCAAGTTCACGTATATTTCATGGAAAAAAAAAAGCAATTGAGTACACAGACCTATTTAAGACTGGCCAGAAGGATTAAGGGCTGCACAAATACAGTTATTAGATACCAGAAAATCCAGAATTGAATCCAATTATGAATATTTCAACTCTAGAAAAACTTCATTTCAAAAGGGACAAGAGTTTATTTTATTGTATTGGCATCTTCTTTAATTGTTTACTTAAGTGCGGTGCCCCATCAGCAGGGGAACCAAAAAACAAAACAACTTGGTTTTCATCATGATTAGTACTCTATATCTGGTAAACCTTCCCATGAAAGAATGCTCAACTTCCATGCAAACAGAAGGGCTAAAGAATATTTTTTGATTGGACAGCACATGGGCCCTAATTGATCATCTGGTCAGAGTAAAAGCACTGCAAAGGGTCTTTTTGTTGTTGTTGTCTTTTGTCAGTCTGCCAGTGAGCGCACTTATCTGTCTGTACAACTTTAACTTTCAAACCTTACAAGACCTCCCTCCCTCTACGGTATCTGACTGAAATTAGCTAATGGGCTTAGGTGTTACAAGAAGATATAAATTAATATCACAAGTATAATTTTTTTTTCTCTTCTTAGGAAGGAAGGCAAAAAATACTTAAGTATAAGCTTTTTTGTAATATTCCAGTGAATAAGAAAAAAAGTGATGGTAGGGCAGGTAGGTAGTTACTAAGGTAGCTCCAAAAAAAACGCTAAGTAGCAGTGGCGATTATTGAAACAACTTAACTATAAACTCCGGAAATTAACCATCATTCAGAGTCTCTGTAACAAGATGCTTCTCTGAAAAGACAGATCTAGCAGCTATTTAGACTATCAGCTCCATTTGCAAGGTATTAGATGCAAGGAAAAAAAAACACCACTTTTCTGTACCTTATTAAGCTTTTCCATTGTGTCTTCTGCCATTTCACTCTTCTCTTCCTCCAGTGTTGCCTCAGATTTCCCAACTTTCTGTGTAAGGATCTGGATTTCCTCACTATGGTTGGAAAAGCAAAGATATTTGTAGCTAGAAATTTTCTGTTTTTCCTGCTTTGAATATGCTAAACCTATTTCATAAAATTGGGTTACTTTGTGCTTTTTTTTTTTTTTTTTTTTTTAAAGGCCAAAGTGGGAAACGGTTCTCAGGATAACATGATACATATTCTCACGGTTACAGACACCGAGCATCAATTTTCAAGTTGTGATAGCACAGTCCTAAGTTAAAATTGAAAAGAAAGCGGCCCAAGGTTACAATGGTACCCTTGATACTATTAATAATGCCTCTAGATCTGAATTGATGACTGATAAATATGAAACTGTAGCAAAGTCCTGTCTTACAAAGTGATAATGCAATCACTTTCCTGTCTCCCGCTCTGCACAGGATTATTACCAACAGTAATACAAAATAAATGAACTACATAGAATGACATATTGGCAGTGGTCCAGAAGCAGAGGCTAAGGTAAGGTAAAGATACAACAGGTTTTTTTTTTCTTGTAAAAAGAAATGTCTCAAGCACAGCATAGCACTTCTTTTCCCATTCATTTTTATTATAATCTAATTCTTCTTTCTACTATACATCTCAGACTTCTACTTCCTCTAAAATAACTCCGTAGTATTCCTCCCCGGTAACATACTCCATCCCTCCAAAACATTTTTCATTAAATAAATTCCCAGCTTCCTGCAGTTGATCTGATCTATGAATTTTGAGCCACTTCAAAGGAGAATTATTCTTTTTTTTTTTTTTTTGGTTCTGAAAGGATCTACTAATACAGAATACGATACCTTGAAGTCTGTTCTTCCATACTTTTTTCTTCTTTCTTATTCTGCCACTTCTGCAGCTCCAACTCCACTTCAGCCTTTGCCTGCAGCAACTGCTTGATATCTAATCTATACAGGTACAAGAAAATCTGAATAATTCTTTAAAAAAATCTTATTTTACATGAACCATGTAACTATTTCTTGTTTAAACTTATAAATAAAATGAAATTTAGAAAGTAACTAAACATTTATCCTTTTAAATAAAGCAAAATGCAAACACATTTTTCAGAACCAGAAAGCCTCTTTGCGTGCTCTCACTATGCATTTTTGTTCAAGACGAGTTGACATGGGAGGCAGAGCATCTTATTAGCAACACATAGCTCTGTGCACATCTCTGCTCATGATCAGATTAACCTGCCTGCCCTTACGCACTGACACACCAAACTAGTCTAAACACTTTAAATCGCAAATCAGTTGCTTACTGGAGAGAAAAGCAGACACATGGCATCACAAGGCAGAAGGCAGGCTTAAATGGAGAAAGCGGCAGATCAGTAAAAAAAAAAAGTTTGTCACAAAAAAAGGGAAATTTTTACAGCAAAATACGTGCAAGAAGTGCTGCCTAAAGCAGCATATAACCCTTCAAAGGCTTTTACTTGTGTCTGGCAAAATGATATAGTGTGAAAAATGTTTTAGAAACGTGCAGAATTTCTCATTTTCCATCATCTTGCTTACTTTTTTCCCCCCTCTGTTACTTAATTTTGCAACACCAAGAGGACTAGAAGACGCTTCTGACAAAAGCTGAGGAGATCCTTAACAATCTGCCTTTTTGCTGAAAATGTGAAGAATTGATTGCGTTGTTCCGTAAGATAATATGAATAATTCTTACCTACAAAAGTGACAACATCTCAGAGAGTGCTGTACTTACTCTTTACTAAGTAGGAGATTTTGAAGTGCTCTCCTATCACTCTTCAGTTTCTTCACTAGCCCTCGGAGGTGATGGCATTCTTTAACGTGGTCTACCTGTTGAGAGGCTGGATGATCCAGGTCTGTAGAAGGTGAAGATGACACAGCAAGTAACTGTGATGACTCGCTATCTGCTGGTGATACCCGGGTGTTCTCCATGGCACCTAGTTTCTGAAAATGATAAATTTACATACACAAAAAAATACCACAAATGCAAATAGAAGAGGAAAATTAAATTTAGCATAAAACAATTTCACTTAGGCCATGAGAAAAGATCAAACAGAACTTAATCCTAAAACATGCATTTACATTCAAGTCTGATAAAAGAAAAAAAGGGAGGAAGGGGACATGGTGCAGACATCAGATCACACGTGCGTGCTACAATACACAATGCTGATACATGCCATGAGTACAAGCCAGGGGTTTGGTATTTTCTGCTTGGAGATAGGTAAGACAGCCATGCGACTATGATAACTCACCTTTTCTAGTTCCACAATCCGCCTCATGAGCCTCTGCTTGCTCCATTCACTGTAATCTAAACACAAAAATGAAGCTTTAAACAGGAAACTGTATCAGTGAATTAACATTTTTTTTTGTTTTTTTTTTAACTTCTGTCCATACAAAAAGACCACCTAAAGATCACTGAGCCTCAACTTTAAAGATGCAGTAATGAAAAGATTAAAACAGTCTTGAAATATCTGACTTCCTATACCAGTTAGCTCAAAAAACAATATAAACCATTCATGTTCATCCATTTCCAACAGATATAAATAGTTTTCCAGCAAAAACTTAATCTTAAGTGATTCCAGTCCAGAACTTCTCAGGAATAATAATAAAGGAATGTCTTGCTGGAGCAGCATCCCCACAAGTAAGGGAGAGACTATTGTAAGAAATTTCTCATTCCAACTTCTGCCTATCACAAATCTCCATCTTTGTCTTGTCTCCCTTATTTCTAACATTGCTGTGTCTTGCCCTCTCTCTCAAACACATTTTTCAAATGTACCTAAATCCCTTGCCCCTCATTCACCAACTTTTAGCACCTACTTTTTGTTATATTGGATGCAAGAGAAGTGCTCACTACGTGATCTAGATCTTCTTTCAGACTCCGATTCTCATTCTGTAATTCCTTGATGTTCCGGGACAATCTCAGGACAGCAGCGTTCAATGCCTTTAGTCGTTTTTGGGTATCTCTGCCCTCTGTACTTGAAAAGAGTCAAGAACAGAAAGTTAACTTAAAAGCAGAGAACAAAAAAGCAGCATCAGAAGGAATGGAACAGCCTTACTGTCTAAGTCAGCTGGCTACATTAACTGTTTCACCTCACTCCCTGACAGCATTTCACAACTTTCTTGATTTGAAGAGTTGAACGCTTTTTCCTAAAACAATAGTGAAAGACTGTCTTGCTCACTTTCACAATTCTTGTGTGAATTGTATTTATTTATTCTTGTAAATGTTTTGTTAACTAATCATATAATGCTTTACCAGTGATCTATGGACCAAAAGATCAAAAAACACTTATCTACAGCTAATGGAGAGACTTCTCCAAAAAGCTGTTCAGCACAGAAAGCTAACCTGCGTGTACTGAATTGCCTTTTTTTT
The DNA here is from genome assembly GCF_964211835.1 of Anser anser. Classification (NCBI taxonomy): domain Eukaryota; kingdom Metazoa; phylum Chordata; class Aves; order Anseriformes; family Anatidae; genus Anser; species Anser anser. The sequence continues at coordinate 4,924,212 of NC_139736.1, read as the reverse complement.
TTTTCTCCGACTCAACAAGCAGATTGAGATTGGGAGAGCAGGCTATACACAGGAAAAATAACTCAAATCCAACATATAAATGTATTTTACACAGAAGTGTACCTATAAATGCTTTAATATGAAAGAAACTGGTCCTGAGACTGTAAACCCCTCAGAAATTTCTTTAAGGTACATTTCAATCAGTGAGAAATTTGAAATGGATTTGGAGGATATAGCTTACATTGATGTAGTTGGAATGAGAGTCACCAGAAAAGGGAAATTCTGCTTTCCTGTGTTAAGAATGCTTAAAATATCAGCGATTTTGCCTATTTATTTTTCTAATAAAAGGAGGAAGAAAACTCAGCTTCCAGATGTTCAAAGTTGCAAAGTTTGATCACAAAACAGATTTCTAGTGAGATGAAATAATTGTTCCTTATCACTACGAGAAAAATCTTGAAAACTTACTTCTGAAAACAAAGGATGGACTTACTTTTGGACAAATGCCAATGACATTCACAGAACAGTTTATGAAGGAACCTTACATCACTTATTCACTGAAATAATTATAAGATGATGGGGAAGACAGTCTACCATTAGGCTATTTAAGTGAAAAGATACCTAATTTACCTTTTGGAAATTATCCCCCATCCACCCTCTCCTACCTCCTCCCCTTGAGCAGTGCAGAGGAACAGGGAAACAAATAAATAAAGCTGGTCAGGTATCATGGATGACTATTCATAAAACTGTCCCAAGCAGGGAGTAGAAAAAAAAAAATCACCAAAAATGGGAAATGACAGAAATGATAGAAATCATAACTGTATGACTGGGTGCCATTATTTCAGGCTCATCAAAACCAAACTGAAACAACTGCAGAAAATGCTGAGGGTTTCAAAATTTGTCTAGTCTTTAGCTGCAATTGGGAACCACAACCCCACGTATAAACACTCATAGTTCAGTGAAAATACTGAAAAGAGGAGCTAAACGCCATTCACTTCAGCCAGAAATAATGTAGACAAGCATCATGAAAGAAACACACTCCTACAACTCCTTCTATGTGCCAGAGTCCTGACCTTCAACAACACCTATTATTTCAGTGCTTGGCCTCTCAAGTAGAGACAGACACTCATATAATTGAGAGAGACTGCCCTGACCACTGCTTTTTGAAGCTATGAATAAATGAGGACAAGGAAGAGACCCGATGATTCATTTTCACCTGTGACTAAATTAAGTGTGAAGGCTTACAGCCTTGAGAGGCTAGTCACTGCATGCCTGAGCCAAAGGAAGAATTTAAAAAAAAAAAAAAAGTGACAAACCAAATCCCTGTTTTCAAACCACAAGAGTCAACAGAAATCAACAAAACACAACTAGTGCACATAATGACCCACAAAGAGCTTTCATGTTTCTATCAATCCATATAATGACAACCAAAACTAAGATAGCTGCCTGCGCTTAAAACAAAGCCAAGAGGACAAGCAAATTTGGAAGTGGTGTGCTTCACTACTGCAATACATTTTCCTACCCCACAAGACTGTTACCCTCTTCTCAGCTCAACTAACACTCCCTTGCTCTCCTCTCTTATTGTAGCTTGGTCTTTTGCCTTTGTGCTTTGATTTTTATTTCCTCTGTATACCGTTTCTCACAGCATGTTTACCCTCATCACCATCTGTACACCTGCGCACTGGTGACAAGCACCAAGACAAGCTTCTCTGACAGTGTCTTACTACCGCCACTCATGGATATCTCACAAAAGATACCCTGAGCTTTGGATCTGTATCTCTGTACCGCAGGAAAATCAAGTTTACTCCAAAATAACTTCAGTGCAGCACGCACTATAGAGCAAGGCCCAGAACTGACTCAACAGTAAAATGTCAAAATTCTACTGAGTTTGTTTTAATCAGCAGTCATATCATAATAGGCATAATTATGGGGGAAGATGGATTTTATTTAACAAATAAACTTTCAGAGCTTCTGTGGACTTTTTAAATAGCTCTAGCATTTTTCCCACATCCACAAAATGATCTATCTACAGAAAAAAATGTGACTAAGACACATGCTAAGGCTGTGAGGCTAACCAAAGCAGTATGAAAAAGCAAATCCAGCAATCTAAATGACAAAATAAACAGTTCCCATGTAATTGTTTTCCAAAGTAGTATATTAGTGATATATGAAACATATATACACTAATATCTGCTTCAAAAGAATGAAACATACTTTTTCCTCATAGTTTCAGATTTTGCCAGGAGGACTTGGAGACGGTGAACCTGTGAAGTACAAAATATAGATTCGATTAATGTGCTAGCTGTGGGAAACACATCATTAACGAAACATATTTGGTCATTTGGTGAAAATCAGAGCAAGACCTTTTGGGTAGTAGTAGAGGCAACAATTCCATCACTGAAAATTAGGCTATTGTTATGTTGCCTTTCACCTACGCACTACACACAGATGTACATTAGTTTCATTATTTCCCCTTCTTGATTAATACATTCAACTTATTGAGGAAAAAAGATTTTTCAGTACATATAGAAGGAGCTGTAAGAATGCCAGTGAAAATCTGATTCTAATGACAGGTGCAGCTAAGCTGCAGGAAACCTATCTAAAACATTTTATTTATACTTCAACTCAACAACTGAAAAACTTCCTTTCTAGTACGCATGATAAAAGCCTCGTCAGATGTACCTCTTCATAGTAGGTTTCCATAGCTATCCTCATTTCTTCCAAATTATTGGTCTTCAGGTCTGACTGGAATTTGCTAAAAATAGAAGAAAAAAAATAATCACACTGGCAAAGCCACAGCAATACCTGTTGGTTTACAGTTTCTGGGTGGGTGGTTTATAATTTCTACGATGTTCTCCGAGTTTGCTAATTTGTGTTAAGAAACTGAAGAATATGGGTGAAAAATATTGGGTTTCAGATTCCATTGATTATCTTATCCAATACAAGCCCCTACCCCTCCAAAGTCATACTTGATAGCATTGTCTTTCTCCTTGCACTGTTGTTCTAGCTTGAGAACCTTCTGCTTTAATCCACTAACCACCTACAGAAAGAACAAAGAAGTCATCAGTCCTACAGTGATCCGTCTCTTCACAGAAGTTGCATTTCTCCATAATCTCACCCTCTCTTTATAAATTGTACCTAATCAGACATACTTATTCCTACCTACTTTAGCACTTAATAAATCACATGCATGTCCGTTACCCTGTTTCAAACAGGACACTAAAGAAATTAGATCCCTAACTTCTATCTATGGTAACATAACCAGTTTTATAATATTTACACATAACGAATAAATAAAAACAACTCTGCCCATTATTTGCTGCTTTGAATTTAGCAGGATAACAGGGAGAACACAGATGCAAACAGACTCAAAGAAGTGACAAAGAAAGCTCTCTACAAATCAGTTAATTTCAGATCCTTGTTACCTGACTATAAAAATAATTGTTACACGATTCCCTAACTGTTTATTCTTTCTTACTTCATTCTATTTTTTTTTAATTCAGTAGTGGTTCAACTTGGCAAGAGGAAAAAAAGAGGAATGAAAGCAAAAGGTAGCAAACTATTACCCATCCATTGTCGGACTTCTTTTCTGACAAAGCTCGTGCCAGCTCAGAGCACTGCAAGAGAAGACAAATAATGCAAATGACCAACTTTGCTACTTTATTCTATTGTCAGCTCTTTCCACGGAATTTTCTAATCTACTTATCTCCATAGTCATTTCACAGTCCAACAGCTTAAATTTAGAAGTCCCTATGCTCACCAGTTTGTATTAGGATGCTTCTCTCAAGATGCAGAAGAGAACACAGAAAACAACAGGCGCAAGGAATTGTATTGGGTTTATGCGGACAGATTTTGGCAGCAGGGGGGCTGCAGGGGTGGCCTCTGTGAGAAGAGTCCAGAAGATGCTACACATTAGATAAGAGCCAGCTCCAGCTGGCTCCAAAAGGGACCTGCTGCACCGCTGAGCCAATGAGCGATGCTGGTTGCAGCTCTATGAGAGCATATTTAAGAAAGTAAAAAAAAACAACAGCAGCTGAGAGAGAGGAGTTGCAGCCTATGGAGAGGAGCCCACAAATGAGCAGGTGATCTGGTGGGAGCTGCCAACCATGCTGGAGCAGTTTGCTCCTAAAGGATGGACTCCGTGGTATGGACCCTTCATGTTCCCCTAGGAAGAAAGGCTGGGAGAGCTGGGGATGTTCAGCCTAAAGAAGAGAAGGCTCCAGGGTGACCTTATTGCAGCTTTTCAATACTTAACGGAGGCTTACAAAAAAGACAGAGAGCAACTTTTTGCTTAGTCAGATAATGACATGAAAAGGGGGAACGATTTTTAACTGCAAGAGGGGAGATTTAGATTAGAGGTTAGGAGGAAGTTCTTCACTCAGAGGGCCGCCGAAACAGGTTGACCAGAGAGGTCGTGGATGCCCCATCCCTGCAGGTGTTCAAGACCAGGCTGGATGCGGCCCTGAGCAATCTGATCTAGTAGGTGCTGTCCCTGCCTATGGCAGGGGGGTTGGAACGAGTTAGTCTTTAAGGTCCCTTCCAACCCAAGCCATTCTGTGATTCCATGACCCACACTGGAGCAGTTCTTCAACTGAAGTCCGTGGGAAGCCCACACAGCATCAGTTTGGGGAGGACAGCATCCCATGGGAGGGACTCCACACTGGAGCAGGGGAAGAAAATGACCACGAAGGAGCAGCAGGTGACAAAGTGTTATGGACTGACTGTAACCCCCTAGTTCTTGTTCCCCTGCACTGCTTGGGGAAAGGAGGTAGAAGTGGGTGGACCTGGGGTGGAGAAGGAGGCTTAGTTTGCTTTTAGTTTCTCACTGCTCTAGTCTATTAGTAATAGGGAATAAATTATATTAATCTCTCTATGTAGAGTCTGTTTTGCCCACAATGGTAATTGGTGAGTGATCCCCCTGTCTTTATCTCAACCCTTGAGCCCTTTTTCATCATATTTTCTGCCCCTCTTCCTTTGAGAAAGGGAATGAGAGCACAGCTATGGTGGAGCATAGCTGCCCATCAGGGTAAAAATACTACAGGAATTTAGTGAAATTCAGGTATTCTATGATCCTAAATGTTTCTCAGCCTCATGGGTCTGATAATAAAGCTCATTTTTGTTTCCTGGTTCAGGTCTTGGGACTGCATGCAACAGTCACCATGCAAGAGGTTAACTCCCTTCTACTCTCAGGCAAAATATTCAAAAAGCAGACCTCTGAAGGGACAACAATTCAATTTTACCTTCAGAAATGAAAATTATCTTTGCAAAATAAGCTTATCTGCACAGCATGGTGTTATCTTCCCTTAAAGGGAGCTGGAATGGTAAGCTGAGATACACAAAATGGAAATCACTTTGCACCAACCAACCACCTCTCATATTCAAGTTCATCACTCCTAGGAGTCAACACACTACAGACTTCTGAAATTCAGTGAGACAAGGAGATGAGGACCACACCACTCAGCCCTCTTCTGCCTATTTTTATCCCTCTCCCCACCCTTCACCTCCCCATCCCCAAGAAATAGTCACCTTGGAAGGATCCAACAGTTGCTCAATCTGTTTATCCTTTCTGTTATTCTCTTCTTCCAGTCGACGGAGCTTAGTTTTCATTCGATCTCCTTCATTTTTCTGAGCTTGTATTGTCTAAAAGAGGAGAGAAAAATCCTAAGCTCATTTCAGAGACAAAATCACATGGAATTTTGACATGGAAATGTTTTGATGCCGATAACAATCCACTTATGATGGCCAGGACAAAGCAGATAAAAAAAAAAAAAAGACCATCACGCTAAGGCCAGGGCTGACATGTAAGAGAGATGACAGGCAAAAGATAAAAAGAAAGTTTTAACGGAAAGGCAACCTTACACAAATGATCTACAACAGCCAAGATATTTGTTTACAGGTATCCCTAGGGTTCAACTTGCCTAGTGTTCAACTTGTCCTCATCTTTCATACACTGCACAAAGATCAACTGACAAATTGTTAAAATGTGATGAATAACAGCCAGGAAGGGGAGAAAAAAAAAAGGAGGGGAAGGAGGGGTGTGCATGGAGAGTCAAAGAAACCAATGCAATGAACCTTTTTAGTGTCCAGCTAGGGCCATGGCTGGGGTTCAGGACTGGGTATACTTCAAGGCTTCCACCTCCAGAACTCAGAAGTATCTATCACACCATAAGAACAATGAAATTGCCTTAAACAGACATAAGTTTAGTTTAGACCTTGCATTATAAATACAAAAAAAAAAGTTTGGTGGATGTCTCAGTTGTAGAAACCAAAGTATTCTGAACCAACAAGGTCTGGACATCTAGAGATGGACGGAGCAGCCCTATAACTTTTATTACGTAAACATCAGAGAGACAGTACCTTTTTAAGTTCTATTATTTCATCATACATATCTTCTTTTTCTTTGTAGTCAGGAGTTCCAGGAATGTAGCCTACAGAAAAAGGCACATAAAATAAGCAGATCTGAAAAAAGTACCTTCTCCTAAATAAAAATCTTCTAATTTAAAGAAAATATTTAGAACAGCACCAAAGTGGAAACTAGACCATTTTAAAAAGAAATGAGATCAAAGGAATTAATTTTATAAACAAAAATGGAGATGTTACCTCACGAACCTTCTGCCAGATTATACATCAAATTTCTCTTAAGTATCTCCCTTTTCTCTCATGCTAGATTAAAATACACTTCTCAAGAAAAACACTTCACAGAAGACTGAAGTCTTTCCATCCCAATAAGTCAATTACTTACAAAAGATTTCTAAAAGATGCCCAAAAGACATTTTTCCTATTGATGCCTAATGTGTGAAAGTTTATTGCCTTTCAGAGTTGCTGGAACCTATGCATACAGGTATAATAAGAGCATAGGTATCATTTGAAATGGAATTTAAAACTAGGATTTCTAACTTTACAGTTCTCATTGAAGAAGAACAGGATAAAAGTTTTAAATTTTGCTTTTCTCATAAAAACCAGTTGATTTTAATATCACAACCACATGATAAAACACTTTCTAGAAAAGAAGTAAAAGGAGTCAATTACATAGAATTTCAGGCAAGCAGATGGTTTCTATCAATGGTTCCTAAACTATGCTTTGCAAAGTCACAATAAATTGTCTACAGCTGGCCCATTGAACCATATTATATTTGCAGCTTTTTCAGCTGAAAAAGCATGGCAATTTGCAAGAAGTTCTGAAAGCTAATAGTGATTCATTGCTCACAAAAATCTGGGAAGCCGCCTTAACCAATTTACAAATCTCCAAAGTATTCCAATGATCACATTTTGACAAATGTACTTTAATACAGGTTAAACTGAACGGGTCTTGCCTTACTAAAGCTAAGATCTTAAACAAATAACGCGTGGTTTTACATAGAAAAAGAAATGACATCACTATCTTTTATCTACCACACAATCACAGAGTTTACCATTACTAGAAGAACGGGAATGTTTTGGCTTCTTCATTCCTAGAGCTTCCTTCAAATACTCTGGAGTGCTACTAGAAACACTAGATCGCGCTTGCCCCACGTCAACATCTGATTTCAGGGGGTGGCTCACTCCTGCCAACAAAAATGGAACAAAATGCTAAAGTCAGGGATAATTGTGAATTGCGTTTGTGGATTTATTCTGAGCAAATACGACACAGAAAGCTCCAGATGCTGTTAATCATTCCTACTATAAATTCCAGTGCTCAAGATCAGATAACTCAAACGCAGTTCCAACCACCCAAGTAATACTGAAATGACTTCCTACGTACCCTCTAAACAAATACATATTTATTGTTTAAGTATCAGATGCTAAGCTGTCCCCAACAGTGAATTTTATCCACGTATACAGATGAAATTTCTGTACTGATACCTTGTTTCAGTGATCCCAGCCACATCTGCCTTGGGTTTTTTACAGCTGCATTCTCAAAACGTGCACTGCCTGTTCCCTGCAGAGATCTCCAAATGGCAGTTTTTTTAGGATACAGTTGTGTGCTAGAGCTGTACGGAGACTCTAAAACAAAAGAAAATATCTCTTGCCTTAAAAAGTTCAAAATCACAAAAATTCTGCCTTGTGCTTCAAGGTGCTTCCCAGACACAGCCCTATCACTTAGAAAAATATATAAAAATAATATAAAAAATAATAATATAAAAATAATCAAGAACTCCAACTAAGCTATAAACTTCAACATTTAGCCTATAAAAATCTAACTTCACTAGTTACAGAACACAAATCTCAGATACATGTGCCCTGCACCCACCAATGAGTAATTCTAGGGAGAATCGTAAGATGTTGTTTCAAACAAATCCTGCAGTTCCTGTGTCCTGTAGAAACCTATCTTGTTGTGCACAATGGAAGCAGAAGAAAAGACTTTGCAACTCTTACTTGGTGACTTCGGAGGCTTGTGAAAAATTCTCTTCTTTAACTTCTGGAAGGAAAAAAAAATATAATAATATAATAAATAATTTATATTTAAATATATAATGTATATTTAAAATATTCCACCCTTCAAACACTTGAGGATATAACTGCAAAATCGACTCCAATTTTATATTAAGAGCACTTACTCTAATAACACAAAACCTGTGTAGAAAGCAAAATCTGTAGCATTGAGTACATGCAGGTTTGGCCACAGCAACAGTCACCAAACTAAGGTGGTAACTACTGAAGTTTTATCCTACAAAATAGTGTATTCATGCTCAGGACATTAAGACCTTCCCCATCAGTACTAAGTACAAGTGACAACAAGTCCAAGATGATCACAGAGCAGAGGCTGATCCATAGGACCATTTAGCTAAAGGAAAGGCTTGCTGAATTCCACAAAAACACTGTAAAATGATTAGTTAGGCCCATGACTTGATAAAGCAGCAAAATAAAGCCAAATATCACTTGCAGCTCCCAGAAGAAGAATTTAGAGAAGGTGAATTTAGAAGCCAAAATTACATCTGGAATTAGATGAGGTTTTCATATCCAACTGCATCGCAAGGACATTGTTACTTCTCCTCTCTGAAGGATCTCTTATTGATCAGGAGACACCACGTGGGTGTAGTGTGTGCAAGAACACTCTGAGGCCTTTTTAAGGCGTTTATCTGCAGAATGCCATTAATAAAACTCACCATTTCTGCATCTGATTCACAGGTTATCACGGACAGGCTGTCATCTCCCTGGGAAATAAACACAAACTGCAATGTTTGCTACTCTCCAAGTAAGTGGTTATAATGCAAGTCCAGAAAACTTTACTTTGTTACTATCGCAACAGAGTTTGAGTACAACAAAATTCAAATGGGAAATGAGTGGCTACTTTTACAAAACGTGGCATCATCTGCTCTAACACAAACATTCTGTGTGATTCCTCCCTTACTAAGCTGTATGAAGGAACATTTCGTAAACTAGAGTAGAGAAGTAATGTGGCTGAGAAAAAACACACAACTAATAAATCAAAAAAAAGTATTTAATTTTTCCTCGTATTGAGCTGACAGATTTCTCTGCTTCTCAAATGTGAGCATATCCATAGCAAAAAGAAAATTTCCACTTCTCTTTCAAATTATATGAAAGTGTGCTGCCCTCACAGAAAGAACGTTTTCACTAGCTGCCAACTCCACGGCGCTTACAGCTGCAGCACCATTCTTTGGAAAGATGCTGATCTATCTCATTGAGGGGCTGGGGGGGTTGAAGTATTTTTTTAGAACCCCAGTTGTCAGAAAAGGAGATGGGACTGACAACAACAGAGCAGATACAACGGCATTTGGTGCTGGCTGCGAGCAAGCACGCGCACATCTCATGTGCCATGCTGTCTAATTTTTAATTTCCTGAGGCAATGTTCCCCGCAGCACACTGAGAAATTCTTTTTATTTTTAAGGCCTTTTAATCGCTCTGCATGATCTCTCCACATAACTGCACCTATTGCAGGAGGAATCAGATAAAGAACGAGAAGGCGCTCGGCCTCTAGAGAACATTCAGCAGGATATAAAGGTGCCGTGATGAAACCACTCCAGTTCACCAGGATATAAAGGTGCCGTGACAAGAACACCCTTGGGAGCCTTCACAGCCCCTCTTCCCCTGCACAGCAGGCTCATCCCGGACAGGGAACACGGGGGCTCTGCGCAAAGGACCCCAAAGCCTCCCCCTGGCTGGGGAGGGAGAGGGAAAGGGGCGTTAAACCCCTCAGGCTCCGGGGTCGAAGCCCTTCTCCTGAGGGGGCTCCGGGCCCTGCCACGGGCCCGGGCCCAGGCCGAACCCCGGCCTCCCTCTTCCTCCTCCTCCTCTTCTTCCTCCTGGTCCTCGTCCCCCTGCCCCCGCCGCTCCTTACCAGCTGCCCCTCCGCGGCCGCCTCTCCTGCCCCTCGGGCCATGGCCGGGGGCGGCCTCAGGGGACACCGGGGCGGCCGCGGCCTCCCCCTCACGGCACTTCCGGGTGCGCGGTAACCATGGCAACCGCGGGGCGGCCCGGCAGCACTCCGCCCGGCCTTGCGCTAGAACGGGGCGGCGGGGCCGAACGCACGCCTGTGCAGGGTGCCGACGGGGCCCGGGCCCTCGCCCTCGCCGCGGCTTCGTCGCTGCCGCCTCCGGGCCCCGGGAGCTCGCAGGCAGCCCCCGGCCGTGCTGCGGGCCGCCAGCGCCCCCCAGCGGCCCTCAGCGCACCGCGCCGCCTTCGCACGGCAGCCGCGCCCATCGCGACGCTCGCTTTACGGCCGGCGCCGGCAACGCGCGTCTCCACGGTTACGGTCTCCGTGGTTACGGTCTCCCCTGGCGACGGGGGCCTGCCGGCCGGGGCCGCGCCGCCATGTCGGCCTGGCAGGCCTGGTTCGTCGCCCGCGCCCGCCGCAGGTTCGCCATGAGCCGCGAGTGCGCCCAGCTCCTGCCCCGCGTCTGCGCCGCCCTGGCCGACCCGCGGCAGCCCGGCTCCGACGACACCTGCCTGGAGAAGCTGCTCGACTGGTTGCGGGACCTGACGGAGCTCGGTGAGGGGCCGCCGGGCTCCTCCCGCCGTCCGCGGGTGGCCGAGGCTCGCCTGGGGGCCGGGTGGGCGGCAGGGGCTCGCCTCAGGGCCGGGGAGCCTCCCTCAGGGGCCCTGCTGGCCTCCAGAACCGCTGCTGGTGCCTGAGGCCTGTAGCGGGGTCCAGGCTCCAAATAAACCCAAGTTCTTGTCAGGGGGCTGTGTGGTACGGTCATCCCAAGCCTTAGCGCTGTGGGGTCGTGGCACAAGCGCTGGCAGTGACGCTCTAGACGTGACGCTCTGTCCCCGCTTGCTCTAGAGCCTACCCTGAACGTGGTGCGGGACAACCCCTGTCTGACGGAGTTCTTCACCTCCGTCCTGGCGCTACCAGAGCCGAGCCCAAGCATCCTCTCCTTCACTCTGCGGTTGGCCGGGTTACTTGCAGCTTCGGAAGATTGTTTCCAGCACTTGCAGGTGAGTCAGGTGCCTCGCGTCTGCTTTTGCCTGTACTGAGGACTCGTGGAAGTGTACCAATATTGTTTCTATTTCAATATCGCGTGCACTGAACAAGTCAAGAACAGTGATACTGCTATGAAGACCTACAATTAAGTTATCCCTTCAGTTCCCACGTAAAGCAGCTGTCATCTTATTTCCATCTTGCACCAAACAGTGCTAGCAATGTTAATAAGTAGTACTCCTCAGTTTCAGTTCAAAACAGTACATGGAATAACAGTGTCTCTAACACTAACTGCAAAATATCACGTACACCTGGACAGATCCTTTAGATTTAAACTGCAATAACAGATGTAGTTTTCCGGTTGAAAGGAAATCCTTGATTTCCTGCAAAAACATGGAACTTTTTAAAGCCCTATTTTATACAACAGAATACATTTGTAGAACAAAACTGAGAACCTGAAAGGCTTTCTTCAGGGAGGAGATACATGCAACATAAAGCAGAGTAATGGAATTTGTGTGTATGTAATTTTTCCCCAGAATCTTAAGAAACAAACAATTAAGCACTTAACAGCTTTTAGTCCGTAAAAGACAGGGATGTTGCATTTAAGAATAAGATATGAAAATGTTCTATTTCAGTGTTGTTTCCAGCAAGAGAACATTTCACTACAGTATTTCTATTAGTGACTTGGATGACAGAGCAACCTCTCTGCACCTCTCAAGTCCCTTTGCTCGCTGTTTACTGTGTGAATTCTCTGTCCTCAGCAGGAGAACCTGTTGTTCAGGCTCTTTGGCTCAGGTGGGATGCTGAACAGGGCGGTGTGGGAAGATGCATCTGTGCGAAGTGGCTGGGTGGAGGGCGTGCACAGCATGATGCATCACCAGCCTGCCCTCCGCTTCCTCTGCAATGGTGGTGAGTACTTCCAGGACTGGTAACTCCCCAAATTCCCTTCGTCCCTTCCATTCCAGACTGTTGCTCAGGTGTTGATTGAGAGAGAGGAGTTTACATTTACGCAAGATAAAAAGCCATTTATCAAAAATACGCAAGTCACTGAAAGAGAGTGGGGTTTTTGTTAAATCAGTTATGTATTTAACTTTTTTTCAACAGTGAAGATGGTGCCCTTTATGGAGGGGAGAGACGCCAATCTTATGGAACACAGGCTAAAAATAGCTTATAAATAAAAATACAAAAGGTTTTTAATAATTTGTACCAAATTATATTTTGGTACATTTAGATGTAATTTTAGAGCAGAAAAACTGATCAGGGACTCCGTTTCTTAACGCTTACAATTGCAATCCCATGTCCTTACACAGCTATTTAAGTTCTTCTGCTAACAACTTTAGATTCCCTCTATAAAGGGGTCTAGAAGACTGGATTGGTGTTAACTGTGCAGCATGTGGTCCTGGCCGTATGATGGTTAAGTGGTACTGTTGCTGCAATTCCCTTTTTTCCTTGCTGGCTGTGTCTGCAGATGGTACAGGTTCCTTCCAACGTTATACAGAAGTCTTCTTCTGTTCCTGAGTTACAAACACACCTGAGGATCTGAAAAAACTCTACTTTCTTCTTCTTTTGTTTGCTTGTACTTAAGGACTGGATAACTTTAAAAGGCATTAGAGACTACAAAATAAAATATTAAAAAACAAAACCAAAAAAAGGAAAAAAAATGCCACATTTAAACCCGTGTGATACCTGTATTTGAATAATGTACAGTCATGCTGCAGCAAGGCTCCACAATAAGAGGGCAGCTGGTTTTTGTTTTGTTTTGTTTTCCTCCACTGACCTTTGCTTTGTTTTCACACAGGAGGCATAGATGTAATCTTCACCCTGCAAGGAGATCCCAGCCTGTTTGTGGCTTCAGCTGCCAGTCAGCTTCTGGTGCACATGCTCACCCTCTCTGTAGAGTCTGAAACAACTACACCTCTCAGTGAAACGGACTGCGACTGGCCAGCATGTGCCCAAATGATTATAAAGCATATAGAAGATTCTCTTCAATCTGGCCGTGCCTCTCATATCAATCAGTCACTAAAGCTGTTAACTAGTTTGTTTGGCAGTTGTCGAGCTACTTGGACAGAGGTACTTTGGTTACGTATAGCAAAGCAAGTGGAATCCTTCTTGACAGAAGACTCTGTTCAAACACGGCACATGCTGGCGGATCTTTTGCTAAACATGTCAAGGTGAGGATCTTCTGATCCAGTGATTAGAAATACCCGTTTTTCACCATCTGTATTAGTAGGACATATTACTTACGGTTCTTTCTTCGCAGGTCTCCTGTGTTTTGTGACACTGAAGGCAGTTTTTGGGCATTAGTGACATCTGCTCTGGAACACTTAACCCCAGTACAAGCAGGTCCTTTGGCAGTAGGAATTCTGAGTCTCCACAAATGGTAGGAGTTGTTGCTATGAAATTTTTGCACTCTGCAGATGTTCGCAATATATCTGTTGTGTGTCTAGGAGCTATTTCTTCCCTGCACTGCATTTTTCACTATGTTGCTTAATATGTAGGATGGGTTGGCAAGAACCAGGCAAGTAGCTAACAAGCTTCAGACACTGATAATTAGAAAGGTAGTTTTAAAAACACAACTGAAAGGAGCCAATGTCATGTTCATGTGTATACATTTGCATCTTATCTACAACCAGCCCGTCTCAGAAAGAAATACCAGACTCCTTTAACTTTGGAAGTTAGGCCAAGGTTGATCATGATGGATACAATTCGACTGTCAAATCCTATAGTATTTGGTCAGTTTTCTCTTTCACAAAACCAAACTAGTGTAAGAACTTTCACTGCTGTCCAGCAGAAGCATGCTTCATGCAGACGTCATCTCTGACAACAGTCATAGCAAAGCGTATGTTAGAAGGAACCAGTAGAGGTGATCTAATTCAACTTCTTACTCGTTGCAGGGCTGACTTCAAAGATGGATCGGGTTGCTCAGGTCCTTCACCAGTTAAGTTCAGGTTTCCAAAGTTTCTCTGGGCAGCTTGTTCCAGTGCTTAATCAGTCTCACTCTGAAAAGTATTTTGTGTATATCCAGTCGGAATCAACCCTGTCACAATTTAAGATTATCGCCTCTTGTCTAGTTGTGCACCTCTAAGAAATCTACTGGCATCTTCTCTGTAAATCCCCTTTAGATAGTGAAAAAGCATCAAGAAAACATCAGATGTTAAACGAATATAGCACATACAGATACTGATTTAAAGGCTAATTAACACCTGTGTCTTAAGTTAAGGATACTTTTTTCTTTTTTTGGACACAAAATGGCTCTGTCTAAACATTCTTCTTACGCAGGATTCCACTCTTCATTGCTGGATGAGGCTGCTTATGAATTCCATTTCTGCTCTCCTTTCAGTTAGCCAAGGAAGATTGGAAGGCGGCTTGAATTGTGATAACACTTTTATTGCTGTCACATTGCTGGCTTTTTAAAAAGCCTGTGTGAAAAACATTAATCTGCTCAATGTTTGGGGACAGATGTTTGGGAAAGAGTTGTAGTGTTCTTGTTATGGTAACTGCTGTTTCCTCCTTGAAGCCCACAAGATGTGAGGATTCAGGCAATGACTGTTCTACTTCAGCCAATGGACTGTATTTTGAGAGCAGCCTCCCAGCCTCTGGAATACGCAGGTACAGTTGGGATAGAAAAGTTAGAGGCTAGTCTGCTTGCCAGCGTTTTAAATGTCTGGTGCAGGCAAAACTGGAGGAAGAATAGAAGGAGTCAAGGTCAGTAGCAGTGTTTGTGGTGAAGTGCAGCATCCTGCTGACAGTTGCATTTTAAGGGTTATTCACACTGCATCACCTGAAAATTGTAACTTGAAAAATCAACTTTAAAAATCACTGTCATTTGTAGTCAGTAATAACCTGAGCTTCTCCCTTCTTTGGTCCTCTAGGTTTGCTGGATGAGTCTGTTAGTGATCCCTCCACTGTCGAAAGCCTTCTGTCCTCCAAGTCATCTTGCGCTAGTCTCTTGTGTCAGACACTTGCTCATTTGGAGAAGCTGCTCTCTCTGGTAACGTTTGGAGAAGAAAAAAGCCTGGGGGTCAAGTTGGTCCTTGAAAGCTAGGATTGAGAGTAGTTACAAACGTTTGCAGTAGATCTTAACATAGAGAGGAGTTGGCAGCAGGGCTTCCGTATGTTATAAAAAAATAAAATGTAGCATGAGTCCAAATAGGAGAGGGTTGGAACACTGAAGCTTGTAAAGAGAGTGTACTTTCCTTTAAATACACCTTCACAAGCTTTGTTACCATACATCCCGCCTACTGCAATTACTGATCCAGTGAAAAACAGATGGAACTGCTTTCCCAGGTAGTGAAAAGAATCTACTTTCACCTGTCCAGTAGTTTGTTGGGAAAGAGGAAGATTACTTTTTTGTAGTTACTAGCATTGTGTTACCTTAAGAACACTAGAAGTTGTAATTTTTGCTGTGTCCTGGCTAGAAACTCCTGCTCTGTATGCATGCCTGAAACATTTGCTGGAAACCTGCCTTTTTTTCCCCTTCCTATTAGATTCATTTGCCAGTGGATTTACCCTATACATCTTTGCTACGTTCTTTCGTGACAATATTGCAATTCTGTAGTGGCCTCCTGATTCCAGCTACTCCTCTGGGAAGCAAGATAAGCCAAATTTTGATTGGTTGCGGCAGAGTACAGAAGTCAGCTCTGGATGCCTTGGCAGCGCTTTCTGAACGGAAAGGTGAGTTAATCTTAGCTCTTTATTTTAGTTTTGGAAGTTACTTGACTAATCTATAATCACAGAATTTTCAATTTCCCTTCACCAATCTTTCTGAATGAAGACTATTAATTCC
Organism: Anser anser; assembly: GCF_964211835.1. Taxonomy (NCBI): domain Eukaryota; kingdom Metazoa; phylum Chordata; class Aves; order Anseriformes; family Anatidae; genus Anser; species Anser anser. Next base: position 4,908,088 of record NC_139736.1, on the reverse strand, counting down.
ATTTCTTTGAAATGCATTTGTTTTTCCCCATTCTTCCTACTGTCTTGGCTAACCTTACTTTCTGTTGATAAGTTAGATCAGGTAGTGCTGTAATTAAAGAAGCTTAGCGATTGTGACAAGTTGAATATTTCTCCTTTTGAGGACTGTACTTTATTCAGTAAAACAGTATTATAATTTTCTTTCTTTCTGTGTTACGGGAGTTGAACTGTTCCCTTGTCTCAATATTGGTTCTTTAGTTTGGATTTGTTTGTTTTTAAAATGTTTCAGGCTGTGACACAGTCATAGGAAGTCTATTTGACATCCTTCTGGTATACCTGGAGAGTCCAAACACCAGCCCTACTGTGAGTATAACACTAAAGAAAAAGCCAACTCTATTAGCTTAACCAGTGGGATAGAGTCTTAAAAAATAGTGTGACAGCAGTTGTTTCTTAGCACGGTTTCTGTTAGACTATCTGGAAGACTTGTTCCGGGTGGCTTGCAGGAAATAGCTAAAATGCTAGAGAGCGAGTAATGGACCAGTAAATTCGGTGTTCCTGAAAGGACAGGAGACCTCACATCTGAGAGTAGGACCAACGTACTCAACTTGACATGACCTTTAAATATTGAAGTCTTTGCAGTAAGTTTTTGTTTTCTTGCTTTTTGTCCAAAGGACTCAGGTGGCAACTGCAAATCAAAAGCTGGAGACACTAACAATTTTTTTTGTTTGTTTTTAAGTTTGAGAACAGGCATTATCTAGGAGTCTGCTAGAGATGTTTAATGTTATATAAGCACTATTTATTTGTGGCTTACTTCTTAGTATAAAAGCATATGTTTTGTTTCCCCTGAGAATTTCTCTGTAATCCCGAGCCAAAACAAATTTTATCTAGCATAAAAGCAACAATGCTGCCTTCTGCAATGTAGTACATCTGCTTTATATTGCTTCAGGTACTGAAGAAATCATTTCAAGCTATGTCCAAATGGTTGGCACGCTTGCCAGAAATGTCCAGCTTCAACAGTCAGTGGCAAACTGAGAAGATTTTGCAAGGTAACAAAGCTATTCAAGTTAGGACAAACTGCAGCTAGTGGTACATCTGAAATCTGCTCTCACCTACCTTTCCCACTCAAAGCACTTAGGATTTGTTTATTTGCAGTTACGGTGAATTTAGGTTTATCTGCTCATATAGTGCTTTGAAGAACTCTGGGAGAAGCACACAGCATCAACAAAAAGGATTGCCTCAGATAAAATGATATAGAGGTTGTACATAGATTGCTCTGGTTAGGTTTGTCACCTTTCATGTCCATTCAAACCTGTCACTTGGCTTTCACAGATGTGTTCCTGGTGCTGCAGAAGCGTTTGTGCAGTCCTTGTTGGGAAGTACGAGATTCTTCTCTGGAGTTCCTCACCTCCTTGATTAAAAGCATGAGAGGTATGTGCAGAAATTTAATTGTTCAGATTGGAGGAGCATTTCTTCTAATGCTATGAAACTGAGTAGGGCTTGTGCAGCATCTCTGACCTGTTACTGCAGGGGAAAGAAAGAAAAAAAGTTGAACCTTTTACTCTCAGACCATGATCAAAACCTGACAAAAAGATTGATAAACTTACCCTACTCTTCTGTAGAACTCTGATTGCTGTGTCTTCCTTAATGGTAGTTTTGGCAAGTTAAACTGAGGGGTGTTGAGACCGTCATCTCTGTTGAGACATATGTCAAAGTAGGTGACAGTGCCTAGGCAGATAATACTTTCCTTCTACCGAGTTTGCTCGGCAGTGGAATCTGTTTGTTTCCACTCAACAGGCTGGGGGCTGTGATATAGGAGGCTCTGAAAGCTTAGGTCTATTTTGCATGCTTTGAATTAACTACTGCTTCTCCTCTTTACTGGTAGCTCAAGCGCTGCAGCGGGTAGCACTAAGGCAACGTTAATTCTCCTACAGTAGCTCTGTGAGGTTAGAATAGAGGAGGATGTTGTCTCCCACTGCTGTCCCCAGGTCACAGAGGGAATATCCAGCACACTCAGCTCTGTTAGCATTCTACCCTTCAGCCTTTCCCAGTGGTGCTGCTGTGGTTGCATTCTTTTTCTTTGCCATATGCCTCAAAACCAATAAGGGAGGACGATATTTTATCGAACTTTAAGCAAAAATGTAAGTTTCATGAAGCTGAAGCCATGTTGCCATTTACCTGGAGGAAGTCTTTTCTCACCATTAGAGCAACTGTAGGTAGATTTGTCCAAAATCTAGCATTAAGCAGGGCTTGACTGGAAGTCACCAAGCTGCTGTGAAACAGGGAGCCTTACACAGGGTGTCTGTGCTCCTGTGAGCAACTGCCTGCTCTCTGCAGTGGCTCAACTCACTGGCAGCTGTCCCTGCAGTCAGCAGGCATCGTTGTACGATGCAAGGAACTGTTTGCATTGGAGAAAACTTCATGCTCTGAGAGAATAAAGCCTCGCTTCTTTGGATTGCTGTCTTGCTTACAGACCAGGATGAGTTCAGGGAGTCCCTCCTGTCTTCAGAGGTGCCAAAGCTTACAGAAAATCTTCTTGAGGATCCAGAGAGCTACGTGCGAGCGAGCGCTGTGACTGCTGTGGGACACTTGACCTTCATTACTTCCTCTCTTCCAGAGTCAGCTGTCGCAGGGAATCAGTACAATAAAGAGGTATGATAACTTGTATAGCTCACTGCAGACTTGAGCAGAACCACACATCGGTTTACTGCTGTATTACAACTTTCTTTCTAAGTCACCTGCAGTCTACTGCAGGCATATTACACAGCCAGTAGTGAAAAGGGACTGAATTTTTCTGATCTATATATATTAGATTTTTTTTTTTGGCGCATGTTCCTCCCCTCCTTTTACTTTCTTTGTCTTCTGACATTTAGGACACTACAGCAAAGCTTCAAGATATCTTGTCGACAGACCCAGAGAGCTTTCCTCGGAGGGCTGTGATCAGCATCTTCACCAAGTGGCTGAAACAAGGCTGCACAGGTCAAGCGGAAGATACAGAGCAGTTTGTCTCTAGAGCGATCCAAGCTGTAGAGCGCGACTTAGACTGGGAAGTCAGAATTGGTGGGTTGGAACTGGTTGAAGTTTTCTGTGTCCAAGCACTTTGCCGAGTTGGCCTTCCTAAATGCCCCTATGCTCCTGCCTCATCCGCAGTCACTAGTTCCATTCAGCAGAATGAGTCGCTGCAGATATTTTGCCGAGCAAAACTGTTCAAGTTTTTGTTTTGGTCTTTGTGTGACTATGACAAGCCAGTGGGTCAGAAAGCCTGTGATATACTGCTCGTCTTAAGAGCTAGTCTCTCTCCAAGTAGCATGCTGAAAGATTGCCAAGGAGCTGGAGATTTATCTGCCGGACGTGGCATTCCTTGGTTGCAAAGGACTCTAAGGCAGGGTTCTCTGGCTCAGAACTTCCCAACAGATGCTGGTAATGGGGTGGACTTTGAAGATCCAGAGAGCATGATGCTAGCTTTGGGAACAATAGACTTAGAAGAACTACACGATGAACTAAATAAAAGTAGTGACCATGTAGAGAAAAGCCCTCAGTCCCTTTTAGAGGACATCCTCGCTACTGTGGGGACCATAGACGAGAATGAAGCTGACTGTTACTGAAGACATGTTTTGCTCTGAGGGAAGAGTGCTGAAACAGTTCTATTCTGGAGGAGAATTTTTGCTACCAGTCTTAAGTCTTTCTTGAAAGGAGATAAAAAAACATTACTCTGAATGGAGAAAAGGATGGTTTTGTTAGCTGTTAAAGAGGTTAGAAAATCTTTGCTTTAATACTGATGATTTTATTTAAAGTACAGTTTCTAATGAATTGATCTGTTTTTTTTTTAAACTAAATAAATTCATTTGTTCTGTTTTTTAGTTGCGTGTATCTTAAGAAAGCACCAGACCCTGCCTACATAAGGAAACATTTTTTAAAAAACTAAACAGTGAATGAAAACAAGTTACTGCGTGCTCCTTGTCGAGCCAGAGTAGCTAAACCTGATCAAGACTCGTTTCTAAGAAATTCTAGTTTTTACCTTGTCCATATCTCCATTCTAGAAACAAGCGTTCTCAAGTTCTCTATTACGTTTTGAGGCCTAGTGGAGAAGGTAGCATTCAGAGTCTTATGTACTGATTACAAATGTTCTTTCATAAAGAATGGTAATGTTAACATACCAGTTTAATCTCAGCAACGACACTAAAAAAGCTGACATTAGTTGAAGCCAGAAGCAGGTTTATTTCACTGAATTTTTCAAGTGCTCCTATTCTGCGTTCTTAAGGAACTACGATAGCTTCTAAATAGTATGAGAAATTGACACCTGCAGCTTTTCCCATCATAAAATAGATCCATTGTTAGCTTTGGTTAAAAAAAAAAACAAAACAAAAAAAAATAAACAACAACTAGAAAACAGCAGCTGTAGGGAAAATGGCAACACTTTCCTGAAGGGAAAAAAAAAGCTTTTTTTTTTTTTTAAGAAAGCTCAGGGAAGATGGGAACACTATATTTTTATTTACTCCAATGTCTCACCTTATGCTAAGAAACCTTCCATAACCTAGAATAAAAAGCAGTACCTTTAGTAGGAGTTGGACAACCCCTGCTGTATTCCTTTCTAGCGCTCAGGTGTTCGCCTCATTTATTCTCCCTCAGCCTAGGGAGGGACAGGAACACAACACTCATTTTAGGCTAATGGAGGCTGTAGCATTTGATGCAGTGAAATAACTTTCTCATACCATTTCATCCTGCACTATAACGCCTGCAGCAGTACAACGGGGTGAGATGTAGTTTTAATTTCATGCTGCTGAGGTTGAAGATGGACTCTATGCCTTTTTATGAAGTCAGTACACTTACCTATTGCTTTGTGCACACCTTTATGTATGACACAGCTCTTGGATGTTATAACAGCAGCTGTTACTAGAAGAAAGCAGCTCTGCTTCTGCTACACAGTTCTACCTGGGCAGGGCCTATACCTGGTCAGAGACAGAAGATAGAAAATAAAAAATCAGGTCTTTGCCTGCCATTGCATTTTTTCTCAGAATCTGAGAGAGTTAGTTGCAGAGAAGACAATTAATTTTAAAGAAGTGTGAATTGTTTGTGGAGATTTAGCAAGCCTGTCTAGTAAAGGGATTCTAATTCCAAAATTAGCGTTACGTGTTGGCAATATCAGATATGTTCAGTTATGCTTCAGGAAAGGAGGCAGCAGGTTGCTGAGTAAATGTCTTCCTCCTGTTCAGCACTAGAATTCTTGGATTGCGCAGTTTGAATAATTCCTTGGAGTCTCAAACATCAGCAAATTGAACAAATGTCTTCTTACAGAAGGGAGACTCCAGTGCATATTACCAAGGTCTCTTGACTCCCAGTCCTATTAACTTTTAATGGAACTTTTTCCCTTTTTGTAAGGCTAGGGTGATGGTGACATTGTTAAGTTTATACTGCTTTCCTAATTGCGGTCCAAAGTCCTGTTTAAACACAGGATGCTTGTTCCACTAAAAATCAGATGTGCAACAATTTGATCCTTATCTTTGGAAGGGGAATTAAAGACTTCTTTCATGTTTCATTAAAACCAGGTCTCCGTCTCCAGCTGTTAGGTGGCTCAATTCTGATTTTGTACTTCCCTCACTTCTGAACTCACTGCATTCCTTTACTTTGTTTTCTCTGCCTCTCTGGCTATGGCAGAGTCTTGCTGAGGTGCTTGTACTGACATCCTGCACCTGATAAGTGGGAGAAATAGTCATAAACATCTGAGCAGCATGAGGAACAAATGCCAGGGAATAGAGATTAATGGAGATGAAAGTAAAAGAGAAAAACAAAAACACTTGCGTTTCTACAGAAAGATTGCAGTGAGATTTGTGAGCTGAAAGTTTAGCTACCAAATTGGTAAACACACCACAGCTACTAGTGCAAATCATCCGTCTTGCTGGGGAGCAATACCTTCTCTAGGACCTTGTTAAGAGCACATGTGCAATCTCCACCCCACTGACTTACATCACCTACCTTTTACCTACCAGAGCTCTTTTTGCACCTCCACAAGACCCTTAACCCAACCACACAGCTTTCTGCTGGGTTAGGGATTTACGCTGTTCACTGTTCCTTGCCAAATAACTGTGAACTTGATGCACCCGGAGGAATAGGGTCTACCTTCCAAGGCCATATTCACACTCGAGAAACGGACTTATCACCCCCCAGCATGCATACCGACCCTTCAGTCCCGGTGCCACTGCTGCTTACCACTTCGCACCATGAAAACAGTGGTCCTGGAATAAACTTTACGTTTCTGTCACATGCCAAGGACCCCAGTGATATGAAGAAGGTGGGCTGCCTGGCCTTTAGTTACGGACACCATAGAAAGCTGCAAGCTGCCTTTCTGGGATGAGTTTCTGTGGAAACCGCTGCTCTCACACCATCAGCGCTGTGGCTGTACAGCTCCTGCAGGAGGCAGGCACCACCGAGAGAGTTTTCCCTGTCCTCATGCTACAGCTGATTTCAGCAAAGGCTGTGCCAGGCATGGGCCTCGTTTAACGTAAGAGGCACCAACACTCAGGACTGTCATTTATTTTAATGTGGCTTGCGGGTGGCAGGCAGCAGCAACACAAGTGGTATCAACACAGAACATCACAGATAAGAAAAATCCACATCTCTGATGGCTGATGCTGTGAATGAAGATGACAAAGCTCATTTCAGCCCTTTATCTGAACAGGGGCAATGTAAGCTTTGTTTCCTGATCTATACATAGGTATGAAATTCCTAGGGTTGTTTTCAACACATTTCAACAAAACTGAAAAAAGGATTTATCCTCTAGCTACTCAGACTCAAATAGACATGGTGGTGAATAAGCATCTTTGGCTCTGTCCTACATAGTAATGGCTTTACAAAAACTGCCAAAAGAATGGTAGTTAATTTTCTGTTTTAATACACTGGACATTTAAAATTCAAAGAATATTCTTTGCCTAATTATACTAATTGCATCATGTAAGTAAAAAATGAGCCATAAGTGTCTAAGGCTGTTGCTTTAGCTTAGATACCTGATCTGTGATTACAGATCAGCTCAGGCATATCTTAGACATTTCTTTTGTCCATCTAGTAAAACTTGCTCTACCTTTCAATACATATTCATCAAGGCTTTTAAAAGCCACCGTGCGTTACAGAGGAAACTCATCAGCCAGCTTCACTGCCCAAGTTCTCAGCAATTTACAATGGAAAAATGTATCAGTAGCAACACCCCTGTAGTCTGTGTCATTTCCCCTCAGCACAGTGGTTTCTGTCCTCTGCTGAGAAATAAAGCACCACTTAACACGTCCAGACCTCAGCCTGCGTCAGACCTGCTTCTCCACAGACAGGCCAGACCTTGCACATAGCCTTGTGAGCCGGCACACAGAGAAGTGTCTTTCAGACAAGTGGCATGCCTGTGCAGAAAAGAGGGAACAAAGCTGGTGATGTTCCACTGCTGCTGTAATGAAAGCATTCAGGGCTCTGCAAACATGCCCTGGATATGCCGATAACTCACCCCCGGATGGAAGGGAAAACAAGCAGCCCACATCAAGAGCCCCTGCAATACTAAAGGAGGAATTGCTGCTGTCTGACCATCAGTAATACCAATACCAAATCTCCGCAGACAGCTCGGCGGCATCACGCCATAAAGGATGTATTTACCACAACCAGGCGACAGGGCTGGGAAATGCCTTTCACGTGCCTGCCTCCAGAACAAACCCAGCCAAACCAAGTCACTCCCCTGCTCATTCTGCAGCCACAGGGGGCTGACCGCAGGGGCAGGAGCGTACCGTGCAGGACAGAGGTTGTCCCAGCCCCTTTTGGAGACTTTCCCCAGTTAGCCCAGGTCAGGTGTAAAGCACAACTGTGATCCTAAAGAGCTCAAGCTGTGGACTACCCATTTTCTCACCCTTTTAGTGCTAGGCAGGGGGGGAATTACCCTTAGGATGTAAATACACTTTCAGACCTTCAGATTCCTCCATTTCCTTGTCTCTTGGTCTTCACACTTCTGTTGTCTTCATTCACCTCATACTCTCTGAGCTTTCAGGCTGGGTTGGTGGAACAGAAAAGACAGCTCACGTTGCTATGCATGGGGACGCCAGGGCTGGCCTCACTGTCCCTCACTGTCACCACCCCAGCGCTGCTCAGGGAGGTGACATTTCAGCCACAACCAGGCCCAGGGCTGGGACATTTCAGCCACCAACAGGCCCTGGGCGGAGGAGCTGCACCACCAGAGCTGGCAGATAGAGAACCAGGCTGTACATTTCAAAACAAGACATGGCCCAGTCATGCTGGCTCCAAAATAAAACCATATTAGGCTGCATTAGCCATTTCACCTGCACTTCTGGTGTGCGCAGGCCTTGATGTGGGCCGGGGCAGGGGCACAGGTGAGCCCTGGGGCTTGTTGCCTTCAGGTGCACCCTTTTGGGATGGGTCTGACAATTACAGCTCTCACTAGGTGCCAACAAGGAAAAGCTGCGGTTAGAAAACAAATGGCAGCTGTTGCTAAGTGACAGCATCCACACAGGCCTGTCACAGCCATGGGACAGGCCGCTGCAGCCACACAGCAACTCCATCTTGTCTGTAGAGCTGAGGGAAAAAATGCTGGTTTCATTACTTTCTGGTAACCTTAACCAGAATATTGTATGGGTTGGGTTCCGACAAAGAGCACTGTGAGAACAAAGCTGAGGCCTACACTGAAACCAGAGGAAGCAAGTTTGGTTCAAAAACATCTTTAATATTGTATACTCTTTCAACTTACGTTTTTTCCCCCCAGTGAACTAGTGCACAAGACAAAATCATGGCTGTCTTGGGCAGAGTCCATTTCTGATTAACAGGAAATAAGTGACAAAATTTTCCATGAGGGTCATTTGAAAGAAAAAAAAACCAACATAAAAAAAAACAACAACACACACAAAAAACAACGCCACACCTGTCAGCTTCCAAAGCAAACCCGTGGGCTACATTTAGCACTGAGTGTTTCTGTAACATTTGAAAAAGATAACTTTTTCAGAGCTGCAAACAAGAAGTGTCCTCACAAATATTTAAATTGAAACTTGAAAATTACATAAAGTGATGGGTGAGTTATTGAGGAGCCTGGGATCTGGCAGGGCACGGAGGGGTCACTTGCTCCAGTGAAAGGGGTGGGAGGAAGCCGTACTAGGTCCCTAAACACCATTTTGCCTGCGTGGAGTATTGCAAATCCCAAAAGAGAAGAGAATATAATTAGCATGACTGGCAGCTTAATACAACCAAGGAAGAAACATTTTTAAAAAAAGAAAGGAGTATTACAACCAGGCTGTGTACAACTCGCTCACCCTACATACTACTACAGACTTTAAAATAAAACACACACCAAAACCAAAAACTGTCTGAGGCTGTGCTGGCAGCAGAAACAAAGGGACCAATCCATCAACCCCCTGTGAACAGATAGGAAGTGACCAGGATACGTCACCACACATCTGCCGAGTGGAGGAGAAGTGCACAAACGTGTGAGCAGCTCAGCAGGCCCGAACGCACGCGTGTGCTCCGTGCCAGCACAACCACACAGCCAAACACGAGGGATCACCTCCAGCTGCCAGAACAGCACATTTTGGTGTGATACACCCGGCCAGGGCGCTTGTGGCCACTGCCGCTTCAAGCAGCCATTCTCAGGGACTGCTGGGCCAAGTTACGCCCTTTCCTAATGAATTCTCTTCCAGCTCCAGAAGCCTCAATTTCCAATGCCGGGTGTAACAGCTCTGACCCTGCCTATGGCTCTAACACGTGAGCTCGTGCCAGTGTGATCAGGGCTCATCCAGGCGGATAAAGCCAACTTGACTGTTGCCTTTGGTCACTGTCTCCCCGATAACTTATTAAACACTTCTGTCTTGTGCATTCTTCCAGAGAAAAATGTGATTTTTTCCCTCCATTTTACTTAGAAATGCAGCTAGCTAGCTGTAGATTCTTCTAGCTATTCTCCTTATTGCTCAGATTGCTTCTCCACAGCTGGGTGTGCTCCATGCCAGCATTAAAGCCCTGTGCCCCTGCTCTCCAAATCACACAGCACCCATCGCAGTGCAGAAGAGGGTCTGAGTGCTCAGCAGCATTAAATTAACCAGCCCAAAGGTGCAGCCCAGCCAAACAAGAGGCATGTCCTCCTCGCACACTGCAGCAGGGCTTAGCCATGCTGGTGCTACAGACTTGTCACCATGGAGAGAAGCAGAGAGACCTCCAGCCTCTCTAATTCCTGCTGCTGGGAACTTCTGCCCCACAGGGATCAGCCAGGCCTTCCTCCCTAGTTTGGGAGCATCTTCTCCACCCTTTGTTTATTGTGATGAGATCAAAGATCCATCTCCATGGAAACGTCTGAGCTCAAAGAGCTTCTGCACTACAGCTCTGCGTCCTGCTCCCAGGCTTTGGCACTGCCTGTTTAAACAGAAGCTTTGAGATTCAATGTATCAGCACTTGGGTCTCTACATAAATGGCTTGATTAGTAATAATTGATAGCATGAGCAGCACGTGTATAAATAGCATATGCCACAGAGCGGGAACAGCATGGCAAGCTCAGGGGTTTCACTAAAGATTTGGGGAGATTCCCTCTGAAATGAGGACTAGATGTGAGAGAACGCCTTGTGCAACACAGCCAGTAGGCATGCGTTTTGTAACCCGTGGGCTTTTGCTCTGGGGCTAGGACAGGAGGGAGTCACCATACCTGTTGCAGTGAGCTTTTATCAGCTCCAGGTGCATCCACAGCCCATGACGAGTGTGGTGTCCAGCTGTTCATGAAGGCATCCTGTGGCTCCTACTGCTTCCATGCTGTCCAAAGTAGACGAGGGACACGTGTGCTCTTCCACAGCTGACACACAGCCACCTACTGAACTTCATCCCCACATCCGAAGTTGGACTTCCAGCAGACCTAGAGCCCAGGCCAAGGTGGGCAGTGGCTGGAGTCCCTTACCTCCCACTTCGCACAGTTCATCTGCAAGGATGTTTAGACTCCCCCAGCAGAGACAAATAGCAGCACAACACCCAGCCCTGCAAAGCCTGCATGAGTTCTGCACTCATACTGCTCCCTTGGGAGTGGCAGCCGCTGGGGGCACAGCTGCTGGGTCACTCCAGTGATTTCCCTTCTGGTAGCACTGAGCTCCAACTCCTCCAGCACAGTCACTCCTACAGCTAAGTCCCAGGAGAGGGAAAATAAAAAGAAATAAAGGAGACAGACATGGTTTATGACATTTTTATTCCCTGCTCAGCTCACCACATGGCCACACAAGCTGCTGAACCGCTGCACTGTGGGCAGGAGCGACCAGCCAGGAGGGAAAATACACATCGGCAGAAAGTAGATGTGGAACTGCAGCTCCACAAGAAATCCTGGATTCAGTTTAAGCCTCGTAAGAGCAGAGGCCAGAACAAGAAGAGAAGCAGAACTCGCTTGTGAGGCTCACATTTTCATGGATGTGTCCTGAGAAGTGAGAGCAGCAAACAGCAAAGCGGAGCTGACAGCACTGACCTGGAGAGCATCAGGCAGAGCCTGCGGCAGGACCAAGCCCCATACATCTCGCAGCACTGCCGGGGCCAGATCCGGCTTCCGCAGAAGTCACGCCACATCTTGCTACTGCTTGCAGCAGTGGTGAGCCCCAAGTTGCCCATATGCACACAGAATGTTATTTTTATAATCATATTAAAAAATTTCAGAATAGCAACTGTGCAGAGAACAACCCAGCTGCCAGTGTTTAGCCTTATCCTAGGGCACAGGCAGAATATGCTAGGCATGAATTAATACCGCATAAGCTGCACCATGCTGAGTTTTGTGGCTTAATTATAAAAGAGAAAGCAATAATCAGGGGATCTGTAAGGCTAATAAGTGTTCTGAGAACACTGAGTGTGACACAAGAGCCACAGCCAGTGTGACAGGACATGAACGCGTTTAAAAAGCACATTAATCACACTCTGCACATTAATTCACAGCTGGCTTCCAATGACAGCACTTGGCCTTTAGCCACCTTCGTAGCATCACTGTGCACAAGCAGATCAGCACCCAGCCCAGAGCAAAGCAGCCTGCCCATGAGCACAAGTCCCAGCCAGGACACAGAGCTCAGCCCGACAGGACACGGATGTGAGCTCGGGCTGAAAGCTCCGCAGCCCTGCGACTGCCCCCCGCCTCGTGCCTTTACACCCGGGCTCAGTTTAGCAGTAACACCGGTACCAGCATCCGCCTGGATGCACAGCACCATTCACAAGGTGAAAAGCAAAGCAAGGAGAAAGTCCTGGTGAATTCTCCAGATGTCTCTGCAGTGAAACCCTTGAAAGCGCTTCCATTTCCCAGTGTCTCCAAGAAAACCTCTCCTCTCCATCTTGTATCTCATCTCACTGCAGCTTTTTAATTACACAGCTCGATGCGGGGCTTATTCTCCATATAGAAACATGGGAATCTGTGAACAGGTTTCTAGAGCGTACTGTCTCCAGTGCGATTATTGGCCATGTGAAACTTGATGTCCAGGTGTCTCTCTTTTAGGCAAAACTATGACAAAGCTTAAAATGGAGACAGCACCAAAGAGAACCCTTCCACCAGCACTACCACACAGCAACCCCCAAATTCCTCTAGCCTAAGATACCAGCATAGGAATTTTCCCAGCCCTTTACCAGCTGCCGCTATCAGCAAGGTGCTGCTTGGGCTGAAATGCTGCAGGACTGGGTGCCAGCCCCAGCTGCAGGAGGAATAACGAAGCACTCCCAAACATCCACTTCTGCCCAGTAATTCACTGCATCTGAGACAGTTTCCTTGCTGCAAACTTCTCATCCTCTAGCCCTCCTCAAAGGGCAGCTCTCTTCACACTTCTTTGTGTGAAGATCTATTATCAAAGAAAAGCATTACAAAGGAAGTATCTGCTCTTCTTCTCTTCCTAATAATCCCAAATTTAACTATGTCCTACTTAACACCCCCTCTGGAACCAGGAAGCGAGATGCTATTTCTGCTGGCCTCGATACGTGAACTCTGCTGAATCCCAGGGAAGGCACAGACCGGGCTGAGTTTAAAGCCGGGGATGGGTTGTTCAGGCAGCGGCCTCGTTCCTCAGGGGTCCCAAACCTTAGTCTGACGCCAAGAGGTAGCAATCCTCAACATTTCCAGCAGAAAAATTAAAAATAATACAATTAAATTAAAAAAAATGTTAATCAGTCTGTACAATCCCTAGATACTCTACGCCAGACCAAATTCTTGCTCTAAAGTTGCACTCTCCTTGGTATTGAAACCTATCTGCATCCTCCTCTGTGAAGACTGAGGAACCTGAAATTGCTCCTTCTCTTGGCACCATGGACCATCCACACTGACTTCCCACAGGGAGATTTCAAATGTGAGATTGGTAGTAAAAAGGGAAAACAACCCTGCATATGAGCAGAGCTTGGGGCAAGATAAATTCTCCTGAGATTAGCACGAAGACAGATTTGAAGCAGCCATTACCCAGCTCACTGGGTGGAAAGCCCCTTCTCAAGGGTCTCAAACACAAGTTTTAAATCTGAATAAACCCACAGCATTAGAAGGTGCCCCGGATACATGTGGAAACATGCTCCAGTAACAGATTGGCAAATAAATGGCTCCCGCAGATCTTCTGCCCAGTGTTTTCATCTTCATTTAATAGCTGTTCTCCTTTTCCCTCCCTTCCCTTCCCTCTTCCCCCAGCATCAGCTTGTAACAGCAGATTGCGCTCGCTAATCAAAGAGGGGCCGGGCTCTCTGTGTTTGTTTCTTAACGTCTGTGTCACTACAGTAACACCAGCCAAACACTTGTTTTCATTAATGTTGCTCCCCAAGCCTGCCAATGGAGCCCGGACTGTGCCAGGACACAGCAGAGAGGGACAATTTCGCTGGTCGGGCACAATTCCAGATGGAGCACGAGCACTGCCTCGGGGACACCGATGTCTCCACTCTATCACCTACCAGAAGGTGCCTGCTGCTCTCTTCTTCTCCTCCACCATCCTTCACTGCTGCTGCTCCTAGCTGCTCCACGGGGAATTTTGAAAGGAATCATGAATTAAAAACAAAACAAAATGACCCAAGCATGATACTCACATCACTATTGACCTCCACAAGGTTTATCCCTGGGGCTGTTTAGGGGAGGGCGATGGATGGGGCACAAGGCAGCATCCCCGAGCACGTCCTGGCACTCAGATGAGGATGGTTTGGGTAGTGCCCAGAGCAGCAGCTGGGCACAGGAGGAGCCTTTCCAAGCACCAGGACAATACAACACATTTTTAAAGGGTATCGTCGTGAGTGAGTGAAAGAGGAATGTTTCGTCTCCCTTTCATGCCCTCTGATGTACACAAAGGGCCAAAACAACTGATGTCAGAGAGGAAGCCAAAGCTCCTGTGGCCTCATCTGACAGTCCCTCAGACTGTCCTGTTCAAGCAGGATGCCTGCTTTAATAACTCCTCTCCTGCTTCAGACTCTCTAGCTAGAACCACCTCACTGTAGAGCAGCAACAGAAGACTAGACTGGTATTTCTGTGCATCCCCCAGTTCTCCCCCGGTGCACGGCACAGTCGCAGGGTGAAGCAGCTCCTTGAATGGCCGTGGCAGCGTTTGGACCAAGAGCAAAGTAACCACGCGTGACGCAGCCTTCTGCAGGGCTGACCAAATCTAGGTCTGCTCTTTGTGGTCAGAGAGCAGCGAGCGAACGGGATGAACCCGTGGTGCTTTGTCTAGACTGATACTAATACCCAAACTTTCTTAAAGCTTGCTCGTGTGCACTCATGCTTTGTTGTGGTGGTACAGACTGATAATGAAAGTAATCCTGGCCTCTTCAGAACCGCCTGCAGATCACAAGAATACAGAAGTAACACTGACTTTTGAACGGCCCAAACTCCAGTAACAGGACTGTATTTCACACCTGCAGCGAGCAATTTGCTATCTGAAAAATACCTGCCCAGATATTCAGAGCACAGCCCTACCAGGAGAGCCTCTCGAGAAGCCCTGATCAAACTGAAACGCAAGAAAAGCTGAAGAAGGAAGCGGGAACACAGGGGGAAAGACCCCCCATGGCAGCACAGGGAACTGTCCCTGCAGGCTGCTGAATCGCCTGTGGTCCCGGGGGACACGTAGGAGCTGCCTGCAGGGACCCAGGGCAGCACCACCGCAGCTGCCCAGGAGCAATTTAGGAACACTCTCCAGGAACACAATCTGCAAGTCATTTCTAAAGGACCAGATTGAACCACGAGATCACCTTTCCGAGCAGAGCAGAAAGCACCACGTTTCATCCCATCCCTGCTGTGCCGAACCCAGTAACATGTGCTTGGCAGAAGCCCATCTTGCAGAAAGACATCTTATCCTGATTGGAAAACGCTAACATATGGAGAGACTTTCACTTTCCTCAGTGATTTGTTCCAGCAGCTAATCAGCCTCATTCTGAAAAAAATTAATGCCTATTTTCTCATTTCAATTTGTCTGGCTTCAGCTTGCAGCTGTGAGTCTGGGCCACATCTCTTCTCCCTCACTTAAACAGCTCTTGGATACCTGGCCCTTCTCCTTGGGGCGATATTTATATTCTGCTATACAATTTTCTTCAGATGAACGGTGCGGTTTCTTAAGTTCCAGTCCTAGGCACTGTTCTGGGGGTGTTTTCATTGCATCCCCCCTGGGGATGTGCTGCTGCACGAACTCCCCTGTGCTCACCTACCAAAGGCAGGCAGCTGTGTTACACCCCCCTGCTCGGAGGCAACGCATCACAGCTTGGCCAGGAAATACAACTCGGCACAAACAGTGGGGTTTGGTGCAGAATAACGATGGCTGCTGCTCGCTGCAGATAAAGGCTGCTTGTGGTGAGCATCACGTCTCCGCTGCCACCAGCCTTCATCGCAGCTGAGCTAAGGCTGAGTGCAACCACCCCGGTGCTGCTCCGGCCCTAAAACTCTTTCCTAAAACCCTTCCCGGCCTTAAAACTCTTTCCCTCTGATCCACTCCACATCCGCCCTCTATAACTCCTGGCTCACTTCTCATCCGATTCCTGGCCACCTCCTCCTCCCTTTTCCCCTTCCTGTCACACTGATCTTCTCTTAATAAAGCCACTCACCTCCTAAAAAGCCTCAGAGTGGACGTGTGGCTGTTTCCCCACCCATCACTCTATTCCTGATCTCAATCTCCCTCTCACAGGGACTCCCCACCTCCCCCTGTACCTGCCCAGGATCAGCGCACCATCACAGGATCGTTACTAACAGCATTTATCCCGTTTTGTCATATTTACCTATGCTGACCAGTCAGTGGGCTGGCAGCTAAGCCAAATATTAAATATTGAGGTTAGATGTCATAGGTTTCTGAGCAAAAACAAACACGGCAAAAAGAGGCGTTCCTGGGCGCGCTGTGTCTGGAGAGTGTTTTTGTCTGGTTTAGCTCTTGGCTTCCTCAGGGCAGGAGCCGCCTGCTTGGGGTTGTATTGTTCTGAGCAGGCTGGTGGTGTGCAACAAGCAACTCACAAATAGATCATTTAAGTTAATTAATACAAATAAACTCTAATTATAAGCACTAGCCAATTAAAACAGCACAGAGGGCATCTGCGCTTTGGCGGGCAGATGACGGGGATGCTGTTGCAAGGCCTTAGGACTTGGTCCTGCCCTCCCCGCCCGCTGCGTCCCGCGGAGGTTTCCCACAAGGAGGCTGAAGCCGCCGCTACTCCACTCGTCCTGATTAGGACAGCAGCAAATTAAGGCAGTTTTTCACCAGCAAAGCTCTCAGTGCCCTAAGAGCAATGCAGAGCCCAGGGACGGCAGTCTGCAGCACGCGTTTTTTTTTTCTTATTCAGTTCTTGCTAACCCCACAGCACAGCACGGAACAATTTGTCCTCTTCTGTGGCCACTTTGGCTAGTGGGAAATTTCTGCTGGTCCCCCCTGAAAAGCCCTCGGCTGTGCTTGCAGCATGGGGGCTGCAAGGACCACTGCAGCTCCTGAGCCTGTAAACAAGTTTTATTCTTTACATCAGCTTGAGTCACTCGGGGACAAGCTCTGGTCCCAGCCAGGATGTTCCTTTGGACTTCCTTGTAGGGATGGCAGAAACGAAGGATCAAAGCACCGAAAGGATCAAAACATGAAAGCTAGAATATATGAAGCAATGGGGCTGGAGATCCACTCCTCTAGGATAATTAACTTTCCCAAGAACAGATAATATTCCCAAATTAAAGGACAACCTGGGACCAGTCCTGAGAGGTGCATCAAGGCGAACGCGAACGCCACTCCCATGGCGGAGATCTCATCAGGCTCCGGCGTAACCACATAACTACCGCTCTGGTCTCCAGACACCCACTCCTTCCTTCAGCTCTCATTAAGAAGGCAGACGAAAAGCCTCTCGCTCCTGGTGGCACTGTCACACTGCTCGCCCCAGGCCCTTCCAGGAGCACCCTTTCCCAGAGGAGGGCTGACTTTGCTGCTCTCCCAGGCTCCAGCAAGCCCGGCAGGGACCTGCCACCACCACCAGCACCCTGAGCACCCCGAGCACCCCTCGGGGCCACCCTTGCCACGGGCCCTTTTTGGGAGGGGGGGGGGGGGGAAAAGGGGTGAGCACAGCGGGGCCACCCCCGGGGCTCCCCCTTCCCTTAGAAGCGGGGGCTGCGGGGCGGCTCTCCAAGCCCCCCTCCCGCGGCTTTTGCTCCCCCTTTTTCTTCCTCCTCCTCCTCCTCCTCCTCCTGCTGCTGCTGCTGCTGCTGCTCCTCCTGCCGCCGCTGCCCGGCTCCGCTCCGCCTCGCCAGCC
This sequence comes from Anser anser, assembly GCF_964211835.1. Lineage (NCBI taxonomy): Eukaryota > Metazoa > Chordata > Aves > Anseriformes > Anatidae > Anser > Anser anser. Next base: position 4,890,434 of record NC_139736.1, on the reverse strand, counting down.
CCGAGCGGGTGCCCCGGCCCTGCCGCACCTCCCCGGCCTCCGCAGCCCCGGCCCGGCGGGCGGTGAGTGCTGAGCCCCCCCCTGCAGGCCCGGGGGGGGCGGCGGGGGGATGCGCGGGGGCCTCCTCGTCGCCGGAGGGAATCGGGGGGACGGGTGGTAACGGGGGGCTGAAGGGGCGCGGGGACCCTCACGTCGCCCCCACTTCGTCCCCTCCTGTGTCCCCCCCCCCCCGGGGGGTGCGGGCTCGGGGCTTCGCCCCCCGGGGGTCGGGGTCCGGCTTGGGGAATGTCCTGGGCTGGGAGGTGTGTTTGGGGTGGTCCTCGTGTGTGTCCCCCACCCTTCCTCGGGTGATGGGGGTTCTGCGGAGGGTATCCCCCTCCCCGCCCCGAGGTGGTGGGGGGCGCCCTAAAGGCACCACCCGGAGTGCGGGGCTGTCCTTGGAGCAGCCCCCTGGGGGATTTGGGGCTAAGCTGGGTGCACCCCACCCGGCTGGGCTCGGGGAGTCCTCCCAGGGTGCTGGGGGAGCGGCTACAGGCACCCCCCCCAGCGGCTGTCCCCCGCCCCATTTCCAAAGCATCAGGGCTTGGGGGGCTCGGGCGTCTCAAGAGCAGGACCTGGGGGCTGCAGCACTTCCCGAAGCTGCCCCTCAGCCACCGACCTCCTGGCTGGCAGAGCTGCCCCCCCCCGCCCCCCTAGGGCACACCGAGACCTCGGGGATGCTGGGGTCTGCCCACCGCAGCCCTGACACCTCTGGGGCTCCTTGGCAGAGGTACCACCTCGGTGCCCCTGTAAAAGGAGCTTCTCCTGCCCTCCCAAAGCACTCGGTTTCTTGGGGAAAAAGAGACGGCATTACAGTGCATTTATAGTGCATGAAGAACCACTTTCATAACGCCTGTGCCGGAGGGAACATCTAACCAGAGCCGTACCTGTCTGGGCATTCATCTGTATGGAAACTCTGCAGCCTCTTCCCTGGCTAACACCGGGGTTGTCTTGCAGAAACCATTTAGTCTGTCTAGACAAGTATGATGAAGAGCAAAGCGCCCAGAGCGGTGAATGATTAGAGCCTGGCTATCTCGGCAATGTTAGGTTCGTTGTATAGCGCTGATCGGTGGTGTGCTCTGCTTCTGGGTGCCTTTGGGTCTTTGGTTATCAAATGCACGAGGAGTAACCAGATGACCATGCAGGTTTGTTGCGTGCAAGAGCAAGGGAAGAAGAATGTAGCCAGCCCTCCATCACACATGTGCATGGGAGAAACATCACAGAAAGTTTAATCGGATTAAGTGAACAGAGAAAATCACAGACCACCGAAAATGAATAAATGGGTGACGGGGGGGGAAGGGTGCGTACTTTTGTCTTTCCTTCTGGAGGGTAGCACAGATAAGTTCATTAATATTTGTGTGGCACTTAGAGATCCCTAAATAGAAAGTACTAAAAAAAATGTAGCATTATGCATGAGCATAGAATAAATAAGATCCTTAGGATAGGAGACAAACTGTGGATAACGCATGTCCTTAATACATATTCATGTGAAGTAGAGTGTACTGAAGAAAGCAGGCTTGAACATAAAACAAAATCAAGGGGAAAGCAGATGTGTAAATGTTCGTAAATACTCTGCAAGCATCCGTCTCCATCTTAGGTACTCGATGACCCTTACAAATCTAGTCTTTAATACTGCAAACCTCTCCGCATATGGGCTGTCCATCTGCCTTGGCCAACAGTCCAAGTAAATTCACGAGGAAGATCCAGGTGAGGATGAACTTCCAGGGCTGAGCCTTGCGGCAATAACACATCCATCCCAGTTACATGTCAGGTAGGCTCTCCTCCCAGTAAATGCGCGTGTGAATCCCTAAAGGTTTCCACAGCTCCAGGAATGACTCATTTTCAGAGAGACCACACAAAGCATCTGTTTCAGAGTCACAAGCATATTCTAGAGACATGACACATAAATATTACTGGGAGCTGGCAGCACACGAGGCCAGCAGGTTTTTATCTAACTTCATGGGTGGGAACACACAGAGATCTGATTAAAAGTTTCGTGGCCATTGAATGCAAAGGGAGCAGAAGATGCTGCAGTTCCTTGTGGGTACAAGTATGGGGCTGAGTCAGGCCCAGGGTGTATTTTCCCTGTGAGCAGAGGAGATGGATCCTGAGAAGTGCTGAGCATCCCGCAATTCCCCCCCAGTCCCTTTTCAGGTCTGAACCCGACAATACAGATTTGTTCTGACCTCGGGAGCTGAGCTTACTCAGTATGCAACGCCGTGCTCTGTGCAAGGGACTGTGTTTAGGTCCTTGAGGAAGGAGCTGGAATACCAAGAACTTTATTTGCACCGGGGTTACAAGCTCGCATACCTCCATGTCTTCTTTGTATCCCATTGCATTGGACTTTGTAACCCACTGAGTGTTCAAGAAAAATCTCTTTCTATTACATATCAGCAAACAAATTGATAAAATTGCTTTCAGGCTGTCATCTGTGTTATACAGGGGAAGGAGAGAACGCTCGCAGAGTAGCAGTAGCAGATATCAATTGCAAATCTCAAGAAAAGAGCTATTAAGCAACTAGGGCATTTGTTGATAATTAGCTAACGCTTGTTCTGCTTGCTCTGGGCTTTACACTGCTGCTGACTGGCTATGAATTTTCTGCACTACCACTGCTTGTTTACAGTACAGCACCTAACTTAAGCAATTAATCAGTTTTAACAGACTCTGCTAATGTCCCTCTGACATCCGAAGAGCCCAGTTAAATGAGTCTGTCTCTAAATACTACTCAAGAGCCGAGAGGGGAAAAAAACAGAATGAGCACAGCCTGCAGAGATATAAATGACTTACACTTACATTTATTGGAAAATAAATGGCATTAGAATGACCAATTTTTATCCATATATAACATTTATATTTCTTTTTATAAATGAATAAATATAAAATACAATCTTTACAATGTTAGGATGAAAATTCATAAAATACCCAAAAAATCCATTTGGTACTGGAGGCCCTTTTCTGGACTGTGCAACACAGATTCTCCGCACACAAGTCCATTTCTACTTTGTTGGACTATCCCACATGAACTCACACTGTATGGTACTGCCTTGGCTTTTGAGAATTACGCTGTTGTTGTCAGCCCCACGTTTACCTATCCAAGAAAGCAATGTCAATATAATAGAGAATAAGTGACATATATGTGAATTACACAAAGAATAATTCATAGGTAATTTTCAATTACAGAGAATAATTTATAGGTGCCTGATTTGTAAAGGGAATAATTTATGAGTAACCTGAATTGCACATAAAAAGCATTTACAGGTTAGTGTAACAAAGGGAATATATTGGCTGCGCAGCTGTGTTAAGACTGGATTTGGGGGGCATTTCTTGTGCTAACACCCACCATTAAAAAAACCCTCCACATTCCACAGTGAAAGGATTTGTGGAATATGCCCATCTGACCTGAAACCTGCCCAAGCTACCAAAAGCCACATGTACTGGTGAGCTGATGGGACTAGGACTAGCCAGCCTCCAGGTTTATCGCTGGATATCGATTTTATCTTGCACCAAGGCTGGCATGGTGCAGCACAGCGCCTGTGCGTGCTGTCTGTGTGGTCCCACTGCGCCAGGTTTAGTTTAGGATTCCTGGCAGAGGTTGGCTCCTTCTTGCCCTGTTAGGGACCCTGCAGGGTACCAACAGGGCGTAGTCTCATGTTTCCTGCTATGTAGATGTGCATCGCTCCTCCCTGTGACCCAATAATGGGGTGCTCCTAATTCTGGAAAAAATGTAATGATAGCAAATGGCTGCAAGTAGGAATAATAAAATTCAGATTGGAAGTAGGATGCTTTTTTTTTTCTGATGGTAAAAGTAGAGAATGATACATGAGTGGACACAGTGTGTGCCTCCACTTGCAGCAGATCTTTAAATTGTTATAATTTTGCTTAAAGGATTTCTTCAAGTGCAACTACAAGTTAATGGTCTTTTGAATAATAAGAATTGCTTTCTCCTCCTCAGCACTTGCTAATCAGGTCCTATGGTTTGTCATTGGCTAAGAGGTCAAATTAGTTGCTTTTTGCTTTAAAGATGTAATGTCTTCTTCCTCCATACCTGAAGTGCATATGGATGTGTTGGTGCTTCCACTCCTTCATCACCACCTTAGCATCCTAAAAACTGAGGGGAAAAAAATGCCCACCTAAGCTAAAATGCCATTGCCTCCTGAAGCACTGCATCAGGGTGTCATGCAAGGCATCCTTGACACAAGAGCTAAAAATTGCAAAGCCCTTTCACACTACTTCAGTTAATGAAACAGTATATCCATGTATTACATCAAGCACAAATACTATCTACTACAGTTAATGTTGTAAAACAGTTTCTTTTCTTTTAAGCTGCTAAAGATATCCATAATTTTTTTTCTGAAGCGCTGATTTTTTCCAGGGAATTATTTTGGAAAACCTTGTTAAATAGAAGTAATGGTGTTGGATGTGGCCAATACAATGTGTTGCTGCTGTTCTGTTGGGAACAAAACCAGAGTGCCCAGAGGGAGGAGGCACACGCTGCTCCAGACTGTACATTGCTAGCAAATTCCTGCCCTTCAGCTTTCAAACCATTAAAGCGTAATCATGGACATCCTTAGGCATGTTGGGTGCTCACAAAATGCCCATGCTCATAGCCGGGAGTGTCTGATGCAGGCTGAATATCCCCTTTTAGGAAGCCTTGGGAAACAACGTATGTCCCATATCTTTGGGCACACGCTGTATTTCATGAGAGAGCCCGAGGGAACACATGCTAAAAGACTGTGTGCTCATTGTATTCGTTGTTGCATACATTCACTCTTTGCTACTTCCCATTTAGAAAAGAAAAGAAGAAAAAAATTCCCTTCATTCTCTAAGCAATTCCTCCTCCCGCATACCCGTTTGCTCACCAGGAAGAGCTGATGAAAGCAGCTCCTGCTTCTCAGTGATCTTTGACAAGACCACTTGCAACCTGGACCAAGCACAAAGCCTCTGCTTGATTTCCTTGGGAGCAACAGGCTCCCAGGTGGCTCACACATCCTCAGTGATTTTAACATTGTGAATAGTTTCCTACTGTAAGTTCTGCATATGACCGGAAAAATGATGCTGGTATTTAAAGCTTGCACAGAACAAGTGAAATCTCGGCACTACTAAAGCCCCAGGCAACTTGCGGTGACTTCAGTGGAGTTAGAATCTCCCTTCACACTCTTAGATTTGGAAGCAAATCAGAAGTGTAGAGATTTTGGTGACAAAGTACAAAACAACCTCACGTGTATTCTTGTTGCTACTCATAAAAATCCAGCAGAAGCAACACGGACATTTTGAGGGCAATAAGAGGAGGTTGCTGAGAAAGCATTGCAGACTTTATTTGTAAACTTCCCTTGGATTAGGGCCCTTGTACTACTTCAAATCCCACTGTGCTGTCTGCCGTTAGGCTTTAATGCTAGTGAGACACAAAGCTTGCAAAAATAAAAGCAAACTGCTTACCTGAGCCCTCGCCTATGTGATATACCCTTAGCTCCAAAAGAGACCTTACAAAAAGAGTTTTTTTTTAAGGACTGCTTATACTTACAAATATCTTCCCAAGGGTTAGATGTAAAGAAATTCAATATTAATTTTAATGGTTTGCCACTTTTCTCTTACGGTGAAATGACCAGAGCCATCTCTGCGCAATTGAGGAAAGAATTTGGCTTGTGTTGGTGCTCTTAGTTAAATATTGAATTCACTGTCGTGTTGCTGTCCTCAGGGGCCACTGACTGGCACTTACCTGACAGAGCTGGGCTGTAGAGCTACTTAAATTACAGACTTAACCAGTTCCTCGTAAAAATATTTCACCTTCTTTTTTCCTCTCTCATGTGATTGCATAATGCTGTTACAACAGTGATGGTCAGCAGCTGATACATGGGCTTATCCACCCAGAAAGCTCTCCTGGTTTCTTCTAAACTGGTATTAACTTGCCTAATAGAAGATAATACTTCTTCCTGGAAACTTTGTGCTTTTGTGCATTTATACCTGTGTATTTTCATTCAGTTCTACACAGGTGGAGCACTTACCTGTAGCAGTCAGCTTTGCCCAAAGCACTGCTGCAAAATACTTGAGTTCTACCGGGCACACAAACATTTTCATTAAAATCCAGACATAGAACAGCCACAGGGGTACTACATTGTTTCCTCTTCTCTTTGAGATGTCCACTGGAATTTCCATTGATGCCTAGACTGCAATGGGAAATAGGTGCCTGGCTCCTGCTGCTGGCCTTAGAAAAAACCCTTGAAAGGATATTTCCCAGATGCTATGACTTGCTTTTCTTCTGCTGCAGGCTTTCATTTGCTCTTTATTTATCCACTTCAACATCGCTACCTCGTTTAGCATTCTTGATGTCACACAGTGTGACATGAGCTGTTCGTGAGGCGACTCGATGGCAGGGGGCCCACACAGATCTCTCTAGAGAGGCAAAGCAGCTGCACAAGTCTCACGCAGCACATCCCACCTGTGGATCGGGCTGAGTGAAATTCCTTGGGCAGGTGCCCCGGGTCAGTGCCTAGGAGCCAGGACTGAAAGCTGTTAGGGGAAATTGTCAACAGGAACAGCTGCTGTTATTGGTGCCCGGTAAGTCAGGAGTTCAGGCTTCTGATAGATAAAAAAGACCAAGACCTACCTCTTCTCTTTTCCTACCATGGCCTTTGAGAGCCCTAAGCAAAGAGGAGCACCACCTCAACAATGAGGAGCACCAAAAAATAAAAAAAAAAACACAAAGTATCTGATTTAATCCAGACGTGTGGTAGTAATAATGGGGCTATGCATTCTTGAGCACCATCTACTGGTACGCTGTCCATAAACCAGAGGCACACATGCAGATGTAGAGCGCCCTGTCACAGCTGCGCTCACGTAAACGCGTAGGGCTCCTGGCCAGCACTAAGCATTTACAAGCTCCCAGCCAAGCCTTACAGCTGGGATCCTGGGGCAAACAGCTCTGAGAGCAAAGCTGGAGGAGTCTCGCAGGTCCCTGGTGCTGATGGTTGCCTCTGCTCCTGCAGGCAGTGCCACAGCCTGCGGGCGTCTCCGCAATGCTGCAGTGCAAACATGCTCAGGAATTCAGCTTCGGGCCCCGGGCTCTGAAGGATGCGCTGATCTCGACCAACCCAGCCCTGCAGGAGCTCTATGCCAAAGCTTTCTCCAGGGCGGAGAAGCTGTTCCTCTCCGAAGCCTACAACCCGCAGAGAACGCTCTTCTGCACGCTGCTCATCCGGACGGCTTTCGACTGGCTCCTCAGCCACCCCGATGCCCCCGAGGACTTTGAAACCTTCTATCACGCCATGCTGCAGAGGAAGCAGAGCTTCTGTCGGAAGCACATTTACCTGCAGCCTATAGGTAATGCGGGTGTCTCCTGGAAAACATTGGGAGGGAGGTGGTGCCAAATGCTACTAACCCATCAGCCTCTTCCAAGGACTAACCTGTGGACGGGAAGTTCAGTCGGTAGTACCTAAGGTTGTGCCGTGCCCCGAGTCCAGAGTCACAAGTCGTGATGACACCCATCAGTATGGCTCCCTGGTAGATACCATAGAATCATAAAATCATTAGGGTGGGAAAAGCCCTCCAAGATCATCTGGTCCAACCATCACCCTGCTACCAACGTCACCCATTAACCCGTGTCCCTAAGCACCACGTCCAACCTCTCCTTGAACACCCCCAGGGACGGTGACTCCACCACCTCCCTGGGCAACCCATCCCAATGCCTGACTGCTCTTCCTGAGAAGAAATGTCTCCTCATTTCCAACCTGAACCTCCCCTAGCTGTAGAGAGCAGTAAGGCCTCCCCTGAGCCTCCTGTTCTCCAGACTAAATAATCCCAGTTCCCTCAGCTGCTCCTCGCAGGACTTGTGTTCCTGGCCCTTCGCTAGCCCTTCTCTAGACACAGCACTGCGTGTGCCCTTGGGTGAGATTTGCTAGGAATATATGCGTGCATATATACACATATATGTAAAACAATACTGGATAAAAGAGCATTTCTGGAACTCCATCCCTGCCAGTTAATAAAAAAACAAACAGCTCCCTGTCCCCAGGCTAATCCCTCTGGGCTGCTTATCTCAGAGATAACCTGAGCACATCTGCTTTGCTATGATAGACAACACAAGTTCTCAGGGTGACCTCTGAAAGAGCCCCTCTCCTCCATACGTGTCCAGCCACCTGGCAGTGGCTGCCACATCCCAGAGTAAGCAATTAACTTCACAACGAGCCTGCCTTGTGCCCAGTCACTGTGGCCAGCCCCACAAAACCCCATCGGACCTGGTGGTCCACCCTGATGCCGGAGCACTGACACCACGGCTTCTCTTCTCAGACCTGATCGAAGGGCCCGCCGGGCTGTCGCTGCTGGATTCCCTGCAGAGCTGCGTTGAGTCTTTCTTCCTGGGGCTCCGTGTCAAGTGCCTTCCCTCCATTCCCATCTCTTCCATCCACTGCTGCTACCGCCACAGCCAGGACTCGGACAGAGTGCAGCTTCACGCAGGTAAGGACCCGGCAGCGTCCTGGCACCAGCCTGGCATGCTGGCACCATGGAAAATAGGAAATGCCTGAAATAGCCCTTCATTGCCAACGCAGGGAGGGGACGAGGAAGGGAGTGAAAAGGGAGAAATCCTGTTCCCATGGAAAAGCCAGAACTCTGAGGCTGGAAACAGGAATAAAAAACAAAGTGACTTTCATCACATTTTCCTCTGCTGTTTGTATTTTTCAGCACTGTTTTGTTTAGATCCAGCTCGGATCAGCTCTGGGGGAAGGCACTGTAGATCTCACATGGGCTGAATTCTCACATCTCCTGTCCAGAGCCAAAGTAAATCCGTGGCCTGGGTGGTGCAGGTGGGGAATTCAGCAGCCTCTCATGTTCGGAAATTGGGGTTCAAGTGTCACACAGCTCCCCAGGGAAACGAGTCCGCCAGCTGCCAAACTCGCGCTGCACAAACGCCCATCTGGAGCGAGCTGCTCGCAGGTAGCAGGGGCAGCGTGTGCTTGTCCTGGCCCCCGTGCCGTGGCCATAGGGCTTCTCCAGCACAGCTCTGAAACACCCCTTGGGGAGTTCTGGTAGTTCCATGTGCTTGTTTCCACGGGGCAGTGCTGAATTCATCTACACCTCTGCCCTCAGGTCTGCTTAGCCTTAACGCTCTGCTCAGCACCACTTGAAAAGCCTGCTTGTGCTCCGATTTGAGAAGACGGGCTGCACAGCTGCGATTCTCCGTCCGAGACACTGGGTCCAGCAGCTCTGCCTCGCTGCAGCTTGGATTACGTGCTCCTTCCCGTTAGCAGGAGGAATTCTGGCTCTTGCGTGCCTTCCACGGATGCTTCATTTTAACGACCATCTCTCTTGTGTTTGTCCAGATGGGATCCTGAACTTCCTGAAGAACAACAAGCCCATGGATGCTCTGTGTGTCCTTGGACTCACTCTCTTGGACCTTTACCCATGTGAGACCTGGAGCTTCACGTTCAGCAAATTCCTGCCAGGACAAGGTGGGGTTGGTGTCCGATGATCTCCTAGCACGGGGCGTGAATAAGGCAGCACTGTACCAAAAAGCCTTCCCTGGGAAACTAAAATACCCAAATTTTATCCTTTTTTTTTTTTTTTCCCCACTCCCTGATGATAGGAACTGTTTTTTCCCAGTTTAAAACTGGGATCTCAGGGCTCCTGATCCAGGGCTCCTATTTCAGGCAAAGGTAACCAAGGTGCTGCAGACCTTGGAAGTGTGTCTTACCACACTGCTAAACTGGACCGTGCTATCACAGCTTTCTTTTCGTGCTGCCTAAGCTGAGAGACAGTCACAAGCTTACACGCGCCTCTCTTTGCAGAAGTGGGAGTCTGCAGCTTTGCCAGATTTTCTGGGGATTTCCCCCACGGTAGCTGTAGCAGCTTGAATCCGCTCGTGCAGAAGGAACGGTTAGGCCAAGTCAGCAAGGACAGCAGAGACCGGACCTTGCCGTTCAGTGCCCAAGAGATGGTCCAGTGCTGTAAGGTAGGACTGGAAAATTCCTGCACCCCGTATTTCTTGCAGTGTGGGGTTTAATACTTCAGGCCTGGGCATAATCCACCTGTCAGCCCAGTGAAGCCTGAGACTCTGCTCCTGCACCGGTCCATGCATTTACACAGCTCTAAGCAGTTTGTATCTCAGTGCACTGCGCAGATCTCTCTTACTCCCCTTGCCACTGGAGCAAACTGCAGCATCAGCTGCGTAGCGAGGCGACAGGACTTACGGCACAGCAGCACTGGCACAACTGCCCAGCTCCCAGCCTCCTGCTTGGGACATCTGAGTCTTCTGCTTGTCAGGAGATGTGCAGGCAGTAGGACCTGTTAGCTGATGAAGTATTTGGAGATTAATTTGGTTAGCTAATGGTGTTTTGTGTCAGCCAGTGCTTAGCTGGGCAGGTGCATCTTTCTCAGACACAGGCATCCGTCAGGGAAGAGGACCAGGCACTAACACTTGTCCAACCTGCTTACATGGACAGATGAGAAAAATATATTAGACAAGTTTGCACATATAGTTATATGCCTTAAGTCCCATCCGTCTCCAGCACGTCATTGTTGTGAGTGCTCACCCCTCACCCTGTGCCCAGAGCTGCTGCTAGCGTTTCTCGCAGTGCTGGCCCACGCCGAGCATCTGCACCAACGCCTTCAGTGCCATTTCTCTCTGCCTCACCTTGTGTTTGCTCAGGACATTCTAGTCTGGGGTCTCTTGCTGAAGTAATTTCAAAGGGAATGAGGTGGCAATGGGAGGGGGAGAACCTTCCATCCTTGGCCGTCCCACAGCTGCCAGTTCCCCAGGCAGTCCCGCTTGGCCGGCTGACTCCAGCTTAGCTTTTGCTTTGGCACAGACTTTGTGCTTTGGAAGGACCCAGATCTGTTATTGCCAATAATTTCTTACAGATTTCTCACATGGACTGTGCTGCTCTTTTCCAACCCCACTGGGACTGATTTTCTCCTTTAAAAACAAACAAACAAAAAAAAACCAAACCAAAAACACAAACCACCACTGTGCTCTTGGGGAAGAGAGCTCAAGCAGCACTGCTGCACAGCTCTGAAACACCACCTATGGGGTCTTCCCACAGCTGCTTCCAAAACACACATCTCCCCCTTTGTCCTCCCCCCCAGATCAGGATGCTGGGTACCTGGGAAGCAGGGAGCTGCGTTCCCCTTGGAAAAGCCAAGGCTGGAGGACCGCCACGCCGAGCCGGTTAGACTGCCGGAGCGGTGACGGGAGAGGAGGGAGCCGAGGAAGCAGGAATGACCGCGTGCTGCTATGATTTTTGCCTTCCTGACAGGTGACTTGCCACGAGATCTGCCACCTGATGGGCCTGGGGACGTGCCGCTGGCTGCAGTGCATCATGCAGGGCGCGCTGAGCCTGGACGAGGCCCTGCTGCGGCCGCTGGAGCCCTGCCCCATCTGCCTCCGCAAGCTGCAGTACGTCGTGGGCTTCAAGCTGGTCGAGCGCTACAGGGTGAGTGGCAGAGCCCCCGGCCCTTCCTGGAGTAAGGGGCACAGCTGCCAGGCTGCTGACCCCAAACCACGGTGCTAAATGCACTATAGCAGCATGTTAAATGCAGACGCTGCTCTCAGGGCAAGTTTCTGAGCCCATAGATCTGCCAACACCACATATGGACACCACCAAGAACAGTGCTAACACTTCTATGGCTCTAGAAAGGGTTTTCTGCCTGTGTTGTCTAAAAAGCTGGATTCGGTAGCTAAACAGCTAGCGGAATATAAATAATCTCGCCATTCTCATTCTGTACCCTATCTTCTCCTTGCTTATTATTCCTGTCTGACAAGCATCATGTTCAGAGACAGGATTTTCCACGGCTGCCTGTTTTAAAGTCTGTGGGTTATATTTGTAACGAGATGCGTGCAGAATGAGAACGGGGATGCCTCTAGTTTCATTCAGCTCACAATCAGATGCACAGAAGCATGTCAAAGCATGCCGGGGAAAATACGCTTGCGTGGTTTTGCTGCTCGCCTGTGTGTCTGTGCAGTGTTAGACCCGTCTGGTGCTTGCTTCTGCCTGAGAGGTGCCCAAATCGCCCAGAACACCAGGGGAACGTACTCTGGTTTATTTAAATGCCTGACCTGTCACCATCCAGCTATTGCTTTCTAGAAGAGAACTGCTGTCTGCATTAAGCTCTCCTAGAAATGCTTTTTCCTTTACACCTGCAGTAAATACTGTAATTGGCTCAACATCCCCTGGCAGCAGCAAACACAAAGCTGAAGAAAGGCCTCACTTGCCAACCATCACATCTGCTTCCCTGAGAGTGGAAGCTCAGCGAGATACAGCACACGCCTGTAGGAGACACTTGTGATAATCTCTGCAAGAGGCTTTGCTGCTGCCTTGAGAGAGGAGATAGGAACGTCAGAGATGAAGTCAGTAGTTAAGCAACTCTCTGCGAAGAGAGCACAGAGCATTTGAAGACAATATCAGATCAGATGACAGTTACTTGCAAAGAGTATTTTGGGAGGTTGTGGCCAGCCAAGTACAAGTCTGAAGTCACATCTCCTTCTGGAGAACGAGCAAGAATCCCCACCTGCCGCAGAGCAGCCCCAGACGTTCACAATAAATACAGGAAATGCCAGACACAAAGCCGTTCCTCCCCAGGAGCAGGTAGTGCTGCGAACGTCTGTGACCGAGACACGATTACAAGCAGAAGAGCACGTGGGACAGGAAACCAGTCCTTATGTAGGAGGATGAGCCCTTCAATTTATTTATCTGAGCTGCACTCAGAAACATACTCCATTTTGTCATCGCAGCTGCTCATTCCGCGATGAATTGTCTTGAAAATTGAAAGCAACCCAATTCTCACTGCACTTCCCCAGCGCAACCAACATTTCCACCTGCTGCTTCTGCAGCATCCCGGGCTGTTCTGCACGTAGGGCCTGTACCAGAACGCAGTGATCGCAACGGCCACGCTGAAAAACAAACCAAAACACTCAGCTCACCAGTGCTCGAGCTGCCCTTAGAGTCTGGCTTAGCAGCACAGGACAGCTTTATCCTCACCCCGGTGTTAACCACAGTTTCTGCAGCATTTGCAAGTTCACTAGTTAGGGTACAACTACTGGTTTAGCAAAGCTAAATTGTGAATATTTGAGGACTGAAGCTTGGCTAAAGGCAAGGATAATGTTTTAAGTCTAGCTAACACTGCAGAGACCCGTGTCCTAGAGTACTGTTGTTTGTTCTCCATGGGCTGCATTAGCATGGCTTAGATCTGCTCGCAGGTGCAGTGTGACCGCCCTGCTGATGGGGCATGGTGGCACTGCCATGGCACGGGGGCTTGAAAAACTTCCAGTGCCACCACTGGAGTCCCCTGAAGTGTCAGAGCACAGATTTCATTCCTAGTGACTTCACGTGCACCTGCCTGCAGGTAAGCTAAGACTGTAAAGAAGATGTCCTGTTCCAGTTATATATGAGAACATTAAAAAAGAAAAAAAAAAAAGAGGCTGCAGTCTTACAAACCCCACAAAGATGCGAACATCTTTGAGGCAATAAGTCACCCAGGGATGAGAGACAGGAAAGATTTTTGGGTTTTGGTAGTGATTTCGAGTCAATTATTCCTTCCATTAATAATAATCCAGATGTTCTCTGTTAACGTCCTCATCTCAGCAGTTTCTTTTCCTCTTCTAGGGAATTGTGCTAAGTAGCAGTTGTGATTCTTTCCCAGATTCTCTGTTTTGAGTCTTGGAAGTTGAAAGAGACACAAAATCATGGGCTGTTGGCAGCTTCCAAACAGCTCTGCTATCCCCTTCCCCAGTCCGGCTGCTGTTGCAGCTTCTGGTGCATTCTTTGTTTTTTAAGCCCAGAGGGAGGGAAGGGCTGCTGGAGGTGGGATGAGGCAGGAGAAAAGTTGTCCCTTTGCATTTTGACTTGCCCCAGAGGGAGGGGGCAGGGCAGACTAACTTAGCTGAAAGAGTCCATTTATATTCTCGTACGAAATTCTTCCCTGAGGCTCCATGCGCAGACTGAAACGAGAAGCAGGGCCGATTTCTCCCACCCACTCAATTTGAGCTCTTTATCTTTTCTGTCACTTGCCTGAAGAGAGAGCAATAGAGGAGGAGAGGGGGAAGGGAGAAGGGGGATGCTCCTACAGACGGCAGCTCTGTAGCACTGCAAATTTCGTGCCTACTTCTCAAACACGACAGCACTGGGCTCACTGCTGTGTATATGGACCCAGTACAGCGACCGGTGCACTGGGGCCACAACCCAAGTTAACGCTCTGTACCTGTCACCCCTGCCTTTTCCAAAGCAAGTGCAGTGCTTTGCAAAAGTACCAGCTGGGAGCTGCAGAGAGGAAAGCTGAGAAAATAGGCCTCAAGGGTGTGAAATAGCTGAAAAACAAACAAAAAAATGCCAACAAGGCAGACAGGGAGATCACCTTTTATCCAGTGATGACTGGAGTGGTGATTCATCCCCCCAGAGCACAAGAAATAAATGTGCCAGAAGCAACCCACTATATGCCACATTGTAGCATTTAATATTTAAAAAGGAAATTGTCTCAGACATTTTCCTTTCATTAATTCTTTCCTGGAGCCCGGCCTTCCAACTTGTGCACTTCAGCTCGAGAGACGAGGAGATATTCTTAGAAATATAACACACATTGCCACAGGAGTCAACCACACGATGAAACAAAATTCTTCCCCGCTATCTCAGGAGCTTTTGTAGTGACACAGCTTTCTCTAGGGAGGCGCTGGTTTAGCTCTAGCGGAAATCATGTGCAGAAATGCGGGAGAGGATTTGTGCTATTTTTCTCGACTATCTTCAATAACAGGGCAAATTCTGCCCACATCTGATGGGGCTGGCTCTGCCACGGCCACTGACTCCAGGAAGACAAGATAAAGCCCCTGCTCCTGGCAGGGAGCACCACAGCATCCTAAGACAGCTAGGTTTACCCCAAAACGCTGAGAAAGGCATACCTGTTTTCTCTCGTTCTCTAAAATGCCGCCTTTTCCCTTCTCGTCACAGAAGCTCTACGCCTGGACGCAGACCGTGCTGTCCACGTGGCCGAGGCAAGAGTCGGCGGACCTGTCAGCCTCGGAGGACGTCCCCGCGGTCAGCTCGGACTCCGGGATGTGCTGTGAGAACGACTCGGAGGCGGTGACCTCCTTGTCGGAGCCGCTCACGCCGGACACGTGTAGCCAGGCCCTCTCCATCGGGCAGGAGCTGGAGCAGGACGAGCAGTCGGGCTCGCTGGCTGAGGCACACAGCCAGCCCCAGCTCGCCGGGCCCGCCAAGGCCACAGATATCGTTAAGGATTACGAGCTGTGGCTGGAGACCTGCATCGCCGCCCTGGAGAGAAACGTCTCCGAGGAGGAGCTGGCTCAGGTGGACAAGGCTGTGGACGCGCTGGCCAAGTGGGAGATGTTCACAGGACAGCTGCCCGCGATGAAGAAGGACCTGCCCTTTGCTAGGGACAGCACCGGGCTGCGGAAAGTTCTCGGAGACAAATTTTCCTCCTTGCGGAGGAAACTGAGTTCCAGAAAACTGTCCAAAGGGGAATCGTCCCCTCATCGCTGGCGGTGGGAGGAGAACTAGCAAGGGTCTGCCTTGGGATGGGCCAGCTCTGCTCCCAAGGCTTTGGTTGCGTTACTATCCTGCTTCTGAGCTGTCTCACCACGGGTTGTTGCTGTCAGAGGGAAACAGGAACTCCCCCCAGGAATAAAAGGTGTTTCTTTTTTCTGAGATTGCTAATATCATTTTGATGTGATCGGTTCTTTGGTAAGGGTTTTTCCTGTGCTGGTCTAAGCTCCAGCATGACTCTAAATTCCTGTCAAGTCCTATGTAGGCACTTTATTTTCATGCTGTATTTCATTTGGTCCAAAGTCAGCTGGGAAGAGGTCTATGCTAAACACTAAACACATTCACACAGAAGCTTGGGCCATCTGAACAAACAGATGCAAATTAACCAGGGCAGCTCTCTTCCCATACACAGAGCTCTCCTACTTAGCATTTCTGTCTGACGCACGGCTATTATTCCTCCCTCTCTCCCCCCGCCAGACGTTCATCTCTATTCTGTTCACTGCCCCACCGGCTGGAGGCTGAGCCCAGCACGGGAGCACAAACGCTGCCGACAGACCACGGCTGCGGGTGGGGGGGAGAGATGGAGGCGGACGGGCACGGAGGCGGTGAGCGAAGCAGAAAGCTGCCAGGCAGCTCGTCCGTCCTAAAGAACAGCGTTTGTGTGACGGCTGTCTTTTGGCGGACACTCCGGGGGATCTCCAGAGCTGCTTCACTTCAAAGCCAGGCTTGGAGCTGTGAGCTAGAACTACTCACGTCCTCTGCAGATTGGCACTGGAGACAAAACCTTTGGGAAGAAAAACAAGAAGAAAGCATTCACACACGCATTGATTATTAACTTAAGAGGGGGAAGTACACATGCATTCCTCTCCCTGCCTCAAGAAGGCAAACCCCCATTCCTTTTGCTCTTCTCTGCTCCATAAGTCACCCACCGGAGGGGAACGGGTGCTGTGCTGGCCCCGGGAGCTGCCTTCCCCTGCTGGGGGCACGCTGTTCCCCTCCAGCTATTTATAGATGGAGCTCAAGAGGCTGATGGCTTTCGAGCCCTGTAATAGCAGCATGGGGAAGGCTGGCCCTCTGCACCCGCAGCTCACTCAGCCCGCAGCACTGATAACGCTCCCTACAGCTCACAGGGCCACGGCCATGCTTCAGATTTCCCCCACCTACAAATATCTTTGAATTAACAACTGCAAAGGACAGGAAAGCAGGTAAGTCCAGTTCAGCTGGGGGGTGAGAGAGGATATTTCCCTCAGAGGAGATAATAGTTTGGGTTTTCCACAGCGCTTGCCCTGTGCACTTTGAAGGCAATAGGACCCCAAACCCTGCAACGCATTTTTGGGGTAGGTAGGGAGAGAATCAGAGGAACACGTCCAAGGCAAGCTCGAGATTTACTTGTGAAAGTACAAAAGATTTTGCATGAATTCAACCGGATTCAGGACGCAAGCAAATCCACTTGAGCGTGATTTAGGCAGAGAGAAAAAGGGAGTTTGACTTCAGGAGCGGCGATGGCAGCTCCTGGCAGCTCCCCTTCCCTCCCAGGCCGCGCTCCCTGGCTCGGCGCAGCAGGGCCGCTGCTGCCGCCCTCTCCTGGTGCCTCCGAGGGGCTCTCGGCCGCGGCATCCTGCCCTGCAGCAGAAATTCCCCGACCAAATCCTACCGGAATTACAAATCCGCGTACCGCCCCACGCTTGCTCATGCGTTGCTGTAACAGATTTACTATTTTAAGCAAGAGATTACTTTTTTTGTTTGCTGTTACTTGATTCCGTAGTGAATCATGAGGCTGAACTTTCGAAAGTTTCCCAAAAGATACCATAAACTCAGGATGACAATACGGCCTGAGGGAGAGAGACAGACGGCTTTCTGTCATAAAGTCCAAAGGCAACACAGAACAGGGGAGGCACAAAACCAACTTGCACTGCCGCAGAAGTCACAGATGGGAAACTCCCCACGTGACACTCAGTTTATAGACTTGTGTTAGCTCTGTTGTGAGAGCACAAATGCCTCCTGAAGAGCTGTCACTTACCACTAAAAGATATTTTTTGATACTGCCAGTGATAGAATCACCACTTATCACCTCAGCTTGTCCAGAAGAAAGAAAGAAACGAGCAGGGCCGCTCACCTACCTGCGTGGCAGCTCAGCGGGGCCTGCAGGCCGGACGCAGCCTCGCGGTGCCAGGCTGAAAGGAAATGGCTGTTACACGTCCACGTCCTTCGGCAGGTGGAAGCGAGGAAGGGGTCCAAGTGCTGCTGGTCCCTGGGAATCCGGAGGTTGGGGTGCCCAGGAGCTTCTGGTCAGGCTCGCAACACCGGCACACAGAGCTGTAGCAACTGTCCAGAACCAGCAGCACTACATACCCTGCATTTTAAGCAGCACTCATACTATCAAATAAAGCAGGCTTCTGAGGAGATACTTCTACGCAGAGCCGTGTGGGAACAGCAACAAAACTTGCAGCTAATAAGCTGCTGATTTGTGGGCCAGGAACAGTTTCACCACAGGGTAGGTGGTGGGCAGGAGAACCTAGGTGTAATGTTAAGCGGCCCCTCAGTTTGTTGAGCCTCCTGCAGGAAGACAGAGCAGAGCACCAGGACAGGAATGGAGGCAGGTCACTGGGAGCATAAAGATCAGCAACAGCCTCCCTCACAGCCCCGGCATGGCAGCGCCTTCGGCCCCTGCCTCCTGACCAGAGGGCATCTTGCTGGCCTGATGGGATGATCTAGAAATGAACCCTGCACGTTACCTTGCTGCTGCCATCAGGCAATGCCCAACTTATTTTGAAGCAACTTCTGAGGTCCATAATCCCAGACAGAGTAGAAAGCACAGCCTTTTAATAACCTTATGAGCTCATAAAGACAAAAATCTTTTCTCAAGAATAAATTGGCAAAACATTCTGTTCTTAAGAAGTTGCTGTAACTGAAGGGAGCGGCGATACAATGCATCTGCCATGGGGTAAAAAAAAAAGCCAGGCTTTTTCCTGGTTACACGTAAAATTGCTTGTAACAGACTGCAAAGATGGGAGAGGAGAAGCCAGTGCCTTCCGCAGATGTCTCATCAGTAAAGCTCAGCCCTTTGTGATTTAGCAGCAGATGTGACCACCTTCCTCTCCTAGTAATGGTGCTTTCAACTGAAGTTCATTTCTGCTGTGCAAAATTAAGGCTTTAAAGCTACTTCTTGTAAAAATTCCTGAATACTCTTCCTAATAACTTCTTGCCTTAACAACGTGCTTTTTTCACAGGATGCCAGTCAGTCTTGAGGAAGATGGAAAGAAATCTGCTAATTTTTGTTAGTAATTATATAAAACTTCTTCCCCAGTCTACAGGATAGTCAGACACAAGATGGGAGCTGGAAAGCACAGGAATTTAGTTTCTTTCCTCAGTCTCTCCTTCAAGAAGCTGTAATGAATGCTCAAACACCAAGTACGTAAGGGGGCCTACAAGAAAGGTGGAGAGGTGCTCTTACTGGGGAGTCGAGTGATAAGACAAAGTAATGGTTTTAAGCTAAAAGTGGGTAGATATAGTTGAGCTATTCAGAAGATATTCTTTACTGTGATGGTGGTGAGGCACTGGCACAGGCTGCCCAGAAAAATTGTAGATACCCCACCCCTGGAAGTGCTCAAGGCCAGGCTGGATAGTGCTTTGGGCAACCAGGTCTGGTGGGAGGTGTCCCTGACCACGTCAGGGGCGTGGAATTAGATGATCCTTCAGGTAACCTTCCAGCCCAAACTTCATCTGTCTTGTAGGGCTGTAATTCACTGGAGTATTTCTTCCCAGAAAAGGGACAATTTGCTTTCATGGAGCCGACAAGAGGTCACATGGAGCTGCGCTGCTGCTGAGGGTCTCTCAAACTAGGAAGTATGAGATCACACCTGGAAACCTCTTACAAGCTCATAACGAATCTGCCATTCACTTGCCCTCATTTTCAGGGATGCTGACTGCTGGCAAAACACATTGTCACCTGAAATTGCTCAGCACCTCCAGGGGAAAAAAGGCAGCCCTTCCCAGAAGCCTGATGTAGCTGAGGACCTAACATTTCCAGTGATTAGTGGAAGGACAAACATTGCTCCATAGACTCTTTTAAATTGTGCACCTGCCAATGCAATTGATTGGGCATTAACAGTTCACACAAGAAACAATTAAGATTTGCCACAAAATTTGTCAGCTGTGACCTTTCAGAGTACAAGCATGAAAGGTTAACAGCATTCCTAAGAACTGGAGCTCAAATTCTGGCAGACTTAGCTGATGCCGCGACAGCAATCCTGTACAACAGGGATGCTGAGAACTCCTCAAAGGTCAATGGTTCTGCACCGTAGCACAAAGATACCACAGCACACAAGTAAGGAAGTCCAAGAGGGGACTGGCACCAGAAAAAGAAGCAAGGATAGTTCCTATGGCTATTATCAGATAGTACACAGCAGAAAAGAAATGTCTAGCAGGTGTTGCCAGCTCAAGCTTAATTGTCTTCTCTTGCTGAGCTTAAAATACATAAACACAAACTCAAGCTGTGTCTCCCCTTCCCCTTCCCATCAGTCCTAATGTCTAAAACATTTACTGAAATGTCACAGATGAATGAGTTGGAAGTTTTTTTATAGGTTAATGTTTCACCAGCCTTCAATTCCTGGACACATTCAGGAAGAATTATTCAGACCAGAACCGGAGAGGTGGGAGATGCATAAAGATTAGAGAACAAGGTTTTATTGCATGACAGCTGTAGTTTCATGCAGCCCGTGCTGTAATTTATTCAAAAAGCAGCTTTTTGCAGAAAATTTTTCAAAGCAGAAGTCATTCTCTAGACTCTGTTGAAAGATAAAAGCCATGAAAAACAGTATAACAAGTCAAGTTTTAATAGATTTATAAAATTCATATATACAAAACAGTAAACTAAGTCACCAAAGCTATAAAATACACTTTTTACACATCACAATATAATTTTATCTAGTACACAGTTTTCATAAATTGAAACTATTACAGCAAGTAGCTGCTTCTATTGTGGATGCTGTTTTGGTGCTAGAAAGACACTTATGTGAGCAGTCTGGAACTGTGCTTTTAATTTATGCATTTTTTTTTTTTTTTTACCTTCTTTAATTTGTCACTGTTTCTAAAGTACTTTCCTGTGATTGTTAGAAAATTAAGGCTAAACTCAGGCCTTTCTTGCCCAATGCAGTGAACTGGTTTAAACAAAAAAAAGATATTGCATAGTATGCGTATTACAATGCATAGGCACCACAGAGCAAGTAAATTGCAGAATAAAAAGATAACGTTAATTGGCTTCCTAGCTACATGATTGTGTCACGAGATAAGTTGGTGTTTTGTCAGTTTGCTTTCATACATATTGATTCCATAAACAAGACAACTCATCACAAGAGCAATAAATACTAGCCATTTTGTTAAGTGGAGTCTCCAGAAATACTGCTTAACATGGATCATCAACTCAAGCTCATTACACATCCCAGATAACTTAACCTGTACATCAGAAAAACGCTCATTATCCTAAAGACTGTTAATGGCTTCGGTGTGAGCGGGAGTTTGAACACGTTTTCAAACCTATAATCACCGAGCATGCTTTCCAAGTCTTGTGAACTACCAAAAAGATCATTCCTCTTCCACGTCCCCCTTCTCCCTGCTGTCTTCTGCCAGCTTTTGCCCCCAACCACCCACACGTAAGCTCAGCACAAAAGACTGACGGGAGGTACAAGCAGAGCAGCAGTGCCATTCAAAAATCTGTTCCTTCCCTCAGAAGAATCTCTCCCTTAGGTCCTACTTATGCAAAAAGTTTACTCTCCATCAATTGTAGTTTTTATTCCAATAACGGAAACAGTATCTTATCTAGCCATTCCCCTGAAATGCTTCTCGTGCTCTGGTATCTTGAAGAAAGGTTAAGTAGCTGTTAGGAGTAAGACGCACCGCCTGGCCAGAGATCTGTATCCCATATTTGAGCAGGAACTGAGTTTTAGCACCCAGTTATGAGCAGATGAAGAGAGATTTACAGCGGAAGGGTGTGCAGCTGCAGCAGGGCCAGCCTTGCCAGCCTGCTGCTGTTAATTCACAGCCAATAGCTCTCTGGAGTCACTCAAACCTTTTGGGGTCAATGCAGATGGCATTCCTGTTCAACACAGTCAGTCTTCAAGCACCATCAGCTTTTGGGATCTGTTTAGGAAATAGCTCCTCTCTCCTGCTCCCTTCCAACATGCTTTGGCTTTTTACCAGAATGTCTACCTTGGAAGTCAGTGCTGCTCTTTTTTTTTTTCCCCTCTCCGACCATGATTAATTTCATGTCGGACAGAAGATGTGACCTTTGGGCATATGCCAAGAGCTAGGCTGCGATACAGTTTGTCAAGCCAGGCACAGAACCGCTAGCACTGACGACCTAATACCTCCACACTCCCCACCCAGTAAGACGACAAGCATATCAACACACAGACAAACTTCAATACTGCTTTCCAAACGCTGTTAGGAAGACAAAACCTTTAAGAATCAAGCTAAATTGCCCAGGCACCAAGATGAGCGAAGAGAGAGCATCACCTGGTTAGCACAACAGCAGTTTCAGCTCCAAACATCCTGGCTTTGGTCAATTCCATCTATGTAAATAAATTAGTGTTAAAACAAAGAAGTGCCCACTTCACAGCACAGAGATCACCCCAGCTAATTACAAAACAGGTAATATTAAGAAGCACTACGTTTTGTATTGTCTTGCCAATTACTTCCTTAGTAGGCTAGACAGTCCTCATCTAGAAGTGCGTGGAGTCGGTATTAATCCAGCCCAAACGTGGCCCAGGCGATGCCGGTTTTCACGATTCCTGAATACTGCTATAGGCTCGTTTACAAAAGTAGGCATAGATGCTTTATGGCTGCTGCTGAAACACCCTACCCACCACTTCCCGCGTTACAGAAGTAATGAAGAGCGTACTGAGGTAAAGCGTTGGCAGTGCTATATTAAATCCCTGACTACCCCATGTGTTTTTATTCTAGAAAAATGTTATAGAAAAGAGGCTACTACTGAACCCATAGGAACCCAAGAGAGGTCTCATGATGAGAGGTCTGGTTTGCAGGACAAGCTGCACTGTAGGGAGGTATTATTGCATATCTCATTTTTGCCTCAAGCCGGCATGCATCAAATTGTCCATCAACCCGAAAAGTACTCCTGAAAATTTGATAAGAAAAATCATGTGTTCAAACACTGCTTGAGAATCAAAGGGAGCTTGTACGGAACTCCTTGAGTTCTATCCTGCACAATAGGTTCTTCAGAACTGAAAAGGTACATTCACAGAAGAGGCTGCAAAACATGAAGTTATTATCCAGAATACAGCCACCTAAAGGAGGCAAAGGGCACGTTTTCTCAAGTGATCTTCTGGGGAAGGCTGCCAGTTTCTTCAGTGGTTCCATGTCTATTCTTTTAATTTCTCTCTCTCTTTTTTTTTTTTTACACTAACCAGGACTACTGAATACCTGGGTAGCATTTCAAATGGAAAGTTTTTCATTCCAAAATCTATTTCAAGTGTCCCAGGGGAATGAAATTTTAGTCTGTAGTGCCACATACAGATGAGCTCTTCCTACACCATTTCATTAGTTTTTTTTTTTTTTTTAATTAGTGTACGTTTCTCCACTCTGCTTGGTTCAGGCTTTAGTTAGCTCAGAAAGTCAAAATGTATGCCTTTAGGAGCTCCTTCGTGCTTGTAACATGACTAGTTCTAGGTTTGATGCAGCAACATACTCAGTTTTTAAAAACACTATCACGTCAAATAATCTGTGCTGCCATACCAAACAGAGTAAGTTCAATTCTTCATATGAAACTCAAAGCATCTTTGAGTTGTAGTGTGAAGCTGAGTGGCCAGTAATTTCTGTAATCAACAATAGGAACTACTTAATTGCTTTGAAGTGATAACTGCCTATTAAATATGTCATTTATAGAAATTATTCCTACTCTTCCTTGTTAAGTTCCAATTCACTGTCATCTGGTATTGCCATCTCAGAATTGTTCAGAAAATGACAGCACTGCAATTTGTTAGCTTAAAAATAAAGACAAAGTACTGCTTGATGAAATACTCCCATTTAGTTAGTTTTTCTACTTAAACTGCACAATTACGTAAGTTTCTCCTGCAGGCACAAGCTGCAAGCACTTCCTCTCTTTGTCCTTGCAAGAGACAACCCATTTGCAACACCCCGTCACTGGTCACTGACCTGTAGCATCAGAGAATGGACAGCATTTTTTTTTTTTTTAAGTAGCTGCTCAAGGTCTCCATCTGATTATCATCCTGCTTGTGACCTATTTCCTGACTAGCCAAATGAACAATAACCCTATAAAGTTAACACAAAAAAGATGTTCTCTCCAGCTGTGTTTACCTGCAAAGTTCTCCAGGATGTCACTTCAAATAAAGTTTTTTTTTTATTATTTGTTTCTTGTGAAAGGACTACGCAACTGATCAAGCCTGTCCTGAGATGCTTGTACAACTTAAGCTACCTACATTCTGCTTTAGTAATTAACTGATTTACCATAACATGATTTTCTGGCTTTATTATACTACAACTTAGCTTGAAAAACAAAAACAAAATACCTCAGTTGTGCAAGAACTAGAGTCTATATTTAGCAAAGAAGTTTACCTGCCACCTGAAAAATAATCCTTTTCACTCACAGTCCAAATCCTTTGCAAGTTTGAGAAGGGCTTCACTTTTGCATGAAGAGTCTCCTGATCTTGGGTTCCTGGTATGAACCAACACTATCAAACCCAAGTTACACAGAAAAGAGCCTACAGAGCCAAACCACTGATTTTGATCTGCAGTCTAGAGCATCATGCTTAGGCCCATTTTGTCAACAGAAAGAAGAAAGGCAATAATGGGCCACAGGTGAGCAAACTGGTTCCCTAGAACTCTGATTTATTGTGCAAAACTGCTGCTTCGTACAGAAAATCACTAGCAAGATTGACAGCTCCATATGATATAACTCATGCTGTTTCTTTTCCAGGTGCAGACCAAGCTACTTAAAGTATATGTTGCATTATTAGCTCTGTTTAGAGTTTTAAACCCATACAGTGACTATGGATACAAAACCATGGATGGCCATGGAAAGAAAAACAGAACAGGAAATTCCACACTATGCCTCCCAGGTAAAACTACAGTAGATTCAGACATAAAACTGAGGTAATTCTTGAGAAAGAAAATTAGAGTCGAAAGGGAATGCTTAACTCATTTGAGAAAACAAGCATCATATTAGCCCATCTAGAAAATTTAGTGAAAGAATAAAATTCACAGCAAACTAGGAAATAAAATCAAGTCAACCTAGAAGTCGGGTCAGCCCACGACTGCCTCCTCTTTTCCCAGTGTCTCGTGTGAAGTGGAAACCACTATCAGGAACTCCAAGAAAAATTAAAAGCGTTGGAATAATCTTCATCTTCAGTCAAACAAATGGGCTAGCTTAGACAAATAAACCTTATACGATGAGTAAACTTATTTGCACCAACCAAGGTTACAGCATTTACCTTTTCAAATGTAATAAACTGAAGAGCCCTCCCATCTGACTACCAGTCATGTGACATTTTTCCCCTTCAAGGCTAAAAATGAATAAACATTTAAAAGACAGACTTGGTCCTGGCAAAAATAAGACTTGTTACAAGGAAGCTAATTCCTGTTTAAGTTTGCTTAAATTTAAATTGGATTTTCCTGTCTGTAACTTTTCACTGCTTCTTACCTCAACACTGCGTTATATAACGCCGACATAGCCACGTCTTTTCCACTCTGAAGCTTGCACAAAAAAAAAGACTGCTGCATTAGGAAGCTACACAAAAATACTGATACAACATCTGCAAGCTTCAGAGGGGAAGAAAGATTCCAGATTTTATCCAAATTAAAATCCTGTTCCGTTGTCCTTTCATGTTTTTTAGACCACATTTCCCATGGGATCACCAGCTGAAGTAAAACGTTGCTTGTTTTGACATGCCATTGCAGTCTCAGTGGGGATTAAGAACTCCAGAGAATCTGCCACCTTTGTACGGGTACAAACAGCCCTTCAGGTTTTATTCTTGGATAAAAACCATGACAAAAATTAAACAGTAAGCTACGTTTGAGAATTATCTAAAGAATAGCACTACAATGCTGAGATAAAAGGCAGGTTGTAAGTTTGTCCATGCACCCCACTGTAATAGAAAAGACCTGATATGTCTGTACACAAAAAAGGCACCTGATAGTTAGTTACACAGATTGAGAGAGCTAGGAAATTAACAGTTCATATCAACGCTATTCATAGCCTCTTGCAATTTTACGCACAAACCGTTGCCCAAAAGGGGCAACTCCAACCTTGACTGTATTCAGAACTACATGTGCATTACTATAGGCTAGAGATCCCATTAAGACACAGATTAGGGGCTAATTTTACAGCAAGGTTTTGCTGCCCAAATCCATCAGTGCAGCTGTAAAACTGGGATCTCTAGGGTGTTTGGACTTCCTATACAGTCAACTGTTGGGAACTAATCAAGCAGCTGCTGTACTACCAAAGCCTTTGCGTAAGAGTTTAATCAGTTCCAAACTTCTGAATATAGATAAAGCTCTGCCATGTGAGATACCGAACCTTCACAAGTACTGCCAAACTGCAGGTGTGAGCACAGTGCTGAATTTCCACCAAGCACATCTCACTCGAGCACCCACTGTTCAGAGACAGGGTCAGGTGCTCTAGCACAGGCTGCTTCACCAAGGAAATCAGTTTCCCCATGATGTAATACCCTTTACACATAGTGCAAAATAAACCCTTCTCCAGCGAGGCCTCAACTTCCCATCCAATTTACTCCAACATGGGTTTCCTTATACAGTTTCAGACTTTTGCTTCAGGATACTCATGCAAAACCTTCAGACAAGAGCTGTGCATCCACCTTAATTAGCGGATTCCAGGCCCTTGGCAAAACTGAATATGCATACAAGATCTGGTTATATTCCTAGGGTTAAGAACGCAACTTCCATTAACATTCTCCAAGACAGCTACCAATCTCATTATGTTTAGGTTAGTTTGATCGATTCAGCACCTCCAAACTACAAAAAAGGCAGTTTGTATGACTGGTGTCTCTGAAAAATAAGCATATTCATTTAAAACATAGTGTCTTCCATACATGGTTTGTCAGAGATTTTGTTTTCTAGGAAGGCAGAAGGTGGTTGTGTTATTCAGCATTCCAAACTAGGTACAGAACCTACAACGGCCATGTTTCAGTAGTGTTTCTAGTCCAAATGATTCAGTAGCTATCATCAACATTTGATTCCTTCGGCCTATAGCTCCTCTGTTTGGACTGGCTAGTTTACAGCATTCCTGAGCCAAGTAAGTAGCATGGGTCCTACACCACATGCAAGGGCCATAAAGAAAGGATAAAAACTTTGATCTAACCCTCCAGCAAATTTTAACAAGACATGGACTGCTCTCCTTCACTGCAACATAATATCCTTCAGATTCTCTTGAAGGATCGTGTCCTTCACAGCATGAAACACAAAGCGGATGTTTTCAGTGTCTATGGCAGTGGTGAAGTGATGGAAGAGCGGCTTACTACGGTTTCTCCTCTTTCTGTCAAAGCACTGCACCAGATAACGTTGAACATCTTCTAGCCTGTGAGGGTCCCCCTTGAAGTCCGAGAAATACTTCTTAATGCTGACAGTCTTTACCTTCTCTACAAGAAGATCCATCTTGTTGAGGAATAGGATAATAGAAACGTTAAAGAAAAGCTTGTTATTGACTATTGTCTCAAAGATATTCATGGACTCCACAAGTCTATTTGTGCGCCTGTCTTCCATGAGAACCTGATCATATTCACTGGAGGAGACCATAAACAAAATTGAAGTTATTCCATCAAAGCACTGGAACCACTTCTGACGCTGAGATCTCTGTCCACCTACATCCACCATCTTGAAAGGTATTTTTTTAATGATGAAATCATGCTCTACTATCCCCTTGGTGGCTTTTCTAGCCAGCAAAATATCTTGTTTGCTGGGGAAATAATTCTGTAAAAGAAAGGAGAAGAGTGTCAAAAAATCCTTCAAAAATGCCTGTTAATGTCAAAATATAGAATGGGAGAAAAAACAAGAGCCCTTTATTTTTTAATTATCAAGTGAAGAATGAATATTCAACTTAAAATAATGGACTGCTGACCATTTACCTCAACACATTGTTAAACAACTAACAGAAGATCCTGAGATGTACGAGAACAACAATTTAGGACCAACGCTCTTGTTCTTGTACTTCAAGCATCACATTTTCAAGCTGAAGACTATTTCACCACTATGAAATTCTTAGCCACAGTGTTATCATCAGTTAGGTAGTGTTCTGTAAAGCAGATCTCCAAAACACCACTGCAAGGATTTTGTTTTTTGAAACTGAATTTTTCAGTTCTTTGCTCTCACAAAGGGTATCTTGCAAGTTTTAATGGAAATAATTCTCCCAGGTTCACAGTCCCTGACCGGTGAGTAAAGCAACACATTCTATTGCAGGATGTGGCACGGCCCACCACTGTAGAGCAATTTGTTCTTCACACGCTTATCACAGTTACTATTTCGGAAAAATCACCTCTTTTCTTTGTTCTCCAAATCTGACAGATATTTTCATTACTCATTTTGAATCGTACAGTAGTAAATTTTTACTTGGTAGGGTTTCATTCTTCTACCTTTGGTAGTACCAGCAATCAGATAATCATGAAAAGACAATGAGATCCAGAGGCTACACAGGATTGACAAAAAAATGTGTATAAATACAGCTTCCGTAAACAATATTCATCTGTCAAAAAGTATCGATTAAATACTAAGCTTCAGTTTCATAAAGCTAGAGGTCACTATTCCTAAAGGACTTTGATAAAGTTATTTAATGCTTTATTATTATTATTATGGCATTAATTATAACATATCAAGGCTTTCATCCTTGAGCACTTTTGGTACAGAAAGAGAAGTTATGTCTTACCAGCTGGCCGATCCGATCCAGGTTATCCAGGAAGTATTTCACTGATTCTCCCTAGGGAAAAAAAAAAGAGATGGAAACTTAGTGTACTTCTAGGATAGAAAATCCAATGGAACTATTGCACTTCCACTTTCCAACATTGAGGTCTAACATAGCTATATCACAAATGGAAGTTTGGACTACATCCTGATATGCTTAAGGAGCTGCAACAACAGAAGTACCCCATTGCTTAACTCACATAAACTGCTGATAATGAAGCAGAGCTGCTATAATTTGCTACTGATGTGTAGGTGAGCTAGTATTTATTCTAAACAGTTCTGTTACTAGTAGAAAAAAAAAGTTGTGTAGAATTTTGAAAAAGTGTTCAAAGTTATCTAGTAAGTCTTTACAATGAAAAGGAAGTGTTATTAAAGGCAGTTCTTTGCTCTGGATTAAAGTAGTTTTTTTCCCCTTGTACAATCAAGGCAGTTAAATGACACTGGGTGGAAGTAAAAATAAACCCCTTCATTAGAAACCAATGTATTTTGCTTGAAATTCGTAACAGTGAACAAAAGCATATCCTAGACCGGTTGGCATATCTTTAGTAAAAGTGAAAGATTCAAGCCACCTAAGATTCATGATAATTCACAATCATGAAAGACATTCTCTTCTACAGACGGCTTCCCTTCTAGGCTCAAGGGTTTTAATAACAGATTTGCTGATCGTGTACAAGACCCCTTGGCAGTTATATTGAAAAGAATACGCAATATTTATAAAGAAAATGTATCTTTATGTGAACTTATCTTTTTTAAAAAGCTTGCCTGTTTATTACACTCGAATCAAGTGCTACTTTGCACTGACAACTGACAGTAGGTGCCTTCACCATGTTACTAATTTAGAACGAGAACATTCTCAAAATATCATCTCACAGATTCCAACAGCAATATAAATCCTTAAACCGAACATTCTCCTCCATACCATAGGCCTGAGACAGAGGAACAAAATTATTCCCCTCCAGTACAACTTCAAACAGATGCCAACACAACAGTTTATTTTGAAGAATCAGACTGGAGATCAGAGGATTCAGTGTACTGCACAAGGACATACTTTCAGCATCAGGCAAAGACAAAAAGGAGCTGCAACTTATTTCCTGACATTTAAAACTGGAAGTGTCTTCTCATAAAGGAGGGAAAACATACATATTTGCAAAAAGCTGTATGTATCACAAAAGATATACAGTATTAAGGCGTTAAAAAAAGGACTTTTGCAGGGGCGGGGGCAAGTTTGTAAAGAACAATTGCTCTAAGAGCTTCCTTACAATCATGAATTTTCATAAGGTGAAAGTAATTTCCTGTATTTTTTGGCACTCTTTGGAATCAGAAGAGATATCACAGACTGTATGAATACGAAAAAGGTCTTCCTGTACAGCATTAGTCATATTTAAGAGATGGGAGAGCCCAAACGGAAAAGGTCACTGAAGCTAAAAAAAAATCCTTCTCTATCTATTGTGTTTTGTCCTGCACAATGCTTGTAGATGTGCAACAAGATGGCAAGCAGGCTGTCTCTGATGCGACTAGTTCCTTTTTTCTATCCAGTCACTTTAAGAGTCCTTGCCTTGCTCATACACCCTCCCACGCTGAGAACAGGAAACAGCTGTATGCACGTAAACTGCTGCGACACACAAGCAAATTTACCTGATTTATGGCTTGTGCCTCCCCTACTTCCTGCCTCACACACAGATCAATTTAACGTTTTGCACATTTATAAGAGAGAAAATCTAGTTATTGAAAAAGACATTTTTTATTCAGTGATTTAAGGAAACTAGACTTCGCTAATTTTCTATGAAGCTCTTCGTAATGTTGTAATTACGCCAAATAATTAATTCTGAGAAATTTTAAGCAGTAATTGCAAAATACTTGGATAGCTGGGTAACCAAGTCAGATTGTTGAACAGGTATGCTCAACATAGGATGGGACTGACAGCTCCGAAGAAGTCTGAATATTGTCTTCCAGCACAGAATTCAAAGATTCTCAGTACTTAAGTCAAAATATCTGTTTCCAGTCGAAACAACAAAACCCCCAAAAGCTCCAGAGGGTTCAGAGTTAAGAATAGCTCAGAACATTAAAGCTCACAAACCTGAAAAGAAGAAAAAAAAGCTGAACAAAACACAAACACTGAGAACCCCCTACTCTCAAGATGATTCCCCGATTAAAGCCCTAACACAGGAACATAGCAGCATGGGGTCAGTTCCAGCTCCAAAGACTTCTTGGGTAACTTTTTTTTTTTTTTAAACACATTTTATCTGATTCACAGAAAGCTGGTTGCTTCTGAGGAGCTGTGGTATGGGGGGACACTTCAGTTCATCAGCCTGGCAGAGCAGAACAACTGCAGAGAGCACCAACTTATTTGAGCAATAATACAGATTACTCAAATGAGGGAAATAAGTAAACTCCATGTTTTATGACTGTTTTGTATTAATATTTTTCATTGTAACAATTGTATTAACTGAACAATCATTTAGCTTTTCATTTTTTTCATCATCCAGAGGAAATAGAAAGCAACGTTAATTGGATCTAAAAGTTAAAGTTATTTAGCTTCCTATTGAGCTGTACTTAAATGCAACTTTGAGTGCCATCAATATTATGCAGAGTATGCTTATATGCTTTGGGTATTACATACATACATTTGTTAAGTGTGTATATATATAAATTACACATATAGTTTAAGAATAGGTCACCAGGGCAGGTTTTCTATTCAGTACAAATTAATACAGAAACCAAAAAGTACCAGCAGCCCCTCACACGTTGAACTATTTTTCTCTTGTGGCCACTGAAGAACAGCAACCTGTTCTGGCTTTCTCAGCACAAGTTCTTAGAGATTCTCCAAAGTCACCCAACCAGTCAACTGCACTCAAGAGCTGGCTCAGCACCTCCTTTTCCACATCGCAGCCAGTTATTTCTGCTTCACCAGCACAACTTGCCTTAGAAGCAGCAGCAAATATAGCAGCTAATACTTGCAATTAACTCTGACATTAAAGACATCTTTATATAGATTGACTATTTCAACCTATTTTAATGGTTCAACTGAAGAAGCTGAATAGTTTTCCAGGCACTGTAATCTATTTTCAACTATGCTTGCAGGCAGCAAAACAGAAATCAAGCAATATAACCTTTATACTATTTATACTGTATTTAAATACCTAAGGAAACACACCCCATGATGTATCTTTTACAAAAATCACACAAGTTAGGTCTAGGACAGCTCTAACAGGCTGACTTGTCAAGGAAAACTGTAGCAGCTCAAGAAACTTCCTGAAGATCAACCACCTTCATACAAGTTTAAAGTTTTTCTAGCCTCTGGCTTTCCAAGGAAGACTCAAATCTTTTATTCCACTGTTGGAGTACTACTACCTTTAAAAGAAATAATTTAAGAATATTCATACACAATATTTTTGAAGTCTGAAAGGCATTATTTCATTTCAGCTGACGTGGCATTGTGTGTGTTAGTGAAGCATGTCGGTGCTGGGATTTTGTTATTTTTTAACTTATGATCTATTAGAGCATTTCACATTTCAAAAGTTCTATCAACAAATCCTGAGATGTGTACCAACAGCAAAATAAATAATGGTCATCTGCTAGCTTTTTTTCCCCCCCCTTGATAATTAATCAAGATGTCAAAATGCTGTCTTCCATCTTTGCTCAGTACTGTCTGGGACGAGTATGCTCTGCGTTATGAGATGTACATAATTCAGATACTCCTTTTTAGTACACCAGAGCATAGACCGTAAGCCTTTCTTAACTTCTTGGTCACCACACAAGAGTTACCACAAATGTTCGGATGATTCATTCTCCCACTGCTAATCTCTTCTCCCTCTGCAACACATATCCTCTGAGTAACTGTTCTGCCAACTGGGACCAAGTGAAGGAATAAGGCTCCGTTCCCATTGTTCAGCAGGATGAGTCACTGCACATCTGGGAACTGGGGGAATCGAGAAACACAAACACAAGGCCTGTAACGAGTCCACAAGCTCCACAATGTAGCATCACCATTGGACTTCATTTTTTATTTCTATTTTTTTTTTAAAACTGCCTTATCTGCAGTATCAAGTTTGGTAAAGTTACAAAAGTAGTACAATTTGCTTAAAAAGTGACTGGTGGAAGAGAAAGGGAAAGGTAAAAATGAAAATATTTTTGCTTCCTGAAATAGCATTCTAAAGCTCTTTTTATATTCTAGATTACTATGAACACGGCAAGTAAAAATCTTAAGGGACAAAAGTCGCAATATTAAGAAATATCTATTGCATTTACTTCTATGTATTTTGCATTATATGAATATCGTCTTAACTCCAAATAATTACCATAGAAAATAACTAATTGAATTCAACTCCTCTGTCCCTTCAGGCTAGATTCATAACACACAGGAAATCTCCCCAAAGAAATACTAGAACAAAACTGGCATCACTTCCTTTGCTGCTCATGAGTCCTGTTACATGAAACAAGTAGAAAACACTTGGGCAGAGTTCCCAAATAGTTTTCATTTCATGAAAATAAATGCACAACGGATTATATGCAGATCACTTTAAAATACGCACAGAAGCTCAGAAATAAGAAAAAATGTTCTGCAAGGCCAGAATTTATCAACTTGTCGCTAACCCTCAGCCAGTTATTCAAAGTAACATTGGTTAGATCATTAATAATGAAACGTCCCATTGTCCAGTTCCCTAAAATATAGGCTCGTCTCAAACTTCTCCTTCTGAAAAGCAGTTCCTTTAAATCCTAAAAGACTTGAAAGCAGACCTTCTGTTCCAAATTGGCTTTTTTCCTTTCCTTGTCCCAAGGCCTTTTTGACATAATATTAATTTAGCCCTTCCTGATCATTCTGTCTCTAGCTGCTAAATTTAGAGCAGACAATTTAAGGTAGACCTGTCAGTCTTTGCTTGTTTCAGATGATGAATTAAACCACACAGGAAGGAAATGTTGTACTTCAAGGAACATGTAATACAGATCTAACAGGACTCCCACAAATACACAGACACAGAGAAACAGATTCTGAAGTAACTACTGCAAGCTGCATCTGAACCTGTGCGGTGGAAGCAATGGGGATCTGTCTAAAAGCACGGTGCTGTTTGCATCACGCTCTCCGTTTAGACAGTGTAAGATGTTTCAGCAGCACAGAGGAAATCCAGGAGAGCCCAGAAGCAAGTCTGGAAATCTGCCAGCCTTTAACCCTGGAGATCTCAAATACATGCCTATATGGTTTAACTCTTAGGTTGCCTTGTGTGGAGTCAGGAGTTGGAGTCGATGATCTTTGTGGGTCTCGTACAACTCTGGATATTCTGTGATGCTGTGAATAGGATGGTCTTGAAGCACTGGTACATGATTTCATCCAAATTTGGCCTTTATATAAAGTACTGGCAAAGACACATACTCCCAGAAAACGCAATGCTGATTTGCAGGTAATATCTTTGTTTCGCAGACAGATGCTGTAACCTCATTTTTCCACATTTCTTGGGATTTCAATCACCTGTTGATTGTAAGGGGCCTGTTCTGTAAAAGCAATATATCCAAAGCAGATGCCCAAGGGAACACCGAGGTTGCTAGCACAGAGGTAGAATAAAAGAACCAGGAGACTAGCATTTGAGAATGTCAGAGACTGTTAGATCAGCCACTTCCCTGGTACTGAGATTAAAACCCAAAACTTCACCAGCAAAAAGAGATGCTGGAAGTGCTTTCCTTAGAGACACCTGCTGGACATAACACGCAGGTTAACATCCTGTCACCATAATCCATAAAACCTTTGCAAGTGAACATGCAGACGAAACTCCAGTTTACACAGCCTGGTTTGGTCCAAGGGAAAGAGACAAACCCTTTATAAACCCTTTGAAAATTCTCAGGAGGGGCAACTACAAACAAATAACCCCGCTCATTAACAAATGCCCTGCATGCGCTTTCAGCAGGTTACTTCTGAACCTGTCCTTCTGTTCAGCCTCACTAGTAACGGGGCATGGACTGACCACAGCCTAAACCGTTCCCTTCTCTACAACAACAGTTGATGAACTCTAAAGCGTTATTTTCCAAGGCGACAAGCATGCCTGTGCTTGTTCAGAACTCACTCAGAAGGACGTTGGAGTAACCTAAATTGCCCTGCAATGCTGAAATGTTTATGCCCGTTCTTACCGTAATTCCCTTTTATAGATAGTATCTACATCCTTTATGGGCACTGTCCCTCACCGAGGCAAGGCAAACAGCAATATTTCAATCAATCCCCAATTCCAAGGCAGAGACTAACCACTTCTCACTATTTAAGCCATACATAACAGCAATATCAAGTTTCTCTAACATTGCTTAACTTCCTCCTTAACAACAGCCTGAGCTACTGGCTCCCATCCAGCGACTCCAGAGCTTATCCAAGTTGCTGCTATCTGTACCCTACAAACGTACCAGCTACAAAAAAGCACCGTTTGGTTCCAAGCTTTTAGAAAAAGCTACCTCTTCTTTCTGCTGCAGTCGTACAGTGCAAGTATCAGATATTAGAAGTCTAAAAATATTTTTAAAATTCTTTATTTGTCAGCTCAGTACAAACAGGCAATGCAAAAATCTGCTCGCCTGTCCAAGTCAGGATGGCTTTCCATAAACTCATCCTGCTCTGAGATATGACACTCTGGCCAAGCTGTATGCTTTACAGCCCATGAAAAAAAAAAATCATGATCAAATATTTACTTCATTCCTCCCCAAAAGTCCAGGTTAATCTGAGCTCCCACATCACCGATAAGAACTGTGGGCCCCTGTGAGGGAAGTTTTAGAAGCACCCTTCACAGGAGCCCTTCACCACAAGAACTCCTCAACTCCTACATCCATTTGCTTTTAGCAGCAATTGAGTACGGCACCTCTTTCTGGAAAGGCAAGGAAAAAAAATAACCTTTTTTTCCCCGAAACTCTAGGTGTTTCTGCCGCAGCAGGATGTAGAGGAGATAAATTACTCTTGATAGTATGTTAACAATTCTGTCCATTTGTCTCAAATATGCGCACTAGTAAAAGTGCCTCAAGGACGAAAGGAATTTTCTCTCAGACTAAGACAGGCTCATCCCACACTCTGAGCTTCAGGAGACATTAGCACAAATCCCTGTCGTTCTGATTTTATTTCTACTACCGCCTCCTCTTCACCGCTATCCCTGCTTCACAGACTTGCATTGACAGGAAGAAAAGCAGGTGTGGACAGCAAAGAAATAGTACTGGCCACCCACAAAACTAAGACACAAACTAAGGCGCACAGGTGCAAAACAATAGAGTTAAGTTATTGCTTTTTTCTTTTCTTTTTTTTTAAATTCTAGAGAAATCCTTATCCAGACTTGTGACATTAGTGATTTAGCACTTTGTAGCCTTCACTGCCTAGCAGCTAGCAAGATTCAGGGAACAGATATAAGGAGACATATACCTAATTCATGTGGAATAAACACAGTTATATTTAAACAACAATAAAAGCCCGACTGCTGTATCCAACATCAGCTGTGTGTCCAGCTCACACACTCACCCTGGCACAAGCAGACGACAGACCTAGTCCCCAGCATCCCATGAAAGGATTCCTTCCTGTTTCCCTGCCAACTGTCCAAGCGACTACATTGTCTAGAGTTGCTGCAAGAACCCTTTCATCTCCAACACCGGAGGTTCTCCGTGAAGTTGAACTAATGCACGCCAACTCAACTTTTCATTCCAAGCACAGTTGGCTGAAACGCATAAGGGAAGGCAACTGAAAGCAGCTGAAAGAAAATCCTGAGCTGTAGCTGGACAGATAGATCCAAATTCCTGGTCAATCACTGGCAAATTATCCCATTTATTCTCAGTGGGCAGCTGCCATGCAAAAATGTGTATTTCCAACAAATGCATAATTTAAAGGGAACTGGATGTTTCTACAAACCACCAGGAGCAACGCACAATCCCATTAAGTGACCTTAGTCCCATGCTTTGTTTTCAGCAGCTCAGTATGCAGACTTGAACCTGCTTTGTTTACAGAAGACATCTGCAGAACTAGAAAAAACGCTGACAGAAAAGCCTTAACTTACTAATTAATTTAGTCAGCAGTGCTGACTATCTGATCAAGACTAAATCACAAGTTTACCAGTGAGTTTCCCTTTCAAACCTTATCAGATAAAGGGATGGGAAATAAATATCTTAGATCTAGTGGGCTGAAAAAAACAGCTAACACCAGCCATGAGAGAATGTTGAGCTTGGACTTTTCCATGGCAGGCAGCCAGCTGGAAAGCTAAGCAACTTGAATGCATTTACAACAGGCATAACCTTGAGTATCGCACAGAATGATGCTTTCCTACACCATTTCTACACCCAAGCATTTGTCGCAAGGTGCCCTAATGCTCCACTTGCTGTAAAAACATCACCTCAGACATGTTTTACTGATTTTTTCTATAATTTGTTGTCAAGGTAATTATAAGGATTGGAAGGAGTCATTTACCCCACACATTTATTTTAAAAAAAGCTTTAAAAATATTTTCTCATTTTTTATGTATGCAACTAGGACATTTTTAGATACAGTGCAGATTCAAACGATGATCTTGCAAGACTGAGAAAGCTGCTCATTATTTGAAAGTTACTTCAGTCTGATTTTCACCAAAAACGTAAAATGTAAGTTAAGTCTTAGTTACACTTCACTGTGCTATTTAACAGTTTCCCTTAAAAGCAACTGTGCAGACAGTAAAGTGCAGAAAAAACACACTCCACTGTGCTTACATTATTTTCAAGTTTTACACCACGTCCACTACCTCAGCTCTCAGCAGGCTCAACTACACAGAACACAGGACTTACAAGTCTTCGGGGGATTCCTCTCTAACCACTTTCTGTTTCTGTATTTTCAGAAAAATTTTCATTTACCCTGGAAACAAATAACCTCACCTTTTTCAGTAACAGCTTGACTTTTGTTAATTCTAAGAGACTGACTAACATTTAGCTACAAAATTCACCTTTTTTGCTTGCTTGCTTTGCTAGTGACTGCTCAAATCAGTGGAATTTCTCTCAGTACCGAGAAGCCACTCAGCATCTCAGTTCATCCACTTAACAGTGAGATGGGAATTCAGCAAGTGACTGCCTTCCCTATAACCCCATCTCTCCTGCTCCAGTGCCGGTCACGACAGCGCATGTTGATCCCTGAAGATGAGGGATGGTGAACTTCTCTGCCTCTGATGATCTGAAACAGACTTCAGTTTCTATTCACAATCTCAAGTTTTCTCTGTGATCTGATTTACAGTCGTTACCTCACCATAGTATTTACTTACATCCAGTCATGATATATCCTTTCTTACAAATATATTCCTCCTAAATGAAGGTTGTCACGGTGGGAGATGTTCTTCTAAATATGCACTTAAACCTCAGCACCACTGATATTTTAGTAAGAGGATTTCAAGTAACTTAAATTTATTACTTAATTTCAGAACTTGTTCTCTTTCAAAATATTCAGGATTGCTTTTCCTGCATTTTTGACTTCATCCAACTGCACAAACTCACATTATTAATTTCACTTATTAAGCCAAAATTGGAATGAACTTACCTGAGCTGAAATCTACAGCTACTCAGGTACTGACTCACTAAAGGATCAAACATCCTTGAGTGAGCACTCACAAGATGATGTGGGATTGGTAACTGCATGAACAATAGCTGTATTGTTGACAAATCCATCCAATTTTCATGTGCACTTACATCTTAGTTCTTTGACACAGCCCTTAATCATTAAAAGCTACTATCATGAAGTTCAGGCTTTTAGAAACCACTTAAGGGCTTTTTTCCTCCATGGAAAGTAATACTGAAGACCTGTATCAAATGGAAAGCTCTATTCTTATTCACCCTGAAGCGTATAAATGCATTTGCCTTATAAAAATCAAGTGCTATAAGCATATTAAAACAAATCTAAAGTAAATTACTAATAATTGAAATAAGTGACTTGGAATAAGTAACTTACCTTCCATCCTTAAGGCCTGATTTACATGTGCAAATTAACGAAACCACAGTGGGAACTGAAAAAGGTTTAACAAACTTCTACAAGCTGCTGAGCAGACTAGACTATTGAAATAAAATCCGGACTAAAGCCCTGGTCGCATCCTACTGAAGCGCAGATGGGGAAGCTGCCCAGCCACGTGCATAGCCATCTGAACTCCTTGCAACCTAGAACGTATGTGCTGGACCAGGAGGATGATGACAGAAAAAGAGGACACCGTAAGTTAGTCTCTCGCCTCCTGCCCAATAAATCCACACATAACATCATTATTAATCCAATACTGTACTCTGACCAAACTGCAAATAGATGGATCAAAGTCTTAAATTCACACAAATCAGAGACAGAATTAAATGTGAAAGAGTTCCATCAATAAACCACCATTTGTTTCAGCTAGAGATTTTACTGAGTTTCCCCAACTAGAATTAAGTGAGTATCATGGAAAGCAAGTCAAATTAAGAGGCTTTGGGGGTGGGGTGAAGAGCAGACCTTCTAAGGACAAACACCAACAGTTTGTTCAGGAGTAAAGCCAAGTGAAGCACAAGTCTGCCACAGTCTGAACTGCAGGAATCTGTGTTGTATACAGAGGAGACATTTGAAAGGTGTCAATAAATTACTTCTCAGAGCAACATGTTTTCCACTTTCTCAAGCAGAAAATCTTGCATGATGTTTCCAAGAAGATTTTCTTCCCCTCCCTCAAATACTAAGTCAATAATAGGGCAAATTATGTTTACTCCACAGAGCTGCTTTAAGTAGAGCTGCAAACTAATGAGAAGAAATCAGGCTGCCTTCTGCCTTTGTAATAGAAAGCTTTCCCAGATACTGCAGGTTCAGAAAAGGGGAAGAGTATTGAACCAAACTTATTCTTCCTCCTTTGAGAAGGCTACAGCTCTGCTCCTTCCATAGGTGTTCAATTGGCAGCTGGTCAGTCTGTGGCACTGTAGAACCCCAAGAGATTTTCTGGAGCATATCACATTCAGATGCATCCTTAAGTCACTTAAGGTACGAAAACCCTCCACTGCTGCACAACTATAATTTCACAGACTCAAAAAAAAAAATCACAACTCAAATACTATGTCTCCTCCCTCCCCGTGCTTACCTCCTTCTCTGTGTTCAATACATGTGAAACTGAGCCTCGTCTTTGAATGTTACACAAACACTTGTGATACACTGATAACCTGGAGCACAAATATTTGAAAAAAATAAACAGCATCCTTGTGGAACTGACATCTTATTTTGGCATCAGGAAGGTTTTACGAAGGAAAGGAACAATTGCCTGGAGGAAGTGCCAGCAGAGAAAGACCTTGCCCTCATTCCCTGGCAGGCCTGACATTAAGGTGACTTGTGCTCACATGCGACACCAGCTACTTGGCCCATCCTCAGTGCCCCAGCATGTCACTGCCTCAGCTGCTCTAACAATCAACCCTACGGCTGCACCCTACCTCAGATCAGCCTCCCAGATTACAGCCCAGCTTCCAAAAAAAAAAAGTTATGCCAACAGAAACAAGAACACAGTGCAGGGCAGAACTCCCTAAGCCACGATTTCCTATCACTCACCATGACTGCTCTGTCACAGAACTACAGCCCAAGTTAAGCTCAAGCCTTGCAGACATGCTGAGCGCAACACTCCATGTTATAAAGCACAGCAGGCCTGGGAGGGAGGGAGTAGGAAGAGGGGAAGATAACAGAAGAACAGTAGATTGAAGAAAGTTGCTCTTTACAAGAAGTTGTTGCAAAAAGATCAAGGTTTGGAAAACACAAAATGGTGAGTTATTGCTACGTGATTATCCTACCTGCATTTTCCCTTTCAGCATTCTAGCAGGTCCCATCTTTTAAAATAAATAGGCTTATTAAACGTAACATGTCACACTGACAGTGAACTAAGAACAACTTCAAATCTGTTCTCTTTTTACAAACATATAAGAACCCAGGAAATATGACAGTGAGACTTCCTAGTTTTCAATGTTTCACTTATTTGTTCATCTGTGCTTGGTACTTGTTACTGTGAGCTATGTGGAATCAAGAAACCAGGAAAGCTTTAAAGCACTCAATAACCCTTATTCTACCAAATTCAGTGCCCCCTTCAAAAAATCCAAGCCTTAACCTCTTTTTTTTTTTTTCTCCTCTCAATGGAATACCTTAGAGCATTTGAAAAGGCACTGAAGTCACCCTTGCTCTCAGCCCTGAATTTAGGCAGAGAACGAGGTCCAGAATTAGTATGAAAAAGCAGATCACCACTCTTCTGAGCACACACTGAGCCAAGCCAGGGAGAAGGGTGTACAGAAAACTATTCACCACTTCTTTTGCAGTGCCCCCCAGCTCCCCAAACCAGCTGTAGGGGCAGAAAAGCACTAATAGAGCACACAAGAAGCAGCAGGAGCCCTCTTTCCCTCTTTTCTTTTACAGAGCTACGCTGGTTCTTGCTGGATCTTGAAGAACTGTATGTAGCTTTAATACACCAAAACCTCTGAAAACCTGTGTCATGGGAACATGAATTCAGTCTCCACTTCAGCTAGATTTTTAAGATTAAAGAACTGAATCCCATCTGACAAGTGGAACCCTTCCATCAGAAACAGCATTCTGTAATTGTTTTTAGACTCCAGTGTCAACAATTAAATATTAACATACGCTGCTGTATTATGCTTGTATTTTGTTGTGACTAGAAGAAAAGTCACTGTCCTCATGCACTGCCATGGTTTTATCCTGCTGTATTTGATGTGAGTCCTCTCTAGCTTCCACCAAATTTCAGTGGGAACTGTTTATTAGCCTCTTTTAGTCACATAAAGAGCACACCTTTAAACACCCCTAACTCGTTCAGACTTCTGGAATACATTCTCATTACTGGGAACCTCCACGGAGCCACTTGTTGCCAATTTTGAAGTCTCCTGAATTACTGAGCTCCATTAGAAACCTTCTGAAGGTGGAAACTAAAGGGTACAATTGAAAGCTCAAGTCTGCTCCCTGAGCTGAATTTCTCTGCTCAGATCTTTCCTGGGCACTAGAAAGGGATAAAAAGATTGCTCCCGTGGTTTTTAGCTGCAGTTGGGTACTGGCTCAGACAGCCTGAACTGAAAATTTCCTTCCTTGTTTCTCACAGCATGTGCCAGCATTTCTTGATGGGAATGCAAAGATTAATTACAGCTGTACTTGCTCTGAACAAATCCTTATATTCAATACAGTCCCACAAGATTTAGAGTAGCACTAATTAGGACTTAGAACAACAATTCTGCAAAGACAGAC
The DNA here is from genome assembly GCF_964211835.1 of Anser anser. NCBI lineage: Eukaryota > Metazoa > Chordata > Aves > Anseriformes > Anatidae > Anser > Anser anser. Next base: position 4,848,794 of record NC_139736.1, on the reverse strand, counting down.
AGAAGTATTTTTTAGAATTATTTTATGCATAATAAAATGAAAGCTTCTTTCCCAAAGCAGGGTGGCATTTACTCTCAAGAACTGGGAGCCAAAAGGACTTTTCCACTCTCAGAATATCAGATTTTGTGTTTCAGTGCTATTGCTGAAGGTAAGACATCAAATTATAACCACTACCACACACAGGCAAGGATGAGTACAGTACTTATTCTGTAAATCTTTTGGGACACCCAGGCAGTTCCCAACTTGGCTCAAGCAGTAAGAGGTAAAAACAAAAGTTTGTCCTTAATCAAATACACATGAGTAAAGAGAAACTTTTTGACCACAAAAATAGCAAATGATCATGCAAGATACAAACTGTAGTAAAGCATTTTCAACAAGGGAGCTGTATCTATGAAGTTGTTTCTCTCATTCACCTTAACCACACCAAAAATACAGTCAAGTTTAACTAGCATCCATGGGCCAAAAGCAAAAGCTCCTACAGACAGGCTTACACAGTGCCATAAAAACACAAGGCTTTTTAATCCACCTCCAAGAACCTAAAAAAGTAAAAAGCAGGACCACACGAAGTGTAAAATTTCAACCGTTTGGTATCCAGACAGCAGTGCAGTAATGAGGTGTACGAACACACTGCACATTTTACAGACTTCAGAGGTGATTTTGCTCTAAGTTTTCAGCCTTTAAAAGAGGGAAAAAAAAGATGGAAGAATCGTAGAGTGCCAGGAATTGGCTGAGTACTCGAACAGTCAGTAGCACAGGTCTTTCTCTATTAAATTTTATTCAGCATCTGTCTCTGTTCCCATATGGTAGGTGTATCAATTTCTTGTTATCCATTCTTATTTATTATGTATCATCTGCTTGTTACTTTCCAAATTATCCTCCCAGTTCCCTGCAAACTACATTTCATCCAGCTGTTGCATGCTGTCATAACCTAAGGCTGGGGACAATTAGTGGCAGGAATCTTTTTATTTTTCCGCAGAGCATTCAGTACAGAGGGCTTTAATCCTTGCTTGAGACTTCTGGTAGGTAATGTAATAAACTGCTATTTTCTAACGCTTTTCCATTTGCACTGCTTTGAAAAGGTCACAATTCATGACCTTTCTGGTTCTTGTTATTTCTCTCCAATAGCAGAAATTATTAAAAAACAGCTAATAACTGCTTTAGCCATCATACAGCTTCCTGTGGGTGGTTCTACTTGTGAAAAAGGCTTCTCTCATTAAGAACAGATACCATACAAGTGGACTTTCCTAGAATTCAAAGTATAAAATTATTTATGACCTTTCCTTCCAGCCTACTTTAAATGCAAGTTCTTCTCACCTCTTGCTCAGTGCCTCTTATGCCAAAATTGACATTATCAAGTGAAGCTTTCCTTGGTTTAGGTGACAGACAATACGTTATGAAGGCATCCTCAACTCTGGCTCTTACTCCAGCTTAGTCCTTAATTTGAGTCTCCAGGACTGTCCAGACACACTAGCGCTGGTACAGCCAAACAGCACGCTGCTCAAGGAGCTCTGCTGGTGGCAGCAGGCCTGTTAGCATCTCATCTTAACGTTTATTTTTAGATTAGTGCAAATATAATAGCAGAGTGAGCATTTAACCCCTGTAGATGCAAATTGACAAACTATACAGTATTAGACAATATCCACACAATCTTGTGCAAAGGCTTCCAGCTGCATTTTGCTTTATGTTCTCTCAAATTTTAATAAAGCCCAAGCTATAACAACTCACTAGCTCTCACCTCCTTTAACAAAATGCCACTTCTGTTTGACAGTTCTTATTTAAGACTTTGATCTGATTTTTTTTTCCTGTTTGGTTTTAGAGACGGGATTAGAAGCCAGGGACTCCAACAGCTAATCCCTCCTACTACAGAGGCCAGCCACAATGCTTTGCAGTATTGTGCTTAAACAAGCAATTAACTTCTTTTGCTGTACAAAGATGAGTCAAACTACATAATATAACCATGAACAATTGAGTTCTTGGGATTAGAGGACAGAACTAGAACTAAGAATTTAAATCTGGACCTCTGGCATTTAATTACCACATTACAGGCATAAAGTCTTGCTTCGATATTTAACTGAAGGGTAACATCTCCATAATTGACCCAGCTATGAATTCAGAACAGGATATTATGCAAGTTGCAGAGATAAAGTCAGCGATTTAATGATCCTTTAAGTCATCGTGACATCTTATGTCAGATTAAACCTGTTTCAGAATTCTAACATAACTAAGATAACAGAAACTTACTGTTGTTTTTATAACAACAAAAATGTGGCTAATTTAAGTGAAAACTTAGAGCACTATCACTCCTTAAGAGCAATAGCTATATTGAAACCGGCCTCTATACCAACCTCAGCTTCACAATCAGCTTTGTCAAAAAAAAAAATTTTAACCTAACATTGTTAAATACCGATGTAATTGACTTTGAGCACTAACACTGGAATTAAAAAAATATCAAGGCTCAATAACGGCAAGAGATTCTAGTTTGTTGTGCTCCTGTCAGTCCATTGGTATTTTACGATTTTCTGGGTCTGAGTGACTATGTTCCATGTAGATGTAGGAAAAAAAATCTGTAGACCTTCCTCAGCAATAATTTAGTTTCACAGGAATTCTGCAAACTAGAAATATCTGCAAGTTCACAAGTAACTTGCAAAGAGTTATTGCTTAGTCCTAATTACATGCATTAAAGGGTAACAAGATTTCCCACGCTGACACTTTGAACAGCACGACTATTTCCTTTGTACATCTCACCAACATTGGTCAAGCCCCAGTAAGTCTCACTGACGAAATATGCAAGTTTCATGGCTCTGAAAAAAAAAAAACAACAAAAAATCCTTACACAATAAGGAACATTCATAACCTCCCGTGTAAGCTTATACTCAAGGAATCACAGAATGACTGAGGTCAGAAGGGATCTCTGGAGGCCAGCTGGTCCATCCCCCTGCTCAAGCTGGGCCACCTAGAGCAGGGTGCCCAGGACCATGCCCCCAGATGCCCTTCGAGTCTCTCTAAGAAGGGAGACTCACAACCTCCCCAGGAAACCTGTGCTCAGTCACCCTCACTGCAAAGAAACGCTTCCAGACGTTCAGATGGAACCGCCTGTGCTTCAGTTTGTGCCCACTGGATTTTGTCCTGTTGCTGAGGACCACTGTTGCCTGGCTGTCATCTCTGCATCCTCCCTTCGGGTGTTTAAGTACGTGGGTAAGACTCCTCCTGAGCCTTCACTCCTCTCCTTCTTTCCTCACGGGAGAGGTGCTCCAAACTCTTCATCATCTTCACAGCCCTTCATCAGACTCTCTGCAGTAGCCCCGAGCATCTTTCACACTGGGGAGCACTGAACTGGACCCAGCACTCCAGGTGTGGCCTTGCCAGTGCTGGATACAGGGAAGAACCACTTCCCTTGACCTGCTGGCAGTGCTTTGCCCAATGCCACCCGGGATACCGTTAGCCTTCAATGCTGCAAGGGCACACTTCTGGCTCACGTTCAACTTGGTGTCCACCAGGACCACAGGGTACTTCCTTGCAGAGTTGCTTTCCAGCTGGGTGGCCCTCAGCATATATTTTTGCATGGGGTTGTTCCTCCCCAGGAGCAGAACTGCACTTGATCTTCATGAGGTTCCTGCCAGCGTAACAGTGATTTGCAAAACAAATAGCTTATGTTTGTATTACGGTCAATTGTACAAGTTGAAGCTGATTTAACGCTTGGTATTTCCCAATGAGTTCTTAGTAAGTGCATTAAGTCAATACCAGATGCAAGTTCTGCATTTCAGTGCTGCAGCATGCATGTTGAAAGAACAACAAAATGTTTAGAAACACTTTTAAAGCCCATTGAACTCTTCCCTTGCATCTTAAAGATAGATGATCAGTAGGAAATGTTTAAATTAAGGATTCAAGCAATCTCCACTGAAGTATTTGAACACACCAGAGACCTCTCTCACAGATTTCATTTAGCATGTCACCTTAGAAGTCACTTAATTCCCATGTCAAGCAAGTACTGTTTCACTGCCCAACCTTTCAGTTCGCTTGGCTTATGGAAGCAGCCAAAGGCTCCCACAACCCCCGTATGCTGGTATACAGTCCAACTCCTGATCACCTTGCATTACCGCAATGCCCAGAATGTCTGTGCCAAAAGTAGGCCATTTAGGGAGCAGTTTGTCTGCTTTGCCTCAAGAACTAATGTGAGAGACCAGTTCCTCAACTCCATACTGCCCAAAACACACCGCTGGCTGCCTACAAGGCTTTGAAGCAATCAGATCCTTACAAAATTTGAACGCAGCTATACTAATCCAAGGGGCAGGCTGGTCACTGTGCAACATTTCCAACACACTATCTGTTCTGCCAGGCATAATTTAGCTACCTCCATTTATTTCAAGGATCTGCTTGAAGAAAAAAAAACAGTTAACTCATAGGGGAGTGACTCACACCCCATTATAAATATTCCCCCCCCTAAAAACCCACGCCCCAAAACACCCGGAAAATGGAGAATCAATAAAGAAAGGGTCTTTAAAGCATTTTCCAGAGTCTTCCCACATCCAAGGCTTCAGAGGCTCCTAGCATTTGAAGTCTTACTGGAAGTGTTCCATACAATTCCCTGAGCAGAGATCTAAAAATAACTACGGACACAGTAGTAAGTTTTCATCTATATTTGCAAGCCCCTTACATCCCTCTCAGGAACCACTACTTCCCATTTATGCTGACTTTTAAAAGGACCTACTAAACGTTAGAAATTGTTTCACAAGTGTAGAGAACATCAATAATTATTAAATTTAAATCGATACTATAGTGATGGATCATCTATATATCCTGCATTTTAAGGATAACTGCATTAAAACAGATGTCTTTCACAGCAAGGCCATGCGCTCTGTTCTGCATGAAGGACGGGTATCTGTAAACTCCAGTCAGAAATGAGTCTGGCAACACGTGAATAAATGGGCACAGTCACCTTAACGGGCAAACGGTCCTTGAAGTTCAGAGTAAATAGTCTACCAACCCTGAAGAGATACATTGTACAACAGGAGAAGTTCAAGAACTCTTCAAATATATAGTAACAGGCTAGAAAGTATTAGTATTTTGAAAGGAGAGAGCAAGAATAATTGAAATAAAGATACCGCTTTGACTTCCAGTGTTTGGGATGTACATAAACAGTATGCGTGTTTAAAAAAACACCAATCTGCTAAAAGAATGTCAATTTTACTTTAACAAACCAAAGAAGGGCAGATGATTGTCTTTCCAAATCTGCTCATAGTTGTCATGAGCTCTGTAAGTGCTCGCACACAACATGCCGCTATTTTTGACCATGACGAAAGTATCACTTTCTTGCATGACAAGTCCTATTTAGCCCATCTTTATCCAAACTGACAGAAAGTACGCAGTGTCACAAGCAGTCCTAAAAGTAGCTGACCTCCCGTCAGTTTTTATGCTTGTTCTGGACACATTAAAACAAAAGTGAATGGCTTCTCACGTTCTCCCACTGAAGTCCTGGGAAGGGAAAAACAAAACAAAACAAAACCCGACTGACCAAAGAGATTCCTGCGTTGGCCTTGGTCTTCACATTTTACTGCTAGAAGGAACTTGCATTGTTTAGGGGTGTAAGAAAGCTTTCAGTTTATTTTAATACACGCACCTGGACACCTATGTATACCCAAATACTTGTTGTTAGGCTCAAAGTGAAGAAACTCCCTCCCTTTCAGCTAAAAGCTAATTGTAATCTCAAGCCCCTTCCTATGAGGGAACCACTCAAAATAGAATTTGTCTCCACCTGCTGGCAAGGAAGAACTGACACCCAGTTGCCCAAACCACCACCGGCAACCTCAAAAGAACAAATGTTACAGGACATTTTCAGACACATGATAAATGTATTCCTTTCTAACATACAGACAGAAAATGGGGTAGGATAATGAAGGCGAGGGAGAAAAGAATCACATACTGATTACAAAGGAATTCCTATTCTAGTAGTTAAAAACAGAGGACAGAGACGTGACAATGTAACCAACCATACAATGAAGCTTTTGTCCCCAAACTACTTGGCTTGCATACAAGGAACAGAGGAACTTGGGGCGGTGGGGACAGGCTGGGGCAGGGGGGAAGCATGAGAGGCTGGTGTTTGTGAAAAGAAAGTGAAATTGGTTAGTCTGCTTTAAGAAAGACAGTGAAGGGGAAAAAAAAGCAGAAAAGCACCCTGCTATTGTAGAATCCACCCACTCATTTCTGAAAGGCTCAAAGACCCAGACAGGGATTTACAGCCAGCACTTCTGGGCACTGGATATGAAGCAGAAAACACTCAAATGCCCAGAGGCAGCTTCTGCAATCCCAGAGAAGAAGCTTTCAGATTGTATGACGTTCTGGTCAGAGCCATTTTCTTTCAACAGGTTTTCTCCTGCTGAGTCAGTCATTACGCTCAGCGTTACAGACCATAGGAGGACACCTGTACGCCGCAGTTTTCAACTGTAGTTAACCAACCATGTTTTATTTTTAAGCAAAGTTACGCAACTTCCTGGAAAAAAGAGTTCAAAAGCAGACCAACGTAATCCTCTGGCTTAGAAGTCAGGGCAGCATTGACTGGAGGAGGAACTACTCAAGGCAAAGTATTAACAAAAATAAAACAGGCTGGTGCTCAGTTGACTGTAAGACATAGGAGAAGAAAACACGGGTGCTGAGCAAGGTCGTGACTGCAAACATCGTCCAGAAACATCCAGAAGAATTACAGCAATTTAAAGCTTTAAACTTGAGTTTATTTTAAAACTAGGATAAGGATAATAAATTCAGTTCAAACCAAGCATATTCCATTCAGTAGCTTACTCTAAATAAGAAAGGGAGTGCTGATACAGAGATTCTCTTTAGCCTTAGTTAAAATCAGTTCAGAATAGAATGATTTTCTCTGAGTCGACTAAATCTGGCTTCTATTTATTTACATGAGTCGGTATCCAGGGAGGGCTTAAACTAAATTAAGGTATGGGTTTATACATACTATATGCAATCATAAATATGGCAGCTCCTTAAACTATCTGCTTTCTGTAAAAAGTTTGGTAATTTTCAGCTTTTTATTTATTTTTTAAAGGAACTGTACCGCTTCTAATCCTCGTGTACTTGGGCAATTGGACTTTTGCTGAAACTAGAAGGAATAGAAACAGGTTCAAGTTATTAAGGTCTCAAGAGTTTGTTTAGGGAGCAATCTAAAACTGGCACTTGTACCCTTGAGAACAATTACATTTACCAAACTTTACTGCAATAAGCATCTTTTTTTTTTTTTTTAAACCCAACAGGACTGGGTTATGAACAGCATTTTCGGTAGCACACTATCTCTGCATTATCGACAAGTTAGCAGTGTGGGTGCTGCAGCAGTTTCAGTCGCACTAGTAGCATTAAGCAGGTTACCTGAATGCTGTCCAAAGAGACACACGATAGAATTATACCGTGATGCTGAAGATGACAGCACGTTAAATGATCACTTCCATGCCTGTATGCTTTGTTTTTGTGGGGCATTTTCATTTTTAGATATTTCCTGTTTAATCCTGCTCTCAACGCAAGAGAATGCAAAGGTAGTCCTACTAGACAGGGGACGCTATTTATTCTGCAAACTGGACACCCCTCCACCCCCCCAGTCTGATGTAATTTTATTTTGAACTGGCATAGGGACGAACCTCCCACGTGATCCCAATCTGCATTTCCCCTTAAAAAACGAAACCCTTGCTTGATCACAGTGTTTCCCAGGAAAAGTACGATTTTTAATAGGCTGCTGATGCAATTACTGCTCATTATACTGGATTCTCTTAGTAGTTGTCTCATGTTAAATGCAAGTCCCCTGTGGCATGAACCATCTTTTTATTCCACATTTGAACAGTGCAGAACAGCAAAGGCTTAGTCTATTTCTACAGATGCTAGGAATTATGAAACAATCTATCCTTCCCCCATTCCCAGTGCTGTAACATGCAATTTGTTAACATTTTTAGCCTAAGGAAATGAAGTTTTTACTACCATCCTGTGACAATTTTACCTAGTCATTTTATTTATTCTTTAGCTATTCTCAAGATACTTCAGACAGATATCAAAGATACGCAACAGCAAGACTCAAACAGGCATCTTAGTAGCAGAGACAGATGACTATCTAAGCCCTGTAGCATGAGTTTAACTACCCTATTAAACACCACAAAATCCGTGTAAAGTAGTAGCATGAAAAAACAGACTTTCACTGGGAGTTTCTCTAGGTTTTTCTATAGTTATATCCAGTTCCTTTGTAAGAGTTTAAGTCTAAGTCTATAACAATTCAGGTTTCTAACCCAACTCTTCTAATTAAACATTCATAACATATCCAGGTATGAAGAATTTCACCTTCAGCTGTTTTTAAGCATAGCTAAATTCAGTCTGTGGTCAAAACACCTGAAACTAAGAATTCTACCTGCAGATTAAACCATAATCAATATTCTAGAATCACAAATCATTTATTTGAAAAATTAGGAAATCATCCCCTGTCACCTTCTAAGAACTAGTTACAGGGATAGTAAGTTGCATGGATCCGTACCTTGCTTCACTGAAAAAGGAAGTGGAAAACAAGAAAAAACATTTCCAACTCGCACAGAGAAAGAAAAAAGAGTGCATTATGAACAGCTGCTAGAAACGTATTCCACACCAGAAGTGCAGTTAGTCTGGTGCTAGAGCATGAAAATCTAGTAACAAGAAAGCAAGGAAGATAGCACATTTTTAAAGCTCACTGTCATCTTCCAGTTGCTTATCCAAATTTCACTTGCAGACGTCAGGATGAAAAGAAACAGCCAAATAGCAGCAGCCGGAATGGGTGTTGCATTCACTTCAAAAGATCTGCATGCAGGAATAGTTTGCCAGTATCAATATAGTGCAAGCTGGCAGGACTGGAAAGTTACAAATTAAGTGTGCCTTCATCAGTGACCTACTATGAACAGAACTACTGAGCTGCTAAAATATTTTTAGTTCAACCAATTCCTGCCTTTTTTGGTTCCTCTTGCTCTTCCAGTTTATCCAGTCGTGCACTTTTCCACTCCCTCTTACTGCCATGTAGTTTTTCAAGTTTGGCTCCAATTACCACTTGTTCCTTCTGCTGAAGTGTTCACATTTACAGCATAACTACAAACGGCTCATATGATGGCTAAATCTTGCACGTAGCGAGTGATCTTTCAACTGAGGAGATATTTATACAGCAGGGAACATTTTTTCCCCCTCCCACCACAAAAACGGTGGTACTCACCAGCTGATACTCGCTCCGACGGCTGAAGGCTTCCTTGATTCCCGAATCCCTCCACAGGGCGCCCAGTGCAGGTACGTACAGCTGGAACGTGGCAGGCTCTATGGGCATTCCAGCTTTGTTTTCAAAAGCCATCAAAAACATCCCATGCTTCTCATTCTCCGTGTACTGCCAAGGGATCCCCAGTTTGTCCCGTGCATCAACCAGAACCCTGCAGCCCTAAAGAAGGAGTCAGATAAAGTCAGTGAGAAAGAGATTAAAGTGTATAAAAGAACAAGGACTCAGAGGTGCTTGAAATTCAGGGCTGTTTTTTTTTTTTTTTTTTTTTTTTTTTTTTTTTTTAAGACCTTACTCTGGTGAGCCTGAACTCAGGAGGGAATCAAACATCGTTTATTAGAACATCTCCACCAGAAATAAGATAGAGCTTGCTGGTATAAGCAGCCTAGCCACAATGTATTTCTTCAGGTGGGAAAAAATATTAGCAGCAGAACAAAGGCTATTACCAACAGATTAAAAATAAAAGCAAGCACCGAATGCACAAAAAAAATGCCTGGGAACTAACTTATGATCCTCACTAAAATGGTTTTAAACACTTACAGAAACAGAGCGCCATACCAAGCTAGCAAGATCCTAGAAGCACGTTGCTGTAAAGCATGGTTTTGACACAATCTACTTGGATGCTATAAAACACAAGAAAATACGTCTATCCAACTTGACAGACTTATTGAAAATTTACTGTAAATAAGCATCTTCTGTTGAGAGACCTTCATCCAAGCAGTTCCTTCCAGTAGGAAAGCCTAGCGGCAAGGAAGCTGGAGACTCTGGAGGGGTTTCAAGCTGCCAGCCTGAGTAAAGCAGCAGCAGTTTTCCATCAGCACCAGCTAACTTTTCCAGCTTGCCACACATTTGATAAGTCATGACAGATACATTTTGATATCCCAATTCTGAGGGGGGGAAAAAACAATAAAATTGAAGGAAGGCGACCCAGTTCTCAAATTTAACTCAGGATTACTGAGACCACTCAATTGCACGCTTTGCCATTTTTACGGAAACTTAACTTCTTATTCATGGCAATGGGCCAAACACATGAGGTTAAATAACTCTGAAACTTCGGCCTTGAATCTAACCACACCTGTGCTTATTGCCTTCAGATGGGCGATGCTTATTTCTCAACAGTAAGAATCACTTTAAAACTGGATAAATCTGTTGATGGTGGCTTCGCATCTCAAGCACTACCTAATTCACAAGTAAGATCTGCGTGTTGTACTAAACAACTGCTTACTGTGCTGATCTTTTGGTTTAACAGTTTATGAAAACAAAAATAAAAACTAAAACTGAAGCTTTGTTTCCACAGCTATGCACACGAACCTCTGCATCATGGGACCGCTTCTTTTTTGTATACTTTAAGCTACCAGGATGGCAAGTATGTTTTGTCAACACTTGAACCTTTCATGTCTCCAGTTCTTTAACAGCCCCACACAACACGAACAGTAACTTCTCCAATGGAAATTAAGATTGGAAAGAGAAGTGAGAAGCAACTTAAGTTTGAGTGTCACAGAACAAGAACACAAAATGAAGCATCTTGCTTGTCACTGAGCAAGTGTTCCTGAAGTGCAGTCTCCCAGAAATGTAAATATTTGGTTCTCTAGTGATTATTACTTTCTTTTTATAAAGTAGAGAACAGATCTTGACAATACCATGAAAAGACTAAAATTGAACGTATTTACAAGCTGCTGGTTTAAGTTCCAGACATAAGTAACTACTTAGTAACTCTGCTGGACAGACCAAAAGCCCACTGTCATTCCTAGTTAGAGTTTATCATTTTATTAGCACAAGTCCTGAGATCTGCTTTACTTGAACAGTGTCAACAAACTCCAGCCAGAAGGAAAATGCACCACTTGCAAGGTTCCCTCTGAACTGCAGATGCCCGCACTCCATCTCATGACTTGAGATGCTTTTGCAAACCGATCACTTGCACTGAGCTCCGTCCGGGTGCAAAGTCCCCCCTGCCCTCAGATGAGAATTTCACAAGGAATTTTTTCCAAAACTTTGTGGTTAGCAGGGCTGATGGCACACTGCTATTTCTAGATGCTTAATGCCACGTTTGTTTCTGTGCCAGAAGTCACGTTCACGGACAGAAACAGTTAACTGGGGCTCCATCCACATGCAGGGCTCAGCCAGCTCCGACCTTTCACCTGCCCCGGCTCCAGCTCCCGCAGCCACCGCCCAGCTCAGCCGCAGCTTTTCCATCTTCCAGCATCCAGATGGATTTAACTCTTCACCATCTCACGGCTACCGCAGTCCCCTAAAAGCATCTCAAGTGAGAGACGGCAGGATCGTTGAGTTCCCACTACGATGAAGCAGCATTTGGACTTGAGACTCGATGCCTTTCCCCATACTGTCGCTTCGCATTTTACTGCTCCCACCGGGGATGTGCAGGATCTCGAGAGGCTGTTGTTAAGGAAAGTTTCATCATTTGTTTAGAGAAAACCACAGAGCAGAATTTCAATCAAGGATGTAGAGACTGCGCTGGTCCCAGAATAGTCACTTATCTGCTGGCTGCAGCTCCTTGGCAATGCAGGTTTGAATCTCCCTGGGGCAGGAGAAGGAACTAAACCTGGATCCCACAGACCCTATGCTGTGCATAAACCACATGGTTACCCACGGGGTGCATGTGGCATTCAGCATCTTCCTCCGACTGTTTTAGCGGGGGGAACGATTGCCACCGAGTCATGTACAGGGACAGAGCTGGGACCAACTGGCAGCCAGAGGCAGAGCCATCAGCACTGACAGACACCTACAGAAACACACAGAAGGATGATCTTAAACACTGAGTGAAGAGCATCAAAAATAGGAAATGGGGTAAGAAGAATGCTGTGGATATCTAAAGGAAAGCACCTCTCAAAATCAGAATTTACAGAACACACCAGCTTTGACATTTATACATAAAATGCATCGCAAGCAGAAGCTTGACGTAAGAAGAACGGCCAGGGTTTCTTCCCCCCAACTCTTAGCAGTTAAAAACGTGACTCAGCAAAGTGCCCCAGTACAGCAAGTCTAAACCAAGTGTTTCTGCATCCTCACAAAATGAGGAATGCTACAAGCAGGTGTCACAAAAACGAGGACAAACAAGTCTCCAAAATTAGATTTCATATATGGCTATTCTCTCATTTCAGAGTAACACTCCTTTTTTGCTGCCACAACAAGCACTGGATAATCCTTGCCCCAGTAATCCACAGCACAAGCTGCCATAGGACAGGCTCCCTCCTTCTGGAAAGATTTCCATACCTCTTTCCTCAAAAAAAACACACTCATGGGAGCCAGCCAGCCAGCCACTCTTCTCTAGGTAAAACTGCTGGACAGCTTATACATGCTGGTGATGCCTAGAAGTAAACATTTCGTTTAGAAAACTGGATTTACTTAAAATACCTAGATTTTGTATCTATCTTAGAATAGCATAATACATTATTAAAGTATGTTTGTCAAAACTCAATTTGGACTCATCAGTAAAAATTAAAAATACCAAGTCTCATTGCATGTGCAACCCTTCCTCCGGAGTTCTGGCCACAAAGGTAACACCCTTTAACTGCAGTAACCATTTCACAGTAAGGCTTCCCAACACCGAACATTTTTCTCATTTTCTACTCTTCAAGAAATTAACAATTCACTTGTTCATTCAGAAGAATGAATATTGCCTGTTTCTGTAATATTTTCTAAACTGGCATACAGAAAAAAACGGCAAACTTTTGATATTGAAAAAAACTTCTGAAGAGCTCAGCTGATCTAAAGCTTTTGTGCTGCAAAGCAGGACACAGACTAAGCACAGGTGCAAAGAACACAAATTCACAGATAAGGATACTGTCAAGCATTAAAAAAGGCAAAACAGCAGCACACCAGAAACACTAGGTAAGAAATAGCAAAGTTCTCTGTCCTACGCCTCTCCTAGTGATTTTTAACATGTACAAGTCACTGTACAAACCCCAGCACACCCATAACCTGAACGGAGAGGGTGGAACCAAGAAAGTGCAACAGAAGCGTGCTGTGATCTGTCATGAATTATCTTACATCGAAGGAGATACTAAACAGATATAGAAACCTACAGCTTTGAAAGAAAAGATAACTAAGGTATGACACATCAGAAATCTACAGAAATTGCAAACTACTTAGAGAAAGGGAATACAGAAGATTATTCCACCCCCCCCAGTACACAAGTACTCCTGGCACAGCAGCACTGCTAGGTTCAGCTAAAAGAAGGGTTTTCTCCTACCTAGCCCGGAGTGAGACTAACACAGTTACAAAGGATGCTGGCCAAAAGAACACATGGACTCAGAAAGCAACCAAGACAAATTGACAGAAGAGAGCTCCAAGAAGGACTACTCAGTTACATTCCAGATGCGACTCCTGGCTCAGGAAGTTTCCGAAACCCAAGGCTGCCAGCAACTGGAAGAGTACACCAAAATATCACATTGCCCCGTTCTCATACCCATTCTTTTCCCCTTTCACAGAGACAAAGCGCTGGATCCTTGGCCTGACGGAGCACAGCTGTCAGGCGCTCAGCAGAACGTTTGCTCCTCACCAGCACGAAGGTTTTATGAGCATTTCCACAAATGCTTGTTATTAGGACTGGTTAAAATATATTTTGCCTCCTTCACTTCTGAAAGTGGTTTGAAAAAAAATCAGGGTTGGTTTGCATTTTTACACAATAATTCAACTACTTTGGGGGAATTATTAGAAAAGTTATCACCGGCTAATTTCACTTGAAGCCAGTGATGCTTGCCAATGCTTGAAAAGAAGCATTGCAGTATTTGAGAAGCAGCTGGATTTAAGAATATCTTATCTCAGTAGTTATTACTTCTTAAAACACAAATGCTGTGTTTTAGGTTATTCACCTGTTCCAGCACTTGAAGGCTCCCTAGGAACCCCCCACCTGCTGCCAGAGGGGCCAACACACGGGCTGAGCGAGCACAAGCTGTGGGCTTGAGGGCACTCGTAAGCAAGGGCAGGTTGGTCCGTGCCCAAAGCGACAGTGAAGTGACTCAAGAGAACTGGCTATTGTAGTCAAGGGTCTAGACATAACATACAAAAACAGTCAGAAAAGCCTTCTACACGGAGTTGTCCCCAAATCCCCGTATTGAACTACAGCTGTGTATGAGCTGACACAGCACAGAACTGTCACACACAAAATCCTGCAGCAGATGCTTGTTTTCAAGCTTTTTTTTTTTTTTACACTGTCCAACCTCACACCAAAGCCCCAGATGCCCAGCAACTATGTCACTTACAGAAATGGTTGTCACAGGAGAAACGCTGATCATCGCCCAGTGCTTTATCAGGAGACTCCAAATCACAGCTAGCAGGCAGCGCCGTCTTCCTATGGCTTTAACACTGCAGGCAACAGGGAGATTGAAACGTGTTTCCTGCTGCCTGTTTTTCCTCATTGTTGTTGACAAGAAACTGGCAATGTTTGGGGATCACAACTCACAGAGACCAATATAGAGCTGAGCTAACGCCGAAGGGAGCGCTCCCACCTTGGTAAGATATTTCTGCTGTGCCCCGGTGCCAGGGGAACGGCACGACACGACGCGGCTGGGTGAGCCGGGGCCAGCTGGACTGGAAGGCAGGACCGAAAAACTGCAACAGCTTCGGGACCGCTGGTGCCAGCACGAGAGAAGAAGGCTCAACCTCACAGCCCTAGATGGGGCTGGCTTTTTCAGCAGCAGCAGCTCTTACTGGCAAACAGAGATGATAAAATGTAGCCTGCGTGTGTTTTTAGAAAATAACTCTTTACGGTCTAAAAGACGACATTTTCAAATACAAGTTTGAACAACACAAGTGTCAGCGTTCCCAAATATACTCACAGGCACTTTTTTAATGCCGCCTGGAACACTGGGAGGAAGGAGATCTACTGCTAACAAAGTTAACTGCAAGACAATCAGATTCATACAGCATGCTATCGTGAAGGCATTAACGGTGTGTTTATTTGATCTATGCCCTTGGAACTCGATATCCAAGCAGCAGCAAAGAACCCAACGCCCTTCAGGATGAGGCGCTGTATCACTGAGCAGTCCCTCCAACAACTAGGTACCACCAGGAGGGGCATCCCTCCTGGCAGCATGGCTCCACCCTCTCCTGTCTGATGGCTTTGTCATTTTTTGGAGCCCACAAACCAAAACACCAACAAAAGCCTCATCACAGATACAAGGCAGGGGAGGAAGCAGCACCAGTTGGCCAGCATAAGGCTCAGCAGTTGCGTGTGCTTTATCAGCGTTCCCATATCCCAATCCCACCCAGGTGAGAGCAGGGTAGGCAGCGAAGGTGACCTACCTTCCAGCCCAACACACAAATAAAAACCTGAACAAAGGGAAGGAGTCATTTACTCAGTCCACGGGAACGCAAACATTAAGAAGCATTTGGATTAGCCACTGAATCTCTGACCTGGGAGCAGCAGCGATGTCTGCTCGTCTGGCAGCTCTGAAAAGAGTCCTTGTCTTCCAGTAAATCCAGCAAAATGACGATAAATGCAGAAGAAAAAAAAAAAAGTCCTCTTGATGCAAGCTTTACTTGCAGCTAGGCACCAAGTAGTGAGACAATTTACCTCGGAGGTGATGACTAATGCAGGACCTTGAAAAAAGTTCCAAGTTAGTGCTCCCAGAGTTACATTACCGGGTTGCTCCTTTTCCTGAGACTATCACCCTTGTGCCTAGCTCATGCCTTCAGTGGGGCTGAAGTGGCACCTGCAGCTCCAGGGGTCTCCACCCCAGGACAGGATCCGTTGTCCCCAGCCCCACAATGAGGCAAAGACACACACAAGTGAAGGAAACTCATTTGGCAACCCTGCAGCCCGTGGCTTATGCTCTTGGCTTTTCCTCTTTGTGTGATTTGCATTGAGCTTCTTAAAATAATGTCTGCTAGTTTGCTTTTGCTCTGAAATTTTCTTGTACACACTCCTAGTAGCAGAATCTGGTGATTTCTTTGCCAATACTCTTTCCAAGCGGATTATAAAAATATATCTGTACCGAAACAACTGAATGTAATGCACGCTCCCAGATTTAGTCACTCAAGTGACTAAAGTTTTGTCTGGAAAACATCAAAGTACGTGTCTCCAGTCTCCAGGGACTAACTCATGTTCTGCGAGACTAATGACTACATCACAAGAGCACTGTAGGCTCTGTTTTGGAGCAACAATTAATATTTATCACTTACTACTGACCATTATTCCTCTTCCACTGTGCACCATGGGGAAGAGATTGCTCTCTCCTAGCCCAACCAAGAGACACCCTTAAAACACGAAGAGACCACCAGATGCGAGGGAACCTAGATTTAAGACAACATCCACATCAAGTGGAAATTACCAAGTGTATCATTGATCAAATGAAACTGGAACAAAAAGACCAAGACGACTCAGAAGTTTGGCATGTTTATCTTCCCTCATGTTTTTGTGAGTATTGTTTTTCGTATTAAAATAACCACCAAAGAGTCAAAGCACAGAGCATAGATAATCAGATTTAAATACCAGTTCTAACACGGAGCTTTAGCACTTGTACGTTAGATTTAATAGAAAAGCTCCTGATTAGCCACAGCTCCTCCCGAGCGTTCTCCTTCACATTCCTCCCAAAGGAAGCCGTCCCAGGGGAAATTTGACGGACGCCGACCTGTGACAAATGGCTGAAGTGTAGGCAGGCTCCAACCAACAGACTGCGTGTCATTAGCACCTAACAGGTTACCAAACACATTTCAATAGAAACCCAGAGAAATTTGGAGTCAATTCAGCGAGTAGCAAGAACTCATGTAACAGAAAGACCTCGGTCCCCCTGCGTCTGCAGGCTGTTAGAAGAACCAGGTTTGCACTGTAAGTGACTAGGTGATTTGGTCACCCACAGTGCAGCTCATCTAAATTCGGGAATACTCTTCCCACTTCCCAGAACGTGTGCTCGACTGAAACCAGCAAGTTGCCAGCCAGCTATTATATGTGGTAACTCATTACAAGTTTACTTCTGCTTAGACCCGACGAACACAACAGAAGCCCATTCAGGGCAGAGGGTACCTGAAACAACGGAGCAGCAGCAGTCTGGGTTTCGGTACCCGCTCAGACGTCCAAAGTTCTTGAAATGGACTTCAGCACAGGCTACACGTCTTGCCAGCTTTGTTGTTACTTACAGACACTCAAACCATTGGGGAGAAATGCTCTCAGTTATGCCCACGTGTATTGTAACTACATTCAAAAGTCCCGAAGATATATCCTCAGGGAGCGTGCATGTTTGAGACCTTTGGTTGTTCCTCCCCCCCGTCAGAGCCCACAAGCAGTTACACATCACTTCCTGAGCAGTCCTTCCCTCTGCAAGGCCGGGCTCCCAGCTCTGCAGTCGGCCGGCCCAACTCAGGCCACAGACACCAAGAAAGCGCTCGTAGATGTACTGAAACTTTGAGCTGGCCGTTGCAATCTCAACATAGAAAATACTGCTACCAAAAATATCAACAGATCATACTTGAGGCTTTTAAAAACTGATTTTTTTTTCCTCCCTTCAGATTGAGATCTCCCAAACATGCTGCTGCAAGCACCACTCTGGTGCTCGTAGATTAATTATTTTCTTACGCAGCTAAGCTGGGTTTCTTCAAGCAGCATGCTATTCTCATACTTGAAACAAAAAAAAACATTTAGACAAGGAACATCAGAGCCATGATTCATCAAGTCCCTAAGCTCTCTAATTGTTATCCAAGGAAGCAAATAGAGCAGAGCAAGGCCACCCCTTCTATTTTGGAAGGTATCAAGAGATCACCCCTCCAGTTACAGCTAGAAGGTGTCAAAACGCTCACGTAACGCCACCAGACGTTGCTTAGACTTGGAGTTAAGGTACACAACGGTTTTCCAGGTTTCTCTGTTCCCCCAAGAGCTGTCCTGAAGCTGACGCTGCAGCACGGCCCTGTCCTACCCGCCTGCCTCTTCCAGGTGGGTGTGCTGAAGCCGTGAAGCCTGTGTACTCATACCGGGACATTAACACTGCTGCTTTTCACTTCAATCACCAAGAAGTTCCAAAAAGTTACTTTGAAACTTAGCCTCGATTAATAAGCAAAACCCTAGTTAACCGATGACTATTTACCTTAAACCAAAGCAAAGCTAATGTATTTGAAGACTGCCCCACAAACGCCAGAAAAAGCTAGCGAGGCCCTGAACTATCACCTGTACTGAACGGAAAAGTAAATCCTGTACCAGGGATTTACTCTGTTTTAGCAGTTTGTTTCTAACTAGGGTTTCCCAAGGTGGGGGGGGAGAGAAACAGAGAGAACAGGGCAAGGAAAGCCGAAAACTCAAAGTCGAAGCTGACGCTAACGTCAATTCACACTTAGCACCATTATTTCCAGAGAGGTTTTGGGTTCTGTTCGCTCAATCGGTTCCTTCAGTTTCCAAGAGCTGTGTATACTGCCGAAATACTACCGCAATAAGCACTTTAGAAATATCAAGTACTGCTGAGAGACTAGTAATCCTCTCTCCTTCAGACAGAAGTTTAGTCATGGTTGGAAAACGAAAATTGACCATTTAATCCCAGAGATTTACACTGCATTTCTATCTCAGATCTCAGCGTTGTAGGAGCTTAACAGAACCATTACTTGACGACGCTGAGAACTGAATGGAACAAGGGGTAAGGTTGCCGCAGCTGTACTCCACAACGTCCAACAGATTTATATGCTATTCTACACGATCATTTACATTTTGTGTTGTCCACGCATCGCGTTATAAAAATTGATCTTAAACCCTTTCTTGTAAGTTAGCCACACAGTGATCTCCGCTCCGCTTAGTGTTAATGGATGATCATTCGAGTCTGAACTTCCTGAAACACGGGAAATAACTTGTAGTCTAAACACTGCTATAGAAAGAACAGCAATCAGATTCACTTGACAATTTACATTGTCCGAGAAGCAAAATTAGTTTACTTGAAACATTTTATGGTTTTCCACAGAACTGTAATACAAGAAAGTGTTACACTAAACTAAATTTCCCTGACAACATCACTGTTTTAAGAGTCCCCTAAGTCTGTCTTGGTACTTGACTTCTTCCTGATGATTACAGCAGAATTTCAAGGTGTTATCAGGTTTCTTTCCAATGGGCAAGAAGCAAACAGAACATCTACTGCCTCCTCCCCGCTCCAGTCTCAGACCTTCCCATCAGAAAACATTTCGTTTCCTCTGTTTGCTCTTTCCTTCTGCGTGCTCTTTCCGTAGCAGCTATTCCTGAGCCATTCCCCAAAACTGTGGGTGAAATATAAACTGTATTCTTACACAAGAGCCATCTGTCATCCAGAGAAACAAAAAAGGAGAAGTTCAACGGACACTGTACCTGTACCTACAAGGGTACCATACCCTAACACTCCCAAATCACAATCTGCAAGGCCAAAAGGGCGTTCATTCAACCCTGTTATCTCCCTTCAATAATACTTCCATGTTTTACTTTGATGATTGGGAGGCTTAAAAAAGGTGCTCAGCTGACAATGCTCCATGAAGTGCTGTAACTACTGGTCTTGAAATCAGAACACCAGCCAGCTACCTCGAGGACCCGGATTCCACAGATTTGCCCAAAGCCATCCAGCAGACAAGTGCTTCAAGTGTGTAACTCAGCTTCCCCAAGATGATGGAGACGCTTTCCTGTCTTACGCATAGTAAGTTCTACTGCTGAAAGCTCTATACTTTCTTTAAACATAAAATATTACAATATTTTAACCATAACTAGTATTGCTTCTGTAATCTAAAGTCTCATCAAGGTGTTGTTTCTACAAATCTCTTCCTTAAAAGCTTCTGTTACTACTTTAAAATAGTAGTACCACTAAATATACCGCTGACAGTGCCAAAATAAGCATTGTCCCCTAAGATAAGAATCCTTGCTTCTAGGTATACAAATTAAAAATTTGTAACGACCCTTTTTTTTGGGCCTAAATTAAATGAAAGAAAAGCTTCTGAACTTCAACTTCCTTGCAGTTAATGGGCCTGTAACACATGTAACGTGCTCATGTAATAAACAGCTTGCTCCAAAAATGGACTAAAAAAGTAAAGGAAAATCAGCCAACAATGTCCTGGTTCACTAACAGAAGTTAAAAGTTCTTGACAGAATACTGGAATTCTTAAAAACCAAGAATCACTGTGTGTGCATGTGCTTATTAAGGGTATATAAGCTTCAATTCAAAACAAATCTGAAAATTCAGAAGTAACTCTTGTTATCCTTAATTTACACAGCTCCCTTCACTCAAGTTTTCTATGAGGTATCACAGAGCCTCACAAATCCTTGTCCATATAAGAATGGAGCCAGTCCTACAGAAAAACATAAGCAGGAAAGTAGCTGTCTCTAATCTTTTAGAGAGATTACGACGATTAAGAGAGAGATATTCATAAGCAATGTATTCACGCATCTTCAATGATATCCTGAAACACAACCACTTCTACCTGAACCGGGCATCAAAGCTTGTTCCCCAGAAGGAAACAGTAGTTGTCAGGGATAATTTTCCTTCACTGTCTGAAGACCAAGGGCTCAACTTGCAAGCTCTACCAGTAGCCTTTACGTTTCCCAGTCACTAAAGAAACGTACTGCCAGCACTACGAGCCCGCACAAGCGCCAAACAACGACCTTTTTGCAAAGGCACCAGAACTAAGTTATTTCAATGTCTGAGCTACGCTCGATAGCATCCCGCAGCACCCAGCTTTAATGACCTACGTTCCCCAAGGCCTGAAGACGAACCACAGCCACTTTTGGCCGCAGCACACGCACGGGGACCGTTTCTCGTCTCACCCCGGGGTGCACAGACTCGGGGCGCACAACACACAAACCCCTCCTCGCTCCTCCAAATCCTGAGGCCCCTCCGGCTCCTGGAGGATGCTCTCCTAACGCGCTTTCCAGAAGGCAGGCCACACCTATCCCCTCTTTCCCCCGCGTTCCCGCAAAGCTTCTCCCGCTCCCCGTTCGCAGCCAAACTTTTCCCCCGACTCCTTTTCGGCGAGGCCCGGGGAGGGCGAGCCCGGAGCCGCTCCCCGCGGGCGCACAAAGGGCACCGCCTCGCCAGGCACCTGCCCCCGGGCGCGCGGCGGGCCCCGGCTCCCCGCCGAGCCCCTCACCTTGAGGATGTTCTCGTAGATGGTGGCCCGGAACTCGAGCAGCGCCTTCTGGTCGAACTCGCGGCCGTGGATGATCCGCATCTGCTTGAGGAAGGTGGACTTGCCGCTCTCGCCGGCCCCCAGCAGCAGGATCTTGACGAGGCGCCTCACCGCCCGCCTCTCGCGGGCCAGCATCGCGTCGATCTCCCGGCTCCGCCGCCTCGCCTCCCGCTCCGCGTCGCGGCTCCGCTCCTTGCCCTCCCTCCGCGCCTGCTCCGGGCCTCGGCCCGGGGCCTCGGCGGGCAGCAGGCAGCGGCTGAGGGTGCGCACCACGCCGGACATGGCGGCGGCGGTGGCGGCGGGGGACGAAGGAGGGGAGGGAGCCGCCTCACGGCGCCGCGCCGAGCCCCGGCTGCGCGGCCAGCATCGGGCGGAGGCCGCCGAGACGACGACGACGACGAGGAGGAGGAGGAGGAGGAAGGGGGGCGGTGGCGGCGGGGCGCGGCCCGCAGGCTCTGGGAGGGGGCTCCGCCGGCCCGCTCCGAGCCGTGGGGGCGCCCAGGGGCCCGGGCAGCCGCCCCCCGAGCGCCGCGGCCCGGCCTCAGCCCCGCGGCCGCTGAGGGGTGAGGGGGTGCCGGGAGGGGGGGGGTGTCGGGGAGCCCCCGGTGCCTTCAGGCGGCCGGCGGAGGGAGGGGCTCCGCCCCGCCAACGCCGCGCCTCGTTGGGCGGGGGAAGTGTCGCTCAAGGCGTTCTCGGTTCCGATTGGATAAAAGCGCCGCGAGGGGATGGGGGTGCGAGGGGGAGAGGGCGGGGGAGGGAGGGGCAGGGCGGGGGAGGGGGAGGAGCCTCGAGGCGGGAGGCGGGCCAATGCGAGGGAGGGCCAATCACGGGCGGGGGGCCGAGCGCGGTGATGGAGGAGGGGGCGTGGCCTGCGCCTGGCTGGGGGGAGAGGGCCGGTCGGCCGAAGGGGGCGTGGCGACGGGGTGTGACGTCAGATCGTGATGCCAGAATGTGACATGAAATCGTGACGTCACGTTGCAGCACTGGCGGCCGGGCCGTGAGGGGCCCCTCGGCCTCCTTCAGGCGGGGCTTCTGCTGCTGCCAGGCCCCAGGGCCGCGGCTCCTCCCGCTGTGCTGAGGCAGGGGTTGAAGTACCTAAGCACACGCCTGACACTTTAAAGACCCCTCTGTCCCCCGGTTAGGTACCCGAGGAAATAAACTACTTCATAAAGCGGGCAGTGTGCAGTCACCTAGCGGCGGCTGGCAGCCCGTACCTGCTGCCCACACAACGAAATCATAAGTGGCCGGCACTTTCCCCACCTCCACGAGACGACGTGGCCTTTCCTGTGTTTATTCCTTTGTTTCTGCTTCTGATAGTTTATGTGATAAATACCTAATCAGTCCAGCTTCAGCTGTTTTTTCCTGCCCCAGGCCTGTACCAAGCACTGGGGCAAGCCTATGCAAGCATGTACTGGGGCACGCGACACAAATACAGCTGAGGGAAAATCCTGAAGTGGCAGGGATTTCATAGAAAGCCAAGGCTGTCAGGAAGCCTTAACACGACCAAAAAGATCAGGGACTCACAGATTTAGAACAAAACAAGACAAAAATAAACAAAACCCTTCCTGGAAGTGACCACTCAGTTGACTGTTAATCACACTGAGGTGCTGTTGTCAACTTCCCCAAAGAGCAAATCTCCTTACCAAGAGAGGGAACTGGAAAACACCTTTAGGCATTGCAGTAATCAGGAGAACAACACAAAGTCACGAGCCATTCAGTACAGCACAGAACATGTCTTGAAAAAAGCTCTTTTCTCTCGCAGGATTTTACTCTCTGACTGCAGTCCGAGACAGCACAGCTCATTCCGCGTATAAAATACTGCTGTAATTCACGAGATTCCCCGCTGGAGGTCGTCATTGCCCCAGAAGAAGCCAGTCAGAGCAGGAGGACGCAAACAGACCAACCCTCAAATCCCCCATGCTCTTAGGCCTGATTTTGAGAACAGCTGAGTACTCAGCACTCCCGCTGGAATCCACAGAGTCTAAGCTGCCTGAAAATCAGACCCTATGTAACTGTGAAGTGCCCAGACTGGTATTTTCTGATTAGCTCCGTTACTCCTGCCCCACTGGCTTTGTCTGCGCCCTGCTTGAGGTCCTCTTCAGACTTCTGAGCTTCTGAAGGTATTTGGCAGAGAATTCAAACAACTGTGAAGTGCAACTCCCGTGATAGGCCTGCCTCGTCTGTAAGTGAGAGCGAAATTATGGTATACAATAACCTCATCAGGCAAATCAGTTACCATATGTCCTTAGTTCTCTATGCATTCATCCATGAAAGCAGCTTTCAATAGCTCACATCTAATTGTCAAAAGGAAAAGGTCCACCCCTCCCTCTTTCCCCCGCAGCACTGTTGTTGCTCATCTAATCATTCAGAAGCTGCTCTAAAAACAGGACAAAACAATTTTGTTTACTACCACGGAGCTGCAGCAGTACGCTTTCTGTTACCCTGCTGAGGGACTGGGCAGAACCTCACAAATGCATGTGGTGATCCCTGCTGATGTTTCTGCGGATGTTTTGTTATGAGCATAAGCAGTAGGTGTAAGCATCCATGTAAAAGCTTATAAGAGAGAGGTTTGTACTCAGTCCCCACAGCTTCCCTTTCTCCATTTCCTTATTATTTACCAGTTTCATGTTTCAGAATTCCTAGTTCATCTCCCTCTTTTGGGCTTGTACTGAAATGATTTATTTATTTATTTATTTTTGGTACAAAACAGAATAAATTTATACTAATGTTTCAGCTTTCTATTTCTTCATTTACTTTCTCAGTTTTTCAGGTACATATTTTTCCTATTTCAACTCATCTTCCTTTTCGCCATCTCTGTTACTTCCTATAATTCCTCTTCTCTTTCTGCCGAGATGAAGAAAGACTTGTACACCTGCTTCTGTTTCTCCCTCCTTCAACTCCCATGGATGTAAAGAGAGAAAAAAGGAGACTGAAAGATGGAATAGAGGAGAGGAGGCTAGAAAGAGGCAGTGAGGGCAACATGATTTCCATTTCCCTTGTTGGCTACAGACTTATAATGAGCAGGAAAATGAATATGAATTATGATCAGGAAAATTGGGAGCTCTTGGGGAAGGACTGGAGAATGAAATTCTGTGCCCTGGGGGCCTGCAAACAGACGGAAGAAGATCAAGGCTGAAAAGTTGTATGGGACTTGGAGAAGCTGTTGGATTGCTTGTACATACAGACCTTATTGCAACTGGGCATGACATCTGGTCAGCTCAGGCAGATGAGCAAGAAGTTATGGAAGTAGCCCTGATACTGAACACCAGTTGTAAATCCTGTGATTTCTGTGATTTTTGCAGAAAGTCCATACGAGGCTATGGCCTCACTGATGAATGTCAGCACAAAGTACAGGGAATGAGGAGGGCTGAGGTGCTTGAGCTTGGTTCTTTCTATGTTTCAAGTGTCACTTGTTTCTACTTGGGTTGAGCACAGAGGGGATATGTGGATTAAGCCCTTGAAAGCACACAGAGCTATCTTTCCAGTGTCTTGAAGCTCATAATTGACCAACACCAAATTCTTCCTGAGTCCCCTGGATGATGGCCCATTCTTTACCCAGTCCGCTGTGACCCGTACCTTAAAGACTACATTCTGTGCTCTGAAAGTGTATCATCGACATCAGCGGAGGAGACACAGTATGAAGGAGGTGCTGCTACAAAACTGAGTGTTAGCCCATACCTGAGACATGGCTCTTGTCTTCCTGAGCACTACCAGACACGGTCACTGCCAGGAAAAATATTTTGCTCAGTGAAACCAGAAAGCAAAGAAAACAACAATGAGGCTATGCCTACCAGCTTGCAGTACAGCACCATGCAGCAATGTTAGAGCTAGCTCTAATGCAATTTAAACTTCAGAGTTTAGGCACGAAACTGGCAATCTTTAGACAACAGCAAGATAAAGTATGCGCTAATGGAATCACCTGAGCTGATAAATCACCCACCTTGTCCTTTCTGACCACTGTGCTAGATGAGCGAACTGAGTCAAAATATTGAACTGTTGTTACCACAGGGCAGAAGTACTCCCAGCTTAGCCTGACTTGTTAAAAGATGTTGGGGCCCTTGAATTGCTCGTTGTGCATTCAGACAGCAAAGCTTGTAGATCTGAAAAAGATTTATGATCTAAGCTCCTTTTGCTTCTACTCCATTGTTGAGATTGTGACTCTGCCTATCTGAGGAGGTGCAGGAGTTTATATGCACTTCAAGCCCTTACCTAAGCTGGTAGATTTGTAATGTTAAAAGAGCTATATTCTGCTTACTGCATTCTCAGAGGTTTTATGCGGCTTTTTCAATGGCCACCTCTCTGCACATTCCCCATAGCAGCATGAAAAAATAGAAAAACTGAATAATGTTCTCCTGTGGAGGAATAAAACAAAAATAGTTCAAATAAATCAACTATTTTCTAGTAACCTTATTAAGTATATGGGAACCTTCCAGGATTAATACAGTAGTGTTTTGCTATGGGTACTGACACCTTGGCTGGATGTTTTCTGCAAGTCTTTATGATCTCTATTGTAATTTGCTCTTTTTCAGCAGTCCCAGTTCTTTGAAGTGATTGCAGTCTCAACTCCCATCAAGTCAAAGAAAACTGAAGTCATTTGGCATCTCTCAAAAAATACATTTAAAAGGGAATTTGTTTCTCAGTATTTGCTTGTCCCTTTTAACATTGCTTTAATATACAGTTGTTTTGTACATGCATTTGTTTTTTTGACCCAGATTTGCCTAAACTTCTTGAGCTTCTAAGCATCAACATCAAGACATCACAAACAGGCCTAGACAAAGAACTAGAAAACCACGAACAGCCTTGTAATGGTATGACTGGAAGAAGAATGGAGAACCAAACAGTGTTTTCAAATTGTAGTCGTTTGATATCAATGTATTCTGATTTTTAATTATATTTTCTTTCCCCTTTGCTAGCTCTGCAGGCAGGCAGGCTGCAGAAGGTTTCATTCTTGCTTCTTGTGGGTTTGCAAACATGGATTCTCTCGCAATTGCCCAGCCCAGATACCAACAGGCAGTAAAAATGCCAAAATACGCTGTGAGGCAAAGTATGCTTGCTTCTTTTATTAAATTTGTAGCCCAAGTGTTTTTCTTTTCTGTGTGATATTTTCATCTTCTGTCCCACAGAGAATACATTACTCATATACATAAAATATGTGAGTCGTGGCACTTCTTGTAGTTAATTTTCACTGTTTTCAGCCTGCTTGACAGTAGCCTGTTCTCCTTCATTACACACCAGCCAACGAGTGAATTAGTTTACTTTCAAAACACAAAACCTCATATTAATCCCTGAACAATTAATTATTAAGAGAAGACAAGCATATTTTTAACCCGTGCCATGACTTTTCTACTTATTTCATATAAGAAGGCATGATCTGTGTAATTCCAGGCATGTCGTGCTAAGCATCCTGCAGACTCTAAGTTCTTAGTGTGAAGTTCCCTTGGTTATGCACAGGGATGATGTACCTTGGTTCTGAGAGTTTAGAAAGATCAGAAAGTGAGGTTCTGTTCAAAGGTGACCTCAGAGGGCACAGAAACTGGGCCTGTGGGATGTGAGTGGGTTTATATCCACATGAGGTTATGTCTCAACAGTCCTCGCTTCTGAGTTCTAAATCTGGAGACATTCCTAGAGCCCCAAGTGACAGAACAAGCACATGCTGGCTAGAGCATACATCCCTAGCATGCACAAGAAGTCTGGCATCTAAGAAACAACATAAAACCAGCCTTAGGTCCTAAATATGTTTGGAGCTCTGATTTTGAGTACAAAAGACTCACGTTAAGCAGTATATCCAATTCAGATGCCTGTTTCGTTTAGATGTCTATGTTATAGAAAGTCATTGGAAAACAAAGAGAATAACATTAAGAGGAAGGAAAAGGTAAAAATTTCAAAAAGTATAAAAACAAAGCCAAAGAAAATGGAGCTCCCTGAGAACAGAACCTAACATGTTTGCTGCCAAATTATATACACTTTTTTTTTTTCTGCATTGTTTTTAAAATTATATTTCATCTGGAGATGCAGAGCCAAATATCTCCATGGGTAACATGTAGCTCCCCAAACTCGTAGGAAATTAGCAAGCCTTAATAAAATTTATGCATGGCTTGCTATTGCAGTTCCACATCTAAAGGGAAAACAGATGTTCGCTTTAGTTATTCTCTTCATGTCCAAAGGAAAGCTGTTGGTTACAGTTGTTTTTAAAAAGGCTGGTGCGGAAAAGGTTACAAATGATGCAATTTTTACAATCCTACTCCAAGGCTGTCTGCTAACCAGAATTGCCGAGGTGATGCTTGCAGATGCTGTGTCACCCGCTTACCAGCCTCATATTTCTTAACACCTACACTTTAGGAAAAATAAATAGAACGGAGTCCACAGTATTTGCCTGAGACCATTAATGGGCTGGCAGGCCAGGCTTCCAAGCCCTCTTGCTGAATTCACTGTTACGTTTCGCAGCCCAGGTTAGCTTCAAAGGAAAGGCAGAATGGATGCACATCTGAAAAGTGTGCTGTGAGACGTCACTAAATGAGTCTCTCAGGGCTTCAGCGTGAAGAAGAAAAATCTTGATTCTTCACCTCATTCACCTGGCTCCCTTCACTTAACACATGTTGTGCATTCTGCCCACATCATTTTCCACTACACGGTGCAGCTGGCGACTTTTCTCTTTCCATTTTTACACAAATATTTTCAAGATGTGCAAAAACATTGGCACTTAGAGTTAAGTGTTTGCCATCTGAAAGAGATTGCCACTGCAAACATGTATGCATGCATCCACATATATCTGATATTCATTCTTTACTTTGCAGATGGGCATCAAACACAGAAGCTTTCAAAATGTTAATTCATTGGGCTGTTATTCTTGTTTGTCTCTACACCATGTTTATTCATTGCTTCCCGAATGAGGGGATCCCAAAGCTTCTTTATTCCTCTGCAGCTACCAGGTAGACATTAGCACAAAAAGCAGGTCCCTGTCAACAACCAAAAAAAAGACCCAAATGAACAGCAAGTGCAATAAATTACAGCCATTGGCTTGATTTCATTCAAAGTTTTTATCCAAACAATCCTTTTTAGCCTGTGAATATTCATGTTCTTCAGACAATATGAAAGGACAAACACTCGCATGCACACCAGAATGTGGCTGTTGGCTAACCGAGGAATTATTAGTCTTCAGAAGTGGAGAAGGAAGGGACTCGGCCATGTTAAAGAAGTGATAGCAAATGATGCAAAACCTGGGCGGCAGGAATGCGGAGAAGAGCTGGCAGGAGCTAACCAGATGAGTGATCAGCATTTTATTCAGACAGTGTTTCAGCGTCCACCCAGAGGAGATTAAGTATCCTGTCCTCTCAGTGCAGAGACGGAGAAATAAATCAGGCTTTACCACAAGTGGGGTGGCAGGGAGTTAATTAGGAAAGGAAAAATATATTTCAGTTTGCAAAGGGATAAAAAATGAGCAAACGAAGGATCTAAAATACGCTGAGAACATATTGGAACACACTTGGGAAACCGTGCCTGAGAATCCTGCTGGGGGAGCCTGCAGCCACAAGGGACTGCACACAACAGGTGATTCAGCTGCAAGCTGCAAACCAGGAGCCAAATGCTGTTGCTCTGAATTGTCATGTGAAAGCAGACGTTTCCCTTATCCTGTCTCATGTCAGAGTCTCTCTGACAACAAAGCGTAAAAAATGGCAAGATTGCATAAAGAAATAAAAGGACCTTCAGTTTCCACGGGAAGTAGTTTTTAAAAAGACATAACCCTCTTTGAAGTCAACAAGAATTGCTTGACACCTCTTGTAATTTGCCTCTTAGGGTTTGTGCAAAACTAGGATATGACAGATTTTGTTATTAAAACAAACAAGAAAATTAGTAGAAGCCACAAGAAGCAGAACAGTGGCAAAGCTATCATATTGCCTTACACTCAGTGGTTTCCATTACTGATTTAACAGCAAAGCTCAATTAAATGAGTACGACATACTGGCACATGGCAGCTTTGGACTTGTTCTTTGTTGTAGGACCACCTGCATATGGATAATTAAAGCAGGAAAACCTCTCAAAGGCAATACACCATTTTTATTTTATTTTTTATATATTTTTTTTTGTTCCAAACTGATGTTAAATGTGTCTCTGCAGTCCTGGAGAAGATCAATTCCAAACTGAGAGTCACGAGCCAGGTGAGCTGCATGACAGCACCACCTCTCTACAAGAGGCAGGGGCTTCTGCTTTCCACCAGGTTTAAAACCCCGGGTACAGGCGGCTTTGGGGCTATGTCGCCTTGCAGCAGGCAAGTTGTCAGCTGATGGGTGACGTCTTACCTCCGGGGTAAACGGCACACACAGGTCCTGCTGCGTGCCGTTCCAGATCTGCTGACGGACCCTTTTTGCCAAGAATGCCGTAGGCTGCAGAACACTGCCCGAGAGGAAGGGCTCATGTGTGAACGGGTGCATGAACATGGCCTCTGGCTGAAAGATTTAATTAATGTTAATGGTGACTTTGTGCCACCAGTGGATATCAACATTGAGTGAATATCAACATTCCTCGTTTTGAGTAAAAGCTGGGAGTGATATTTCAACATTATGCTCAGCTAGCCTCGCATATTCAGATAGCATCAGATGATGAAAGAGCACAGTCTGTGGTCAATCACCATTCCAGTAATTTAGGAGAGTGCAGAAGAAGGAACGCTGGCTTTCGACTGTCTCCATGTTTGTTATTTATATACCATGTCATTCTGATCTTGTTGCTCGCTTGTAGCTTTGGGCTGACAGTTCCCTGATTCCAAAGGCAATTCAGGCCCTGACATAAAGCAGAAGAACAATGCACCGTTCCTGTAAAACAACAGTGCTCCCCCCTGCTGCTGTCAGAATGCAGGGATTAGATGCAGAATAATGCAGTCCCTGATCAAACCTGCAGCTGTAATTCAACCTCTGGACAGTGCTGATGCCATAAATTTGTGAAGAAAGTGCAGCTCAAGCGATTTGTGAACAAGAGCTGGTGAGTCCAACTGAATTACAGTTGTGGGAGCAGCCGGGATCCCCCTGCACCGAATCATTACTAATGAGAGGCAGAGAATGATTACTTGCGATTTTAATGAAATTGAATTTTAATTTATAACCTTGGCTAGAAGAGAAGGAGGAGGGAACACACAATTGAATATTTGTGGGTGACAGGGAAAAGCACAACCTGAAACCCAAAGTAAACAGGAGGAGAATGCATTCTCCTGAAGAGACAAGATATTTTATCTTCAAAAATATATTCATATTTTAGCAAACGGTTGTGATACAGTGAGCATTGAAGAAAACTATTCTATGTCACAGTTCAGATGATGAAAGAGCTCAGAAAGAAAATGCACAAACATGTTTTCTCCAATCCATTTACGATGCTCAGAAGATGGTGAAGTGTTTAGCTGATTCTGAAGCCATCACAGCCCATTGTTTTGGCATGAAATCAGCAGAACGGTAACTACAAGCACTGCTAACATATTATAATCAAATAATCACATAGAACCCTTTCTGAGCAGGTCTTCCAATTTCAGCACTGAGTGCTTATTCACTACTAGAAGGAAAAGCATAATTAACAATAAATACTGGTTTAAATGTAATGCTTCTTGCTGTTTCCCTTACTGAGGTATCACTATTTTAATATCTATTTTGATGTTGCACAGTTTCAACGGGGAACACAGTAAGGCATAGGGAGGTTAAGAAAAGTGCTTTATGAAGTTCATCTCAGATTTGGAAATGTGAAGAACGAGGTCAAAAAGGAAGAACTTGAGTAAGGAACACAAACTAGATGAGTAAGGGAGCACTTGTGGCTCACAACACAGGCCGAACAAGTTTTGCAGCTCATAATATGAATCTGCAATTCAGGGATGGTTCAAAAGATGTGGGATGTATGGTGGAAGGTATGAGATTTGGGGCTTGCACACAAATCAGGCAGAGTACTGGAGAGGTGCTGAAAAATGCTCAGGCTTTGACTTTACATTTATTTTACAGAAGGTAAATCAATATCTCCTCACCCCAATGCACTTGTATCGTATGGCTTTCTGTTATGGGGTGACCAGGGCTTGAATATGTCTCTTCTGAACTGAAAACAGCTTGATCCAAAGAGATTTTTCTACACGACGTCTAAAACATTGTTTTACCTCATGCCGCAGGGTGACGGGGCTCAACCCAGTATTTTATTGTACAACTGTGGAATCAGCAGTCAGAAACTACTAATATTCAAGCAGCAAAACATGCAAATTGAGTGAGAATTTGCAATATTAAACTATTTTGTTAAAACAAAGAGTATTAAAATGAGATGTGGTGTACCACAGGGGTTGTTCAAAGAAACTGTGTGTTCTACTGGAAGAACCGTTATAAAATAGGTGGCTACTGATGAGTGTTCATGTTCTCCTCATGTGCGTCACAGGATTATTTCATGTAAAAGTGTATTCTCATGCACACTCATGTACAGTCACATGGCCTAACTGATTTTGGAAACCCAAGCTGTATCACTTCACCACTGGAGGGAGACACGCTTCTTTTGAAAAGCTGTAAAACTTCTTCCATAAATGCACTTCAGTAAGAAAGGGTGAAAAAATAATCTTGAGAAATACAGCTGCTGAATTTGATCCAGGCTGGACACAGTAAATCACAGATTCTAATAACAATAAAAATACAGCATGAAGGAAATAGTGCCAGATTAACAAACATACTTAGTGTTTCCTCTCTGATCAATACTGCTCAAGTGAATCTTATTGAGGTGCCTGAACTTAGTCCAGGTTAAATCCACCACCAGTATCTGTATATTCGCCTCCCTTCTTCCTCTCCCCTCCCATCACTCACAAGCTGTGCTTGCAGAAACCCATTTGCAATGCTAAAGTCTCAGGCTGATATTTCCTAACCCTTTATCTGACTGTGACCTTAAATGTGACCAAAAATGTTCCAGTAGATGACATTATTTTAGTTTTCATTTAACCTCTAGTTGCCTAGTGGCCCATTTTACAATCATTCAATTACCCCCACTACTGCTCAAAAAAAAAAAAAAAGAAAAATAAGAAAGAAAATAATTATTTGATGCAGCTCAAGGTCACCAACTGTAGGAGGATAGTAAACCATCATACAAGCTCAAAGTCACACAGCTCAGATGCCGTTGGACAAATGACAAGTGTATGTGTGTACTTCAGGGAGGGGGCCAGGGCACTCTAGCTCAGCATCTTCTGCTCTAAGAACCAAAAGCTTCTGCTGGTAGAACAAAAGAAGCCATTCTGCTAGTTGAGCTAGGAGGAAAAAACACCTACTTGACGGTGTGTGGCATGCTCCCAAAGAGCATAATGTTGCACATCTGTATAGACATGTGCTGTTCTGTGGTACACGTGTACACAGACGTTCTTGCACGCACACACACACAGACACTCACACATTCTGCTTAAGTTATAAAACAGCACCTCAGCAAGATAAAGCACATGATAAGAAAGAAATTCCTGTCTGAGGGACTCTCACATTTCCAGTAAGAGTGAAGAGCCCACGGAAACTTTCAGCTCAGCTGACTATTCGTGGTTTCTGTTTTAAACTTTATTAATGACACATGCTACCACCTGCTAGCTTCCTCCTCCCTCCTAAACTAGGCTAATTGTAAAACAATTTGTACAAAACAAAGCTATTTTTTTTTCTTACATATTCTCATCACCTCCCCACACAACTGTATCTCACACCTACAGATGCAGCCAACCATGGATTTCCTGTTGTACTCATTGAATAGGGCAATTTCAGAATAAATATAGTTCAAACGCTTATAAATCTCTAGCGTGAAATCCTAGCTGTGCTGAAAATAGGAGCTTTACCACAGAATTTGATAGTTTTTTTCTGGCAAAGTTTTAAGTTGGTTTTGGTTCTCTGTGAGCCTCATTTATGGAAAGGAAACAACGAATGAATCTTACTGCACCTGCCATCCTTTGTCTTCTTGTTGACTCAAGCATCATCTTCCATAAACCACCAAATACCTTCTGACAGTAATCCTTTGGTCTTCTCTGATGTTTTAGATATGCTGGCTGAAGTTTGCCAGATCCAGCTTGAGAAGTGATCTAAGATATTAGAAAATAGCTAGGAAGAAGCAGGAAAAAAAAAAAAAGCATCATCATCACCATCATCTCCATTATTTTTACTGCAAGACAAAACCTCATCCTGAAACCACCAGAACATCCTATCCCAAGTGTAGAATGCATACACATATTCTGCATACTCTCAAATTATACCTTGTGGCTGTTTTAGCTATAGCTGTGGTTCTGGTCAATGCTGAGAATTTGTAAAATACCATCTTGGCAATCTAATTTTCAGACGTGCTCGGTATCCATGATTCGCATGGATTTCCCTAGGACTCCACATGCAGGACTTCACACGCTGGTGGAGTCTAATTATCACAAAACCTCTATATGCTGTTTTATAGCAGAGAAGGTCATGGCTTAGTTGCTGGAAGAACCCACTGTTCTGACTATCATAATAGAAATAGCAAGAGCTAAAAGGAGGAGAAATTCAAATATGTACCCCTACTGCACAGTGCAGTTCAATCTTTCTGAGGCGCACAAAGTAAATAGTAGTAATAAAATGTGATAGGAAAATCAATTGGAACAAATGAAGCACTGTCTATGCTGTATTCCAGCTTCTCTGTCCCATTGTTACTGCTGTGATTAATAAAAAGCAATCTGATAATGAGCAAATCAGCTCAGCACCAGGATATGGAGAAGTAAATGCTGCAGACAAGCTACAATGACAGAGCTAAATCTCACCAGCATAAGGCTGCCTTTGGAAGACTGCTCGAGCATTTCAGGAGGCTGGTAAGAGAAAGACCATTACTACAGCAGGGTAGGCAGTGCTTGGAGGGCAGAGCTCTTTGGGAGACACGCTGTTGTAAGCCACTGAATTTGATGTTATATTTATAAATGTGCACTTAGACCCAGGCATCAATTTTTCACATTCATTTAATAGAAGTTTACCCCACCAGCTTTCTCTAGGGTGAAAAAAATGAAGGCAACAACCAAAAACTGGCTCTTAAAACAGTGTTTTAACAATATGGTAATGTTGCTATAAAAAACTCTAGCTAGGTCAGAGCCGATATCCAGCTTAGCTCCTTCTGGTGCGCAGAGCTAAAAGTTAATGGAGTTGTGTCCATTTATTCCAGGAAGTTTAGGCACAAGTTATTCCTTATTTCTTGTCCTGTTCTATCGTGAGCTTTCTGGATGTCCCAATGACCAGGACTGGATATTGCTTTGTGAAGCCCTTCCTGGGCACTGTCCTGATGTACCCCAGCCCTTTCTGAAGCACTACGTTATGAGTTACTCTCTGAATACTTGTTTGTGAGCAGGAGATTGTACTTCAGTGAGTTTCAGTGCCTGTTTCTGTTTCCTTGCTGTTTTGCTAATGCCTTGGTACTTGCAATCACTGCAGGCTGTGCCAAAGATCAGATCCCTGTTAGTTTCCCACTTCTGTGAGCAAAAATTACCAGATTCACTGGCATTTCAGACTGACAGGCAAGGGAGAAGTGTACATAATTGATGTGAGACCAATAGTTGTGGTGAATTTAAATCAGAAAAAGAGAAAGCTGTTCTCCAGAGGACTGGATATACCAAACACTTGTGATAAAAGAAGTGGTTCCGAGGTCTGACTGCTGGCCATGAGAAGACTTTTCTACCAACATGGGAAAATGAAGTTAATGGGACAGAGAACAAAGGAAAAAAAAGAGTTGCATCGTAGTTTTCTGGTAGAATTCTTCCAGATTGCCAGGATGGAAAAATGGCTACTTTGCAAGTGCCCTGAAAAGTCAGGATGGCTGCTGGGGCTGCAGGCAGCCCAGGTGGAGAGGTAGCTATTACTGTTCGACTGCTTCGTAGTGATTAATTCGTGTATCCTCTGAAAACAGCAAGGGAAGCAACCTGTACCTCACCGCTTCATGCTCCATCCACAAGATCCCACTTGCCGTGGTGGGAACAGCCCGGCTGCATCCTCACTTCTTCATCCCTGGGAAGGTATCACTGTGTGCTGCACACCCTCGGGGCCAGGAGCTGGACCATGCCCTGCGTCCTTGAGTCACCTCTAACCTGCAGGCTGCTGGTACCACGCTGACCTGGGCGTTGCAGGTGCTTCACTGCCTGGCAGTCCTGCCTTGTTATTTGCCCATGCGTGATGGGGATCCTATGAAAGAGCCATCTCTCCGTCTTTGTCTTTCTGTGCTTTCTGTGTTTGCAGTTTGGAAGAAAATCAATATTGCTGTTTGTTGCTAAATTGTCAGACAGCTTTTGATGCTAATATCTGATGAAGCAGACATGCTGTTGTAGATATTTACTCTCAGACAGGTTCCCTATCACCCACCATCTGCTTTTAAAGGGTCTTCTTTTTTTTCCTTTTTTTTTTTTTTTTTCCAGTGACTAATGGTGCATTTAACCCCGGAGAGCCTGTGATCTGAACATCAGAAAGTTTCTGCAGCAGAGGAACAGAAAAAAAGGAGGCGGGGGAGGGAGGGTGGACGAGTTTCCTGTTGTTCTGAACTTGGCTTACTGGTAGGGTTCTCAAATCAAACTAGAAATCTCACCACTTAAGGCAGCCACCACTCAAATCCTTGAGAGAACTGCCAGACTTGCATTATGCTCTTGTTCAGAGTCTTCAGGCCAGAGCAGCGCAGACCCAGAGCCAGCTCTGTGCAGGGTTTAAGGAGCCAGCCCGTGTTGCTGCCCTGGGCAGACCGGCCACACCGACCCTCTGTCCAGTTCCTCTGTTTGCACAGGAATGTTAACAACACCTACTTCGTAAAGAAACACGAACGCTACAGATGAAAACTGGGATGGGAGGCCTTCCATTTGCTTCTGCAGGATCAGAGAGAAAGACCAAAATTTTTCACTAGAAAGATGCGGGGGAAAGCCCATGAGGTTGGCACAGATCCTTTTCTGGGGGGGTAAGGGCTGCAGAGGGCTTTGCAGAAATATCGAGTGTGATTTCTGGGAGCAAGGCAGAATTCTGCGGTCCCTGAAAGATTCAGGAGGAAATTTCCTGTCACGGTCTCTCGGCACAGCGTTGGCTGAATTAGGTTTTCCGTTCAGGAAGGTGTCAGACAGAATAAGTTACCCCGGTTCCCCCAGGTCCTGCGTGGGCAGGACTCGCACTGCGCTGTCAGCGTAACTCCTGCTGTGCCAGGAGTTACATCCAACAGCTGTGCTGCTAGCCAAGCTGCCAGAGCCAAAGGACCGTATTCACTGTGCTTGAACCAAGAATCACACTGGGATTAGGTCTCCAAAGTCAAAAGGCACATTGCATTGATCCGCATGAGAGCCTCCTTTTTCTTTTCTGCTGCAGACGAGTCCAGTAAAGCACAAGGTTTTTCTTGAATTACAGTTTCAATTTACACATTAATCATTCGGTGCGCTGGACACGACTGCACGGAGCAGTGTTCTGATGAAGGACCTCAGGCAAGCCAAGTGTGCTGCGAACCCTGAATCAGCCTGGGCGTTACATGGAGCGGGGAGCAAACGAGAACTCCGGAAACTGAGCAAGGCAGGAGATGTGGGGAAAGCAGAGGAACTTGTAAGAAAGGAATCACGTATCTCAGTTGAAATCCTGTATACCTTTTAATGGCAAACAGCACAAAATAGCACAATACCATTCAGTCCTCGGAACAAAAGCAAGGGAGATAGCAACTGCACCAAGAGGGAACACATTTGATATGCTTCACAGTATAAGCTGATTAATGCTGAATGATTCAGAGTACTCAATCCAAATAATTGCAAAATCCTAGAATGCTGTTCTCCTAGAAGTCCCAAATCCCTAACTGTGACTTGCTTTTTTCAGTCTGCAGCAGCCAGCACAGCAACTGCTGCTTGAACATCTCCCCTTAGGTGACCATGCAGAGCATCGTACCCTCACAGCAGCTCCGGGGTCCGCACAGTTCTGGACCCCCCAGAGCTGAAGTCGGCCCACCTGAATACTGTCTCTCTGCCTTCATCCTTGCTACGGAGTTTTCCAACCCTAACCCATGAAAATAGCTTGGCATAAAAGAATACAAATAGCTCTAACAGGTTCACAGGCATTTTTCCAGCTTTGGCAACTATCTCCACTTAAGGTTCATAAGCAAAAGTCTGCTTTGTGTGTGTTCCTACCCCCCTGCAAATTGTGCTGCCAGAGCTGTCTGTGCTGCAGACAGACCAATTGACAGCTTAGCCTCCAGCCAGAATTCTGATTCAAAGGAATATCAAATTCTGTGTAATAAAGTTTGCATGAAATTTTTACCTGCAACAATTCCCAAATGTGCTGAACTGCATGATACTGACTTATATAACACATCATTTTAGCAGCAGAGTTAAATATAATGTAAAGCCAGATTCAGTGCTTTTTTTTCTTGTGATCACAGAAATTATTCCGCATCTGATAGCTATAAGGCCTTACTTCTATTACTTTGTAGAATATAAAAATCAAATACAAGATTTTCTTCAAAAAGTGTTTGAATCAAATTAAATGCTTAAATGTAGACTCTTAAAAATACTTCAACCATAAAAAATTAAAAAAATTAAAGCCAGAAATATTTCTAGGTAAGAGACTGAAAGTATGTGAAATACTGAAAAGAACTACTTCAGTATTACTTAAAAACTTTTTTTTTTTAAATGAAATGTCAGAATGAAAACATTTTTACAGACAATTGATTTGGATGAAAACACATTTTCTAACAGCACAATATTCCATTGGATTCCATTCAAATTGCATTTTCTAGTGGCCATTTTTTCAATGACATTTTCCAAAGAACAATCCGCATCTAAAAATTTTTCAGCAAGCTCTTGTGAGCTCTTAAATGAAAGAAGTAGTTTTCCGATAATATATTTTGAAAGGCTGTTAATTATTTGGTGCTTTAGAACTTTTTCTGTTAAAAAAAAAAAAAAAAAGTAGCATACTGAATACAGGACAATTACCCTGATTTTCTGATAATTCCCTGTTTAGCTTAAAATACAGATTGTGGAGAAATGTTCACAGACTACAGTTAAAAACCTTGAGTGGTATGTTTTAAAACGGATTAATGTAAAAGTTGCTTACCTCAGACAGACAAATGCAACTGGTATCCAGACATGTCTCTGTCAGATGGCTTGATCTGAACTCCGATGTCCAGCCACGGCAGCCAGCTTGAACGTGGGTCTGCAGCTTGATTTTATTAGACTCGGATAATTTGTCTGAATTACAGTGGTACCTGCAAGTCCGGTTGTTTGCAAATCTTATACCAAGTGCTGTCTAACAATACAAAAGCACCCAAAGAAAATCCAACTGAAAACTTGTCAAATCCTTACAGTTCCATGAGATCCAGCTGAAAGCCTGTTTTGGACTCAGTTTTTACACTGCTTACAACACACATTTACAATATTTCCAGTTTCGATTGCCTTTTATTAATCATTGCTTCCAGTTTTTCAACAAAATTATCACTACTGGTCCTTGACAAATAAGCTGACTATGCATGGGTGGGCATTTGTTTATGTGATCAGAAGCTCAGGATTGTCTATATTACATTTGTATGTGAGGAGGGAAGTGGTTGGTAGATTAAAGGAATGCCTCATAAGTAAGACTTAGCAGAATCAAGAATACTGAGAAAATCTACAGCCCAAGTTCAAAGTTTGCACTTCAGATCTGCCAGTTCAGGACTTGGAATTCACACTGACTCCAATACCCTGCCATTTAGGGAAATTCATGGCCTCTTTTCAAGCCTGTAGTTTTGAATATATTTCAAAAGACACAGAGGTTAATTTCTTCCAGTTTAGATGGACAGCATTTGGAACTACATCAGAAGCACTTCTTCAGCTAGTGTAAATGATAATGGCCCTTACTGCTCTGCTGCGCTTCTGGGAACGTGCTCCAGTTACAGATTTGCTTTTTGAGTTCACATCCAGAAGTCAAGGGGGAATATAGTTTCCAGTCCTTCTCCACTCAGTCAAAGAGAGATGAGGGTTATGAATGCCACAGCACATAGCTCTGCCAGTTTACTTCACTTAAGAGTCTGGTTGCCTTGCGTCAAATGGGTAGACAACCTCAATGCCTTACAGCATCTGCAGGGTTGGGAATTTACAGGAGATTCACTCAGATATCAAGAAGAATGTGTTCCGCGTATTTACTCCTCTTGTTTCACAGAAATAATTAGATCTGTTATTGTTCCCTGCCTCCATCTCTAGTCCCACCTTTTCCACAAGGTGGGCTTAGCTTTACAGATCAAAAAGCTAAATGCTTTTTTTTGCTGGCCTTTAGGCCAGACAAATTTTCTAGTTTTCTTCTATAGATCATGGAAAGAAACAAACAGTTCAGAGGGCAATTTGTCTCATCCTAAGATAGCCATCTACAGTAAGTTAGACAAATAGCTCTTGGGAGGTGTATCTCCATTCACTGTGAAAGGAACCTCCTTCAGACTTTGGCATCCACCTTTTCCATGTCTGAAGTTAAGTGAGATAAATCACATCCACAGCTGTTGTTTGTGTAAAGAGGGCTCAGAACTAAAGCAGTGGGGAGAGAAGACCACTGCAGGAGCAGCCATGAGAGATGGAGATCCTTCAGCCCCTCCTTCCAGCTCCCCGTCTGTCCCAGCCGCCCTGCCAGCTGTTCCTGATCCCTGCAACAGGGACAGGGGGTGAGCTCTGTCCCATAGGCAGGCAGCTGGCTGCTCCTGCCGGCTCTGAAGCTGACCTGGCTGAACTTTTTGCTGAAGCAGCCCAGGAATGTTCCTGCAGTCCCACCCCTTGCTCAGCTGCGGACTCAAAACTGTCACGGTAACAAAGCACAGGCAGCTGTTGCACAAGGTTGCATGATCAGGACATTAGGAATGTCTGCAAAAATGCTCCTGGAAGGCTCAGCTTTCCCAGCCGACACTTTGTTTTCTTGTTGAGCTACAGAGGCTCTATGAAGAATCAACCAATTTGTTCTATATATACCTCAATCAGCTGTTATTCTTTGCCCTGGAGGGAGTTGCAAATTGTGGATGCAGCCTGTACTTTGTGAAGAGATTGCAAAATAGGAGTATCCCCCTGCTTGCGCAGTCCAAACAGATGGCATTGGGAAGGTAAAAAGCTATTATCTGAGAAACGCTAGCTATGAGCAGTCTTTCAAACATTAATAATGTGAAAAACACAGCAGCAGAAATTTAGATGTAAGCTGACATAAATGACTTCTAGAAAACAGCATTAGTTAAAAAAATGATATGCATAAAAGTAAGAGGAGAGCAGAAAAGCACAGTCATGTAAGCTAACATGAACTGACCCAGTCCACCTGGGAGACACCCCCAACATCAGAAGCTCATCACCAGGACAGTGCAGCAGTTAATGGCAACCAGGCCAGATGTTTTGCTTGGATTCTTTGTCTTTTTATTGCAAGCTGCTGCATGCTGGCCTGAGCTACCAAGACAGGGCGCATGGGATGAACACAGAAGCAGAGATAAGGTTGTTTGTTATTAAATGCATCTTAAAAGGGAGGGGTATGGCAGCGAATGAAAGATCTAAGGATAATGAGATGTACACCTCTTCATCTGTAGGTCAGATTTTATTGCATTTCAGATCAGCAACTGCGCAAGTCATAATTATCGGATCAGTTTTATTGAATCAATTTGGCAGTCTCAATGCAGTGTCTGATGTATAGAGGAAAAATTTTAAAAGCCCTAAGAGATTTAGGAGTCCTAGTCCCACTCATTTTTGGTGGAACTTAAAGTCTCTGAGGAGTCGAGTGCTTTTGAAAATGGGATGTGGTCTTCTAAGTCATGTACACACTTTTGAAAATGTTATACTAGCTGGCCACAGCACAGTGTGACACTCACTGGTCTCCTTGCTGTCAGTCATGGCAGAGAGGTCAAGGACTGAGTGGCTCACAGCGATTACTGGCTTATGAAATTCTCCTTTTCCTCTTCTCAGAATAGTCCCTCCTGTTGAGAGCAGGCATGTTGGCAGGCAATGATGTTGTACAAAAATACAGATTTCAGTGGAGAAACAGAGAACCTTGCTGCCTAGAGAAGGCACAATAGAATTTTCCACAAGTGAAAAATGGTAAAAATTGAGAGACATACAAATTAATACAGTACAGAGGCAGGGAAAAAATAAATGAAACATTGGCAGATCTGGAAAGATCTGATGTGCCACTGGGACTGTGGAGTCTTTTCTTTTTTTTTTTTTTTTCTGTAACTGCCAAGACTAAAAGAAAACCCACAAAACTGTTAAAGAGGACTGGGTTTAAAGAGGAAGTGAAAATTGTCCTTTTAATTAATGCCAGGAATTACAGCTATTCTCTTCCCTTCTGACTGAAATGGTCATGGAAAAACAGGGCTACAGAGCTGCCTCAGCCACCAGCGGTAGTGTTTCTGTTGCTACCAAACAGCTTCCTTATTGCAGTATTTTTGGAACCTCACCTCAGGATGGGTGTAGGACACGTCTCAATTCTATATCCTTTAGTCCAATCCTCACGCTTTATTTCTCTTCGATTTCACTTATCTGGTCTCATCAGAAGTGTTTGATTGGCCAGCTGTGAACTGTATTTTTACATAATAAATTACCCTAAGCTCCCTCGCAAGATCTTTGTCCTTCTGACTTGTTAAACAGCTGCTGTCCATTAAGAGATGCTGGTGGGTCAGAAGTTGTGGTGGTGGCTGTGGTCCGATCCACACCCCAGATCCCCAGCATCTGAGATGTTGGCTGTTCAGCAAAGCTCCAGTTCCATTCCATACATGCATTCTGCCAGTAGCAAGTCCCCAGGCAGCAAGGATGAAACAGAAGAGAGCACTGGGCACTGAATCAGAGAATTCTGCGAGCCCCCGCTCCACCTGAGTATGTCCTTTTGTCACCAAAGAGCTTCATTTTACATACTGGTTTTTTATAGCTGATCTTCATCTACCCAGATGGTTTTACGCTGCTCTTCTCCGATCTTGT
The DNA here is from genome assembly GCF_964211835.1 of Anser anser. Classification (NCBI taxonomy): domain Eukaryota; kingdom Metazoa; phylum Chordata; class Aves; order Anseriformes; family Anatidae; genus Anser; species Anser anser. The sequence continues at coordinate 4,806,579 of NC_139736.1, read as the reverse complement.
CTTTTATTACTCGGATAAGATCCTCAATACTGCTCCATGCATCTGCCTCTACAGAGGCATAAAGGCATGGCAGTGCCTCCAGTTCTTTCTCTTTCAGACGGCACATACGTAAAAACTCATCTTCGGTCTCCGGCTTTGGCAATAGTTTCCTGTACCAAATGAGCAGACCAAAAATAAATGTCTTGCACTGTAAGTGAATCCCGTAGTCCCAGCTGCCCTATTAAGAATTTATTTTCTACTGATTATATACAAGCAATAAAAGCAGTGGAGAATACAGCTACTCCAGGTCTATCCCCCCCTACTTCCATCCTTCCCCCAAGGAAAAATACTTGCTATGGGGAAATAATTTAAGAGGGCTGAATGTAGGGAGAGTGCAAGTTTGTGAACTTTCCTCTTACAGCTATTATTACCTTAAGAAATGCTGTGGGAGTGCTAAGCATGGAGAAAAAGACATATTCTTCAGTCTTATCCTCCCACAATGATCATTGCTATCAGAGACAGTGAAAGAATGTAAAAATTGGGGAATTCCTTCTTTTTCCTGGTCAATATTTCAGGAAGAAGACATGGTAGGAAACAATGCACACACAGACACCAGATGAAGAAAGAAGAGGACCTGCATTTCTCTCAGTGATAACCTTATTGGACTCGAGAATTAACCACTGAATAAAAGAATATCAAATATGCAAAAGGTTTGATATTTTACCTGAACCTCTTGATGTTTTTCTCCGAGACTCTGATAAAGAGAACAATAGGATATATCTTGGCTTTGATTAAATCCTTTGTGCAGCTTATTCCAGCTTCCAGTAGACAATGCTTATTCTAAAACCAAAGTCATAACAGCGTTACAAAGGAACATTCACTGTTGTAGAATCTTGAGATAAAGGTATCCATACCTTATGGGGTCAGCTGAAAAGCTCTCCATTTACCATTGTACTGATTTAAAACCTTTTAATCAAATATACATTTAAAGTCCCAACTCCTCCTACTGGTTTACAACTAGCCAGTCAAATAAAAGTGAAGCTCAATAGCTCTCTGAAAAGGCTTAAAATAGAAATTAATTGATCTAAAATTGAAGAGTGCGATAAAAGTTTTACATATATACACAAACACACACATGGTCTTTGTTCAGAGAGAACATCTACTGCAACTACTTGTATGAGAAAAAACATCACTTTAATTCTCCTTTTTTCCATGCTGTGCATCAAATCTACTCTACTTGATATGACGTCTCTGTCTTTGACATCGTTATCTTTGTACTGTACACCCCTGTATCTGTGTTTCAGGCTATCCTTTCTTTTGTCTCGGTCCTTGTATCTCTTACTCTCTCACGCATTCATATATACTTACAATACGAAAAGGAACTGAATAAGGGATGAAGCACAGAAAATGAAAGGATATTTTGCTGCATCAATGTGGGTCATCACAGGGAATGAGTGAGAATATAAAAGGATATAGCTGAGGATGAAAAGGAAAAGGAAAAGCAAGAGCACAAATAAAAGCCATGTGAGAGAATAAATACAAATCTAAGATTTAAGGTGGGCAAGAAAAAGAACATGCAACTATAAATTGGTCAATCTCTCATTCAAGAAGAAACACACACTGCAGACAGATTCACAGACAGCCTATGCAATGGATACAGAGTACTCTCAGCACCTTTGCAGTGACAGCCTCAATATTGGCAGGTACAATGCATTCGTATGTGTTCAGATTTTTTTCTCTGCTGAAGATGATAGTCTCCATCTTTTGCTTCCTTAAGAACTCTTCCTTTGTTACAATATCTGGTAGAAGAAGTGGATGAGGACAAAAATCATGATTACAACAGCAGTACACCTAACAACTGTCCAATAGCACTTCACCCAAGATGTCAGGATGGTTCAGGGAAAGAAGATGAACACTGAATTGTCTTCTTAACAGCTGCCTCATTTCTTCCATTAAATTCAATTAAAGCTTAATCTGATCACAGCTGAGCACCTCAGCTATATCCTGCACCAATGAGTCCTTGGGCAATTACCACAACACAGTGAAGGCATTAAATTAAAACAGTAAATACAATTCCAGCACCTCATGTTACAGAGTAACATTACAGGGCTGAAGGATGCTGAGAAATGCTAAAAAAAAGAAGGTCGCTTCAGTACAGGATCCTAAAACATGGATTTAGTGTTCCAACATTTGTGTTTAAAGTTTCAAAAATTTTTGGCTTAGGTTGCAATGTGTGATACTGGTCCCCTTGTGAATTGCGGCTCTACATCAAAGCTTTTGTTTTATATTGCAAGATGGGATATTTATTATGATACTTAACTTTTCAGTTTCTCTGTCTGGATAACTGTAAGACTGTACTATGCAGTGGGTATTCAATATTAGTGTAAAAATGAAACGTCAGCTGTGTTTAATGCTGTGTTGTATACAATCCTGCCCTACAGCAATCACAGTACTGCATATTGCTTTAATAGTAAATACTTAGAATGGAAGAAAATCAGTCTTTCAAGCAGATCAAATGCACAATCTTCACAGCCTTGGACGAGATAGAAACATAAAATCGCTCTAGGGAAGATATTCCTCATAATAGCAAATACTAGAAACAAATTAATCAAAATTTCACATTGCCTAGATATGCAGTATGCAAACAGTATGCAAACAGAAAGAGCACTCACAGCATTTCAGTCTCTGAGGGGCATCCTAGCAACCACACAGCATACACATGGATAATATTCACAGACACAGAATCTCATAACTGTGTGCATTGGCTGTCTCAAAAACATTCAAATATCTCAGTCTCAAAAAAACAGGACTTGTAGTTATACACCACTCTGATGTGACTTAAAAACCTCAAGCAACTTTCAATAGTGCACGCCCTTGTGTATGTGCACATAAGTGTATGCTCTTATTTCCAACGCTGAGGGTTGGCAGCCTTTATCCCATTACCTGGCTTGCATATGTTGAATTCCAGGGCACCTCCAGAGTTCAGAAGCTTCTGTACCAAGGTCTTGGCAAGCATGGTGGGGGTGAAAAGAACGGGGCGCCTGCGCTCACAGTGGATGGGTCTCACCAAGCTATAAGGGATCAGGCTGAGCCTCTTATTGATTTCACTTTCAGAATCCAAATCTGAGTAGAAAACAAGACATTCATACTGGTGTTTCCTCTCCATCAGTATTTGGAGAAAAAAAGGAGAAACTTGTGAACCAGAAATGACATGGTTATTCATACTGGTTCTCCTTTCTCTTGTGCCAGGGTTATCCCTACTATATATCCAGTAGTAAAATGTCCAATCTAACACTAAATAATTCAAGTGCCTTTTGCTTTCACGAGATTATTTAATGGTTTAACAGGAGACTTGCTAGGAAATCTTTCTGCTAATAAGTTAATTGCTTTAGACAAAGAGCAAGAGAGAACCTGGGAAGAACTGCCAACAAAACAGGAAGTTTCAGTGTTGTAAGCTTGCTCATGAAGGCTTGGTTCCCCAAACACTTTTAGTAAAATCAGTCTTTTGGTAACAAACACTGCCTAATTTTTGCACAGAGTAGAACAGAGAAGCTAGTAATAGGGAAGTCCTATAACATTTTTAACAACCATGCAGTTACGCAGTATGCCTTCGTATCAGCACCACGTGTGTAAAAGCTATCATTATTTTATATCCATACCTTCCAGTTTATCAGGTGAGGGTTTCTTTGCTTCAGATGAGGTCCGTGCCAGACCAGAGGGCCAGCCAGTGACGATACGGACTCGCTCATTGCTATTCATGCGCTTATATTTGTTTTCAGACCTGCTGACAAACTGAAAAGGTGAACAGAGATTTGACCCTCATTTCTTACGTTCTTTATTCTCCTATGCATTCATCAGTCCACACTTGTTATCTATGAGATCTGAATTACCTATGTCTATCAAAGACAAAACTCCATGGATCTGCAGACTAAATTCTAAGTCTCTTTAAATATCATAGATCTGATTCACAGCCTTTGTTAATGCCCTTTGGGATTTCTTATTTTCTCCTCTGCTCTTAAGTGGCATGCTTTTCTTTTCCTTGGCAGAGCTCGCTGCTATCATGAGTCAAAGCACTGATGTATCCACAGCAGATTAACACACACGCACTGAGTATCTGCACAACAGCATTGCAGATCATACCCACAGCTTTGCCCCTTCTTTGTCGTACCACAGAGAAGTGCTTATGCAACCTCTATACCTGAGGTAGAGTTTCTGGGGAGATTAGAATAGCCTGAGAATATCTGTTATTCAGATCTATTCCAGACATGCCACTGAGAGTTTAAACTTTATTACCTGTAATATTTGGCCCAAAAGAAAGCTTGCTCTGGACAGGCGAGGGCTGGCTTTTGGGTCATTTGGTGGTGCAGGCTCCTCTGGCTGCAATGTATTCTAGTGAAAAAAAAAAATATTTTTAAATCATAGCATCAGAGAAAGCAGAAGCAGAAGCAGATATTTTGTATTTCCAGTAAAAGGGACAGTGAGTGATTTATATCTACTGCAAATACAATGTTCTAAGCAAGCTATAGCACTTCGGTCACTGCTCTTCCACATTCCTTTCTTCACAGGAGATTGCACTCCACAGTTTATGATGGAGGAAATTTCTGTATCAAGAAATAGCATGCAAAGCTTTTACTCTCACTGGCATCGCTGCTGGTGCTCTCCATCCCTTTGATGAGTGAGGACTGGAGTACAGGATGAATGCATAGCACAACCTTGACTGAAATCAAATATCGTGGCTCCAGTGTCTCTGCAAATGTTAGAAGTGTGTATGTTTCCTAAGCTCTATTAAAAGTTCTAGAAAAAAACTCTGGTAAGTAATACATTGGGAAGTTAGTTTTTAATCGTGTAAAGATGGAATTCTTGGGGCTAAAGAAAGAAAAATAAAAGTTCTTTCACTGACGGAAAAGGAGAAATTGGCAGGGCTGTTGTGTGTGAAGACCTGACAATCCCGCTTCTCTCCATGGCATGTAGGTTGGGAGACAAATGTTTTTCTAATGTGGGACAATGACAGCTCTTTGGATTAGACAATTGTTCACAGTAGGAAAGAAATAATTCCAATTATTAACTCCAAGGACACAGCTTCTTCCTCATGTGGATGTGATGTTGTGTTAGAGGCTTATGGGAAGAGAAGAATGAAAGGGATTAACTATGACACAGAACAGATATTATACATTTAAAGTGTACTACCTCATAGCAGGAAGGGTTAACAGTACCCTGGAGCTAGGTACATTGCCAGAGACAATATTATTTCAAACAAACATAGGTCACCCATTACCTGGGACGATCAAAACCTACACAGAGTGTAAATAGGAATTCCCATAAAATTAACATGATCAACAACAACTAGCAGTGGAGTAATGGATTTTAAAATGACCTTGTTTGTAGGTCCTTACCCGGAGTGCCCGAAGAGTATTATACGAGCTTTCTGTCTCGTCTCTGCTTCCTCTGTGCATCAACCGCTGCAGCTTCACCAGAAGAAGTTGCTGGGCTCTGAAAGAAAGGATGAAATCTCATAGATCAAGAAACCTTTGAAACCCCACAGAAAAAAGGCTGAACTGCAATGGGTCTGTGCTGACAGAAAAGATTAAATAGAAATAGCAGTGAGGACTGAATAAATGACATCGTAAATACAGGAATAAAATAATGAGCAGGACTGCAGTGCAGTTAAGGATTAAAGAATCTCCATGATATATTTTCTTATGCTTCTTTTTGAGAAATACACATTATTCTTTTGGGTGAGATGTGCAGCCTCCTTTCTAAAGTTTTACAGCTTATATTACAGTTTAACACCACCAGGTCTTTTCCCAAAAACGAAGACATACACATCTTTCCTACAGCAGCTATTAATTTCCCTATTTATGGAACCACTGCTCTCAGTCATGGTCACTCTGCATTACACTCACCTGCTGTAGCTGGGGATGGTCCCTGTTTCCAGATCCCTGTCTGTGAAAGGATCAACTCTGGCGCACAGCCACTCATACTTTCCTTGGTACATGGTGTCAAGAATATGAACAATCTCGTCACATTTCACTGAGAGGGAACAGCAGTCCAGCTGGCTGGAGATGTTCAGATTCAAGCGGATATGAAACGAGTCCCCGGATGTGATAAGCCCTTCTTCTAGTTCTGACAGCAGCTTTCGGTAACCTGCAGCAATGAGGAAAGGAGCAAAGCACGATCAGCCACTGGTCAAAACCTCAGCACTGCTGCGTTCCGGGGCATCCTCTGAGAGAAGCACACAGCACAAACTTCGGAGGCTCTTCTGAGAGAGAGTTTGTACTTCTAGAGTGCTAGTTGCACCAGTTACAGCAAGGTTATGGGTCTGCACCTTAAAGACACCAACAGGGCATTGGTTCAGAAACAGGTCATGCTGCTGGTATCAGAATCTGTGAGAATATTCCCATTGTCATGATACCTATAATACATAACCCTATTTTCAGTGCTCCAAACATGACCTGTAAAACAGAGAACTTCTCAGCAAAGATGCAGACATAACTGTAACTCTATCCTGTAAGTACAGCTTGAGTTCTGCCACCAATTTTAATGACAAGCTATTCCCTTTATTATTAGCTGTAATTGGCACTCCCACAAACTATAACATGCTTTATCTACCATTAAGCGGTGCTCAAAAATTTGCAATATTCTTTCCCACCTTTGAAAACATCAAAGAAAAGCAAAGACATCACTTCCTGTGTGATTTATTCAGCTGAAATTCTCTAACCAGAATAAATAAATAAAACCTGAAAATTCATATACACCGGTAAAAAATGGATTTGGGAATGTAATTTTTGATCCACAACCCCAAAGTATCATCACAAGCCTTGAACACTAAAATCAAATTCTATCCATCAAACACAAACTCCAGATGTTAAGGAAAAGATAAAGCCACAAAGGTAATAAACAGGGCAACTCCATCAGGTAAAATGCTAAATGGACTTCGGCTGGATAAAAGATGATTCAGGTCACCACGCTGTATTACAGAAAACAGTACATAAAAATAAGTTTCTGTTTTGTGAGTCATGTAGTTATTGGCCCACCATGTAAATTCTTCAGAGTCCTGTAGTGACAAGCATATGGGCTTTTTTTTTTTTTGTTTTCAGTTCATAGCTAACACTGGTGGGCATGCTTCAGATTTATACCAATATAAAAGATATTCTGGTTCTGTTATTCTCATCCGCACTAGTTAGTACAATAGACCTGGAGCTACTAGAGATGAGAAATACTTTTGTCTTACCTTCATGATTTGATTTATACTGGAGTGTTACTGGACCACTGCATCTCTGAATTGTCCAGTGAACTTCTTCCTTTGTGCAAGTATCCAAGGGAACACTCTGATTTTCCCCTTTGATGCAGCCTTCCAACTAGATATGAAAGAAATATTACTATCCAGTGCAGGTTCAATCTCTGAGTCCATTATACCAGTTTTTTAAGCAGCATAATCTTCTCATTAATCAATCCCGATACTTTGCTATCAAGATGCAGATTATGTTCCAATTACTTAGTTTCTTTTCTCTCAAATTAGGACCGTTAGCAGTCATGGACTCATGCTGCAGCTCTTTGATAAACCCAGTAGTAAGTAGTGCAAGAATATAATTTTTTTTGTTTTTTTTTGTTTGCTTGTTTGTTTGTTTGTTTCCATTGGAGGTATTTTAAGGGGAAGAAAGGGTTTGGGATTATTGGCAATGGATGGAAAACTCTAAGCAATGAGCAACTTAGCAGAAACATCACTGAAGTGCTTACATGATGCCGGGTACAGCTACACAGCTGTGCAGCCCTTCTTCCCGTTCATATTGCAGCTGTATACATTTCTGTCTCATTGCACGTCCAGTGCCGGGATAGACCACTCTAAATAATGGTTTAGGAGTCATCATGCTGAGCTAAGTAGCATGAACTTCCTTTCAGGCAACTACTGGGAAGCTGAGAGCAACTCCCACTCTACTCTTTTCAGAAGGGCAGAGCATTTAGGAAAGTGTCAGTTACTCTCATCTCTTCCATACAGAAGTAGTGTAAAGCGCAAAGGGGTATGTGTCTCTGTGTTGGATGACCATAAATACTATTCTCCCATAATTTCATAGTCAATATCAGATTATTTTTTTCTTCAAAAGAATTGTATGGTTTGCCATTAACACAAGGTAAAAGAAGACATAAAGGAAAGTATTGTGATGAGCGTGAATGCATGCAGGTGCACAGACATTTAATGCTGTGTGTTGATTATTTTATGCTTACCAGTAGGAGTTGGTGTCCCTCCCGAAGACCTGCTTTCTCTGCAAGTGATTCTGTCTTGACAGAGCTAATAAAGCTCCCTTTATCGTTACCTCCAACGAGAGTGATTTCTGAATTGAGACTGTCTCCATTCAGTGTTATGCGCTGGATGGTATGGCAGGAGTTTCTGATGCGACCAACAGAGGTGACAGAGGGACGAAAAGGTCTGTGTTTGTGAAAGGAAGCAACAGTTACGCCATTATCTCATCTTTTAACTAACAATACAGAGTTAAATGCATGCACGATAAATGAGAGACATATAAATAAACTTTTAATGTTATCAAGTACTAGAATCTAAGGACTCTAAAACAAATTCTTCTGATTACTGCCTAAGTTCTAGAGAAGATCAACTGGATAGCTTCAAGCACTCAGATGTATAATGGCAACCTCACCTAGCAACCTGTGGCAGAAAGATAACGAGAACACAGGGGTAAATTTAAATCTCCAGAACATTTTCTCTGCCTTGAAGTTTTTGAAAATTTAAGATGACCTTCACTGGATTACAGGATACGAAAGTGGTTCAAAATAATGTTATACTGCTGTCAACATAAAGAAGTAAAGACTTAGCACAATGCCACGAGGTCTTTGTGTCAAGTGACAACTTGTGACATGATATTCCTGTTAATATATATCTTCAGTAACTAATAGATAAATGGGGGTCTCTGTCTATGATAGGTAAACTGGCATTTCAAATACCTTTCCAGAGAGAATTTTCTAAATATGGAGTTGACATGCTCAAGCTCATAGGCATCCAGGCCTTCTGACTGGTGAGAAGAGGAGGAAGAGTGAACTGAAGGAGCTCCATGTGAGTGTCTGTCATGACTGTCATCTGAAAAGGGTAACAAAAATGAAAATGAGTCCGAGATAGAGTGACAAAGATGGAAAAGGTGAAAATGGAAGTTTGATCCTAGCCAAAACTGAATGAGGAAATTCCTGATAAGAGGCTTTATTGATTACAGACTGTGGCAAGGAACGCCAATCTTTCTTACTAGACCTACCCACTTGCTCTTACAGATCCGTTCAGATTGGAAGGGATCTCTGGAGACCATGTAATCAACCCCCCTGGTCAGAGCAGGGTTAACTAGAGGAGATTGCTCAGGACTCGGTCCAGCTGAGTTTTGCATATCTCCAGACATGGAGACTCCTCAACCTCTCCAGACAACCACCTTCCAATGCATGATTGCTCTTGCAGTAAAAAGTGTTTTGTTTTGTTTTATTAAATAAGTATTTATGCTTCAGTTTGTACCCATTGCTTCTTGTCCTCTCACTGGGTACAGTTATACTCTTCTCAGTGCTGTCTTCTTTATATTTTCCCCTCTCAGTCTGATGCTTTCCTTATTTTAAGGTTTGCTTTCTTTTTATGATGATCTTTTTTTTTTTTTCTCTAAACTATGTGTCCCTTCTAATCTAGTATGAGTTGATAATTTGACAGTACCTGTAGCTGGTGAACTCATCACATCTCACAGTTAAACTATATGATATCCTCTTTCTTACCATCTAGCTCCAAAGCATCAAATCCAAAGCTGTCATTGTCCTCTTCAACCAGGCTGGAATTAAAAACAAAGGTAAGATAATAGAAGAGAGAGAGAAAAAGATGTTCACTTTCCCACTTTCAACAGATTTCATTAAGTTCTGAAGGAGGAACCTTTTCAGTGACAAAGAAAAATGTTGGCGGTGTTAGATAAGGCAACAGCACAGCTGAAAAAAAAAAAAAAGGAATAATGACATGTTTAGGAGCAATTTACCTGCTTGTTTTAAAGTACTTGAAGGATTTTATAACAGCTTAATGGTACCTCACATGGTTACTCAGATGCCTACAGTAAAAGAATGGCAAGGTGTACCAAGCGTTTGCACAGAAACTCATGCCACAGCTCTGGCCCCAGCCTAGCTCCCACTAACGCTACTTAGATAAAACCTTTGCTTTTAAGGGTGACTGGAATGGTTGGCCTTATAACTAAACAGGAAAAATGCACCAAAATTTTGCTCTTAAGGGGATATTGGTGATATCCAGCCAAGTGATCTGTCTGCTTCACCAGAAGGACTTCATTAAAGTGTGTCCTTTGGTTGCAAAACTGTCTAAATAACAGCTTGTTGTTTTTCCCATTCAGAATGATTTGTAGGTCTCCTGTGGAGCTGATATTCCTCATAGTTGGCTTCAGGTAAAGGGTGAATTTCTTCAGTCAGTCTGGGGAGAATCAGCTATTTTTACACCATGCATAAGCAAGGAAATAATATACCATTTCTTACATATTGAACTATGATCTCACCTTTTTCACACAAATCAAGATCAGATGAACTGTGAAACCCACAACCTGGCATGCGAATAGCAATTATTTTGGATTATGTTCACAAACAAATTTTAAAAAAAAACTTTGCAGGCTGATTATAAAGTTATAAACTACAGTGAAATTTTGGGCATACTCTCAAGATACTTGACTTTAGTGCTTACTAGCTCAACGAAATAATGCCACACTCAGACCTTGCTAAGCCAGAGTACTGATATTTCTGATACAAACACCAGTGCTGCTGACACCAACACCAAAACACTATTTCTAAGTATCACTTTGCTATAAAGCTTTCAGAGAAGGGGTCAGTGCCATTCAGATGTCTGTGAGACAGACAAGATTAGGGATGAATGACTGCCCCCCAAAGACATTTAGGAAGTTACCCCAACTTCCTAACAGAAGCTTTCCAACTAGAGACACACAATAGGATATTTACGGCCCTTTTTACTTCCTTCTTGTGCCACCAGGTTTTGGACATACTTTATCAACTACCTACCTGCAGTGAGGGGCATCTTCTTTGCAGCGTCGGACGATTGAGTCATTTCCTGGAGGCTCAGGAGTGGTAGACATGATGCTGTCATTGCGATTTCTCAGGGTTTGCTTTTAAGAAACATCAGCAAAAGAAAGGATGTTTGTATTAAACATGGTATCATTTTTAATTTACAAAAGCATTAGCCTGTTAGCTTGCCAGTAGTATTCTGCACTGAGAAACATATCCAACAGTAAGAAAAAATGATTATAGACTCACATTCATATGTTCCAGCATTATACCTATATGTTCAGATTGTCTGATGGCAAAATACCTTTTTCTGTGAGTGGATTTACTGAAGAACTTTAACTTTATCCTTGATATGTAGAATAAATGTTGCACAGCTGACATACAGGATGAAGAGGATGAGAAGTAGAATGCAGATACATATATACGTTTATTTCTAGACATACACATAGTAGGAATGAGGAAGAAAAATACAGATCTCTATAGATTCAATTATTAATCTAGTACACTGGTTCGGAGTCTAAACTTTACATTGTACTGCAGGGATGATAGTGTAAGTCATCGAAGTATCCAACAGATATTCCAAAGAATATTCCTAAAACAGCTAAGCTTATTACGAGTGGCAGGGAGTTCTTTCCTGGCTATTCTTGGGTATAATTTTAATTTCCTGGGGGCAGCATTTTTCACGGTGTTCTAGAAAGATGTTTTGTTCTTTGTTATTAACACTCTGCAAGAGCACTCTCTCTGTCTGCTTGTCCTGCTGTGTCAGTGCTCACATATGTATAATGGAATATCTACCTTGAGAGATTATGGGGATACAGCAAGCAGGGAAGAAATGGTTTGGCTACGGCACACAGAAACTTCCAGCTGTGATCTGCACCCCTTTTCTCACTCACTGTTACTTACAGACAGAAGAAGCATTAGAGAAATCAAAAAAAAAAAAAGGAAAAGTATAACCTGAAAATTTTCTTACATTACAAAGCAGCTTTCAAAGAGAATCTCATCTTTCTAACAGCAAATGTGAAATGATATAAGCAGACAGTGAGATGTCATAAATACCTCTAAAATAATTGTCAATAAACATAGAGCAGCTCTGTAATTTTGGAAAAGGCTAATAACATTGTTCTAACAAAATGCTGGTAAAAGGATTAAGAGAGCTTCTGACAAAGGTCTTGAATTTGATCACAGCTGGGATGCTAGCAAAGTGATAACACTGCGTTGCAGAAGCTCTCAGCCACGTTAGGAGAGAAGGTTGCAGACAGGCAAGGGGCATCTGAAGGCTCCTTACAATTTTGCTGACTTCACAGCTGCTGATGGAGTTACTGATGGAAACAGAATTAGAGGAACTAGTGTCTGTGCGGCCATTGCTGGCATCAGCCCCATCTTCATCCTGTGCTCTGACTGCTGCGCTTACAGATGACAGAGAAAAATACACACAGCAAAGAAAATGATGTTAGATCACTTTCAATACAGAATCTTTCACAGATTTGCAACAGAACTTAAGATTATCTTTCCATTTCAGTTTATCGTGTTTGCCCTTCCTGTACTGGACAGAGGCTGCAGGAGGCACTCGGCAGCACTGGCACCCTTTCCTGCCCCAGGACAGAAATGCACACCACGCCAAAGAGCCTCTTGACAACCATTTCTCTCAATTCTTTCCTGTACTTTTTTGTTAGCTCTACGAATACTAAATACCAGATTAGAGAAGGATTGTTTTATTCCTTTGTGTTTTAACTTCATTATCTGGATCTGACAACCTGCAATAAGGCTGACTCACTGAATTACATTTTTTTTTTTTTTTTACAACCAAAAATTTACAACTGGGACCGAGAAGTCTGAGATCCCTCAGCAGCCCCAGGTAGCACAGCATGAATGTCTCTGTGGACTCCCTCCCTTCTCCAGCACCTCTAATTCAAACTAAGTTTGCCATTACCTAATACTAAACATACATATGATGTCTTACAGCAGGGAACCATGTTTACCTTCTTATTTTGTACAAAAGCAACCATGCTGCAGCAGATAAAAAATAAAGGAAGTGCTGCTTAAGATCTTTGCTTTGAGAACAGTGTTAGCTAAATAAGAGGAATTAGGAGTATACAACAACTAATTTGGTAACTTGGCAGCTGGCTGATGGGTGGGTCAACCCTCCCCCACTCCAACCTTTGCAATGCTTTAGATTTAAAAAATAATTTTTAAAAAGTCCTTCCTTTTTGCTGAAGGACAAGGCAACTCATTAGATGATCACTAGATTGATCAAAGGATTTCTCCAACAGCAAAAAGAGAATAGTATATTCACTTTTAGTACAGGTATCACAAAACAGCCTTTACTATTTTTATAAGCTAAAAGAAAAATTTAGTAAACTGAAAATTTAGTTATTGAATGCAATATTGCGTGTTTGTAGAGGTACCTCTGGATGGAGAGGCTGATTGGGTAAAACACTTGACTACTTCAAATTATGACATTATTCACTGTGAGATAAACTCTCTATTTTACTGAATTGAACTTAGCTGAGAACATCCGGAGTTGGAATGTTTGTTAAAATAACTTAAAGAGACGGAATGAATGAGACAAAGCAACAGAAAAGGAATAAGGACATAGGTGCTCTTTCTGACCTTGAAACTCTGATGTTGTTTTCATGCTGACAGGGGATTTAGCTCTTGGATTGATCTATAAGAAAGAAGGCAAAAATTAAAACAAATGCAGGATATTTGCCACATACTGTAAAAAATAGATTTACACCCCCCTTTTCACTGTTGTGCTGCAACATATTTCTCCTCATTTAAACAACAGGACCCCAAACTTTGAAGATATTTAGATATCTAAATGCCACTGCCATGAATGGGATTTATCTACCTTACTACTTTTAAAAGCCGGCCTAAATGTACTGCAATTTCCAGATTCTGCTGAGGGAACAAAGTAAGAAAAAAAAAGCTAAGTGGGTGCCTTGGGACTGGTTTCAGGCAGCTGTTAATACAACAGGCATCCTTTTGGAGCATGAAATGTAAAAAATGCAGCTCTATTGCCATAAGTAGTAATGACAGTAAAAGCTCAGAAAGGTTATGAAGGGCAGGGAGAATTCAAATGCAGATGAAAGGGAAGAGAAGCTCAAAACCCCAAATGTTAGATTGTATATTTTTTTACAATTCATGAACAAAGCATCAGATAATAGCAGTGTGAATGCAGCTAGTTGGTGAAATCATGGACCTAACTCATGCTACCCCTTACTTTTAAGTGAGAGGAAATTGCCATAATTTAATTCTAAATTAGACAGTTAATTTGACTCTAGATTGTGTCCATTTCTTTGTATTATTTCTACCTATTGATGCGAGCTTTTCCACCAATGCTTCAATTTCCACCTTCAGTTCCTTGTGTGCTAGACTTCAGGCATTATGTCATTTTTTTCACTACTGTTAAGGAGGCAACGAATCAATTTATTGACAACGCTCCAAGAATGTGAATGAACGGCAGAAGCAAGGAGAATATGGAGAAAAGACAGAAAATGGTCAATGAAGCCTGATTAAATCTGCTCCTCAAGACACAAATCACTACAGGGTAGAAACTGACAGTATTATACAAATCTGTTCCTATCTTTATAGCCCAGCGCTCCAGAGGCATAACCACAACATGTATCATCTCTTTGTTCTAACAGTCCCTGGACTGTACCATTCCAGCCTGATATTAAAACATACCTGGATTCCCTTTAGGTTTACTCTTCTCTTGAGTCGAGCTTGATCAGGCAAGAAGAATTTGTTATCTTCTGGAGACTCTTCAGAAGTGGAGGAGTCATCTGCTTCCTGACCATTGGCTTTTGGGCTAGAAGTTCCAAAGGTCTGGGAGATAATGGTAATGGGTAGATTCCTTGGCAAACTCTAAAGATCAGAAGGAAACACTTCTGAGAAGAGTTTGGTACAATTCCTCATGACTTCCCTTTAGAGTAATCTGATAGAACTTTCTGTGACTTGAGTGCTTCAGAGGGTCATGTGGAATGTGGTCCAGTCCCAAAAAAGTAACTCAGATTGACATCTGTGGGGATTTTTGTCCACTGGAGCAAATTCCTCAAAAGAATTCACAATTTCTACCCCACTGCAGAAATTCATTCTTTCTACAATTTTTCCCATCCATTTTAAATCAAGGTGTGAAATTCCAGCCTTTGAGAAGCTATGTGTGTGACATGGACAACTCGAACCCCATTGTACTGAAAAACTTCTGAGAGCATTGGCATTTAGTACAAGTGGATTTTTTAGTTAATTAATGGAGGGAATAAATGGAGTCCTCTCTTCCTTCCATATTAAATTATTTTACAAGTGAAGTCTTAAAAAAATAACTCACATTCACCTTTCTCAACCCTACCTGGTCATGAAAATTATTGTCCTTAGAGAGCCGTCGGAGTTTGCACTCTAGGTTAACAATGCAAGCTTCTTTCCGAACCACTTCAATTCGGAGTTCATCATTTCTCTCCTCCAGCTCTCGAATCTGCTTCCTGTATTTATCTTTTTCAATCAGACAATGTGAATACTGTGTCTGAGCCTCATCACGTGAGCGGAATGCCTGCAGTGGAGAGAAGAAACCTGTTTTGTATCTGGGCACCAGATACGTTCTCCCAGTGGTTTTGTTTGTAACGCATTTGGAATAGGGACTTCAGAAATTGTAACCATCCACCAATTAACAGAGCAGTGAAGACCAGCATGTGCCACAGTAGTACCATTAAAAAAGATGATGATGAGGGTGTTCATCTCCATTTCCCTCTGGGTCGGTGGCAAAATACTCCGGAGTGCAAATTGGATGGACACTAATATGAAGCCTGCAGTAATTGTTAAGATCTTGGTCCTGCCTAGAGGATCCTACTCTGTGGTAACAACCCAATATCATCCTGTGTATAATTATTATAATGCAAATTCCAACAAGTAGGGTTTCTTGTAAATGTTCATGTTTTAATGGTATTTTAGGTCCAATTACCCACAATCCCCCAAAGTGACACAGAAGAGATACAGGCTTTGGCTACTAATTTTCCCCACTTTAACTGTTAGATACCTGGTCTCGCTCCTTTTCCACCTCTTCTAGCTGTATCATCACAGTGTTCATACGGTGCTTGTACATCTCACAGTCTTTTCCTAGCGTTGAACACTTTAACTCCAAATCTTCTTTCTCTTCAAGATACTGGAAATGACAGACCATTAACTACTACTGCTCTAAAAGATCTTTTGGGTACTAGCCTGAAATATCCTGTTTCTTTCCGTCCTTTCATTTCTCACCTTATCTCTCAAGTCCTCCACATGACGAATCTCCTCTTGGAGATTGAAGATCTTGTTGACCAATTCATGACGATCTTCTAGTGCCTCCTTACGGTCATGTTCAAGAATATCCAAAATGGCTTTATCTGAATCCGGTAAACTCCGCTTGTCAGCCTGACAAAAGACATTTTTAAGAGACAGGCCAGGGAAAGAGAAAAGAATATTGTAGGGGAAAAAAGAAACAAAGATGGTAACAAACGAGGAATATAAAATGAACATGGTATTGCAATGGGAAAGCAGCAGAAGAGATGGACATTTGTTCATATTTTAAAATACTGTCAGAGAAGATGAATAAAGTCTGTCTTGCTGTCAGAATAGTCTGATGAAGGAACAGTTTTACTGTTTTATTGTACTGGCTATAATTTGATCCATTTTGGATGCAGTCACAATTCTTCACTCCAAGCCCTGCATTTAAAATTCTTCTCTATTAATCAGCTCTCACTGAACACAAAATTCACCCTTTGCCAAAGAGCAGGGCCTAAGAAAACATTCAGAGGAATTTTTAAAGCATGCATAGGCTTTAGAGGGCTATGCTTAGAGAATATTAAACATGCCCGAAGTAGCTTGTACCACAGCTTCATTTTCTATGGTGTCCAGCAATATTTTTTCTTTCAGATTTAAAATTAACAAGATTACCAGAGCAGGTTCCAACAAATGAACTGTCATCCAAAATTAACCATGAATGCAAGATGAAAAAGGCACAAAATGCAAGCAAGTAATATGCATATTTATTTTTAAAATACCTAGACTAAGTTGGAGATTTCAGTGACATTTGGTTACCTAATAAAGTAAATATTTCTAAAACAAACTGCCTTTTGTTTATTTATACTTTCACTTAGGAGAATTACAACCCTATTTTTAGACATTTCATGATAATTCCTCTATTTCTTTAGGTGTTATAAGACCATTTCAATCAATACAAGAGGGTCTACATGGACCAGAACTCCCAGAACCTTCTACACTACACGCTTTTTCAACCTTTGAATTGGGTTTGTATTAAAAATAAGAACTGTTAGGTACTGCTAAAGGCTACAGCCGTGTTCTGAAACGCTTTCTATTGATAATTTTTAAAGTGTCATTTTAAAAGGCCACTAGCCTGGCCCAGCAAAGTACTGATCACTTTCACATATATCCTAATACTTGGCTATGCTCTTCACAGTGTAATGCAGTGCTAAATTAGCTGCATATCATCCTTGTTCCCAATTTTGTTCCCCAAAAAAGGGTTAATTAAGATCCTTGTTCCCAATTTTGTTCCCCAAAAAAGGGTTAATTAAGATCCTTGTGCAAGTTACAGCAGTGCTCTATGGGGTGTTCTGGAAATCAGTGACCACCCAAGTTCAGAAACCTTTATTATGCTTTGCTTCATCAGGACTTTTTGGCACAGATGGGGCAACAGCATAGAACAGGGTACACAGAGCCAGTGTCAGAAATTTCTAGGCTGGCTATTTGACACAGCTTTGTACTGACATATTGGTAAAAAGAACCACAGCAGGATTAAAACATGGAGTTGAATGCTCATTAATTAAACAGCTGCACTCTGCACCTTGAAAGACCCAATTTCTCAACAGCTTGACTTATCAGACAACAATATTTTTTGTAGCAGAGACCATGCCAGCTTCTCCTGTTCATAGTTTCTAGTTTCTCCATTATGGACTCAGCCCCCTGTGCCTTACTAAAACATATGGGAGATGTCACCAGCGGCTGCTTCTCTGTCCACACTCACAGCCTCTTTCAGATATTGAGATACTGAAGGGTAGCCACTGAGAAGCAGGCTGTGAGATGTGGGGTATGTGACATGGTATGGGAGGTGAGTGTGGGGATGCCTGGAGGCAAGGAGCGATCAAAGGCTGCTGATTCCATCATCTGGGTAAGCAGGGAGGATAAGTTGAAGGGTACAGCTTTTTTCAGTGTAGTACTCTGCATTTATACCTGAATGATGGACTGTAACTCCTGGATTTTAGTCTTCATCATCTCATTTTCCCGTTCCAGCTCCAGCACCTGTTCCTTTTTGGGTCGGTTTTCAATATCGTTTTTCAGTTTCAGTGACTGGTTCCTCTCCAGTTTGCATTCCTCTTCCACCTTGTTCAAGCGATGTTTCAGCTGGTCAATCTAGAACAGCCAGGGAGCAGTGAAAAGGAGAAATAGGAAAGGAAAGAAATCATTTCTAGCTCTGGCAGTGACTGTTTTGAAAACACTCTCACTTTCAGGTGAAAACATACTGTCATAGGTGGAAAAAATAACTTAAACTGCGAATGCTAACAAGCAGCAGATAATTGTGTATATATGTGTGTGTGGTGAATGTCCAGTATTGAACTTTTGAACTCTCAAGCAGAATGATGATCTTGGCTGGAGGAAAAACCTGGAAGTGGTGGAGTATCCTGGAGATCAGAGATGCATGGATATGAATGCCAGGGAAAACCTGAAAACCCAGCACCCTTGGCCAGTAACAACTGTGACTGGTGACTGCAAGCAGCAGAAACTGACACAAATTTCTGCCCGAGCTTCCTGCACCAGCAGCAAACTCCACGCAGAGTAGGAGCACTGAGCCTGATAAAAGGCAGCACCAAGGGAGGGGAACAAATGACTGCGTGAAAAAGCAAAGTGGCATAAAACGTCTAATCTCTTTGGTTCTAAAATAAACCTCAGTATCCATATCCACTGTGGGTAGTTGTTTACTCTGTCTCACCTGTGACACACACACAAGAATAAATTTTAACACACTTGAAATAATTCTGTCTTCTAAATGGCCCCAAGATATTTCAATACTCTATGTGAGCCTCTTTCAGTAAAACACTGTAATGCAAACCTGGATAACTGCCTTAATACATTACTGAGCTTGAAAAGCTAAAATTATTATTCTAGCAAACAATTATGTTTTTAAAATTTTGCTTTTATGTATGTTATTTTCTGCTAATCCATTGTAAGTATGTAAATTACCTGCCATTAATACACGTCACTGCAGTAGGCATTTCCGTACAGTGATGCCCCTAATCATCTGGATAAGCAAAGCAAATGAGAGCTCTACATCTCTCTACTGTCAGGGAAGGTCTCTTTTTGCCACGTGCCACTGGCATCCTCCATTGCTACTCCTGATTAAAGGTACCCAGAGCATTTCTCTCACCTCCAGCTGGAGGTCTCGGCTCCTTATCACAGCCATGCTCTTCTCGTCACTCAGCTGGGCATATCGCATGGCCAGATTGTAGTTCTCATCCTTCACCTTGACCAGCTCATCATTGTAGTTGTTCCTTTCCTCCTTCATCTTGTTGTATCTCTCCTGGAAGGTCAGCAGCTCTATCTTGTTCAGCTTTAGTTGCTTTCGCTCATCCTCCAGCTGGCGAGACTTAGCCAAGAGTTCGTAGCGCTGCACATCTTTTGCCTTTACTTGCTGCTGAAGCTTAATGATCTCATTCATTAGGAAATGGGTAAGGCCTTCATGTCCCTCTTCCACTGAAATGTTTGAACAGTTTATCAACTTCTCTTAAAGGAACTTAATATTAAGTACGATCAGCAAAAGTGAATAAGAAATAAGTGTCCCAAATCATGTACAGAGATGTAGCTTATGCACAAATACATACACGTTTATATATCTAACTGGCAACAGTACAAGTATTACACAGCATACTATTACCAGAATCACAATATACATGCATACAGCTTTGTTTAGATAGAATATGAAGCCTTAACATTTGTCTTGTTGTTTCAGCTGAGCTGACAGGCCTACGGAAATAGCACAAACATTGTAAAATGGCTCTGTACAAATACAATTAATCTGAATCCTTCAGATTTTCTGCACGTGTCACTCATCCATGTAAATTAACTCTGCTGTTCCAGTGTTTCTTCTCTTGAGACCTCTTGTAATGGTTGTCACTTCATTTGAAGCTCTACAGCCCCATTCTGACAACTGGGATCTTCCTTTTCTTTATACCTCACCTCACCTGTTGCTCTTTCCTTGTGCACTGAAAGGGACTGAAAAACTGCACAATGCTACTAAAACACTAGCTTATATTCACACTTCTTGCCTAAAAGATCAAACCCAGTCTTCAAGATAGTCCTCATTTCGACAGGCTTTGGGACTGATTTTACTCACCAACAATAGTGGAAAACCTCCGTGTGGGTTCCTTCCCTGTCACCAGTTTGTAGAGCTCAGGGTAGTAAAACTCCAGGCTCTCCAAGAAAACCACATAGCCCCTTTGGCCCTTGGTGTGAAGAATGTCCAGTAGCCGCCCTAAGTACAACCCACAGGGAACAGAGTGAGAGGTGACATAACAGCACTATGAGTAGCATAAGCAAGTGGCATATCCCTGAAGTCAAATCTCTTTAAGGCTTGTCTCTGACACAGCAATGCACTGTGGAAAATCTGGCTGATTAATTGAGTTCAGCTGAACTCATGAAGTAATGCCACACATTCTTTATGTTTGCACTGATCGTTATTCCGAAGGTGTGCAAGCAAATTGGTCTCTGAAACAGGGATTTCAGAAGATGCCTTATTCAGTGCAGCTTTTACCAGGCAGTACTGAAATGCTAGGATGGCAGACCCTTCGGTGACAAATCACAAAGCACCACAAGACGGCTGAAAATCTACCCTTGGAATGGCAAGGGCTGCTGCTTGTGTTAAATGAAATATTTGCCAAGGCTGTGATGGGAACATGTACCCCACGAGCTCTGGTCTGCACAACACTGGCAAGAGTCATTGTTATCAAAATAACAGCAGCAGATTCCCCCCCCTTCACATTAAACCTGCCATAAATGGGATATATGGTTTCCATTTGATCATCTGTAACTTGCTATGGGCTCCCTCTAGACTTAGCAAAGTAATACCGTTCAAACAGGGATACAGATGTAGCCATTCATAAAATAATTACCTGCTCGGTTAATTTTGGAGGGTAGCATAAGCGAGTTAAGCACCTCATCTTCATCTTGCTCATCGATTACTTTACACTGCCGCAGGTAGGGGGTCAGTTTGGCAGGATTGATGTACCGGCTCAGCATGTGCCGGTTGCATTCCACGTTCTCCCACAAAGCTTCCTCCTCATCTTTCAGTGTCTCCAGGCAGTCATCCATCTCTGGCTCTCCTCCTTAACAAGGGAAACAATTGGCAAATGAACATCAAAGGGGACAGTTTCTATCCTGTTTTTGTTTTGTTTTGTTTTGTTTTTGTGCTTCCATGTCATACAGAATGAGCTTAAAATCACTTCTGACTAATGCTGGGTCTGCCCTATATTGAAACTGCTTGAACTGAAGTGCAGCCTGTCCACAGCTCATCTGGAAAGTGACAGTTCAGACAAGAGCTATCTTGAGTCTATGAACTATTGCATATTGCTCTCTGGTGATGAATCTGTAGCTCAGCTAACTCCATGAAGGTCTCCTGAAGTCAGAGAATCCCTCTTCATAATAGAAGCAATAGTAAAGGACGTGGTGCGATTCAAGAAAGGGTATGAACATACGAAGCTCAGAACAAAGACAAATACTCACTGCAGGAAGCTAAGGCTTTCATTCTCATCTCCCCTGTTCCTCTCAGCTGTACTGATTTGAACACGCAACTTCCCTGCATATCTGTGACAAGCCAAATGATGACAATAACTATAGCTAAAGAGGAGTTAACTTATAGGCAAGTAGTTATGCATGCCTGCCTCCTGGAGCTGTGTGTGTTCTGATGGACATGTGGGCACAAATGCCAGTACCCGTGAGTTCAGACCTTGCCTTTCTCTGCATGAGTGGATAGGTATGAGCATTGTATCACTGAAGTCTGAAAATGTTCTTGGCTCATGCAAAAATTATCACATGATCTTTTGAGTGCTTGCTAAGCAGTTTCCTGCCAACTCCTAATTTGTAACCATCTCATTAGAGGTTACAAGTCAGGAAACAAGGTGAAAAAACTTGTAGTAAAGCTAAGCCAATAGTAAGGAAACTGTAAAAATCTTTCCCTCTTAAATTTGTGGTAAATGTCAAGATCTCAAAAAAGTCTTATTTTTACATTCTTGCTTTTTCAAGATCTTGCAATCCAGGTGGCACATGGAAGTTAAGCTTCTGTTTCAAGAGTTACTTTAGCCTATCGGAGACCATGGTATAAGAAGAATGTGCAGTTCTTAGGTCATAAGATTTGAGAGCAGTGCTTTATGAGGCTTTGGTGGTAATCAGTAACTAAAGCAAGGTGTTTTTCTTGGACCAGAAGAGCTCTCTGCACTGTGTTATAATTTCCTCAGCTTCCAACTTCAGGAACTGCAAAGCATGATGCATTACACTGAATGTCGCTGGGCAGAACCAGCTATTATTCTGTATAGCCAGAGGCGATTAACTCCTCATTTTGGAAACTAAAAACGCAAGTGCTAATCTTCTAGATAATGTGTTTGTCAGTGTTCTATCATAATAAAATGCAAAACAGTCCTACAAAAACGCATGTTCCTTTCAAAGGTCTTCCCAAATTGTCCAGAATTCTAGGCTGGGGTTCAGTATCTCTATGAGAAAAATTTGAATGGGTTCCTCATATCATGGACAGGTTATGGGAGAAGTGCCAGAAGCTTTGCTGTTCTCTTTTGTACTCCAGTAGCTCTCGCAGAATTCTTTTCTTTGTAGCTTCATATCCCAGGAACCATTATTTAGCATTACCTCTGCTGATTGCATGTAAATTTTACTACTCCACTGGCTGCTATTAAATGGGCCAGAAGAGACAACCATCCTCAGAGGGTGAGGAAGACCAGATCTGCCCAGTGGGATCTAGGATCGTGGGACCATGGCTGTCATTATGAGAAAGTCTCTCTGAGACTATGAACCCCTTAGAAATTGGAATAAATTTTTACTGCATACCAGCATTTGCATGTGGTAAAATGACACTGGAGCAATTAACAGTATAAAGGTAAAACAACAGATAAAGCTATATAAAGCTATATAAAGTAGGTAGCAGTGGGAGGAATTCTGATGGTGAAATACAGCTTCATTTGAAATACCCATACATTCTCATGAACCTTACTGTCCACCACTTGTTCTGGAAAAAAAAAATGTATATTTCATTTCAAAGGTGAATTTAACAAACATTGTATAAAAAGAGAAAAAAAAAAAAAGCTGAATTTTGGGGAAAAGGCAGTAAAGCAGAAGGTCACAGTATTTTAGTCATCTAGCCACAGCTATTGCACCTTAAAAAAAAAAAGGTATGTTGCAGGCCCTTTGCTTTTTCAAAGTATTCCGGTAAGCTCACAGATGGACCTCAGAAGCACTTGCCTGAATTTTATAAAATGCAAAATATCTTGCAGTCTGCTGCACTGAACCAGAACTTATTACACTCTCTGTCAGCACTTCCCTTAGGACATTAGTAAGGGATTTCTTCATTAAATGATTCAAAGAAAAGTTCGCTCATCAGCATAATTCTCAACATGAATACATTTTTTACATTACATTAAAAATACCTTTAACAAATAGTCCTTCATGTACGGGCATAACATATCTATACTGTTATTTTGAGGATATAACATTTAATGGGAAAGTAATAAATATATTGTATGAGTGGTTAAGAATTCTAAAAGCACATTTCTGGTAGCAGACTTATTAAACACAGCCTATTGTCAGGATCAAGCCCTTAGAAACAACGTTCAGTGGAGTAGTCCGTCATTGCCATGTAGGAATGTGAGAATCATCCTTTTGCTTTCTTCTTCACATTTTCAAGATGGAAATGCCCTACCAGAAGCACAGCTAAGCTCTCTCCTGGTTCACCATGCTGTTACTCACCCCCTTTGAGGGATTACTGCTGCATAATGGGTATCACTCCTCTCCTTCCCAGAGCTTGGCCAGACTGGTCTATGAGTATATAACCTTCACGTAACTCCACTGTGTTTTGCAGCTTTTCCAGAGACAATGGAAACCAATAGCTGATACTAATAGAGCAGCCTTCATAGTAACCACTTAGTATTTTGATTTAGCATATAACATAATATTGAATAAGAAATAAAACGCTTATGATCAGATGAAATTTTTTTATGCTGGTACAAAACCAGATGTGACAACTGAAACTCAGAAGGAAGCTAATAAAGGCATTGCATTAGTGACTTTAATTGTAAAAGGAGATTTTCAGCAGCACATGTATTTTGCAGTCTTTTAAAGGATCTTATTCCCTGCTTCCTTCCTGTAATGACATTGCACAGAAGTTGTTTTTACTTATCAAATTAAAAATGACAGACTTAAAAAGTTTTCAACTGTGTAATCATCTAATCTGACCTTCATTATCACTATCTAGTTAGTTTCCAACTCCAGCACCTCTCGAGTTGTAACCTAACACGTTCAGAAGTTGTGATATGTCAGAAATACTACAATGTCCATTACAAATCACAGGTGTGAAATCACAGACTTGGACTGACTTCAACAAACAGTAGCCAAAAAGAAATAAGAATTGCCACAGCAGTTAAAAAATTGCTCTCCTGCTGCTCCTTTCAGTAGTTAGTATACAACGTAGCTTTTAACTGCAGGAGACCTTAATCCAGTAATAATCTCAGCTAGTCCCATCTATTTCAAAGGTCTCTATAGATGCAGACAAATAAAAGAGAGAATCCCTTTTTTACACTGAAAGAAACGCTCTACTCCCCTCATCTCCTTTGCTCTCTCGGGGAATATTCTTCTCTTGGCTGTTACACATAAATGAATCTTTCTATGTGTTTGCTATTTTTTTGTTATATTTTTCAACTGAACAAATCACCTTGCAGTTAAAGCTGTTCTCTGTTCTCACCCAGACTCCATGCTTTCATAAGTCAGTGACACCCTCCACTGATCAAGGGAATAAAGCCTCCAGGCTTCAGAACCAGGGGTTCTATAAAGTGCTCTTCATCAAGGCAGATCCTAAGGCTTCATTTTTGGGATTTAATCTCATGATGGTGCAGAAATTAACCCTTCAGCTGCTTAATTATTTGCATGCCCTTGCTGTGAATTCTTGACAGGCTGTCGATTCTGAGAAACCACCATGTAGCAGACTGCAAATGAGGGCTTCAGCTAGCAATGCTGATTTCTTGATATGCCCTTCATAAAATACACACACACAAAAAGGGTATTGTACTCATGGTTAGGAGCAGGAGGAAGTTTGTTTTGGAAGGGTGAACTGTTCTAATGCTTGGGACTTCTGCATTTGTCACAGATGTTCACAGACTAACAGTATTTAAAAAGAAACCACCACACAAAATGTGCAAATTAAAAGTTAATATGAACATGAGTTTGTTCATGTTAAATACTAAATATGTGCATATAAAAAATAAAAGGATTACATATGAATTAGCACACTCTAAAGCAAAATATAAAGATGAAAAAAGTGTTATAAAGCTATGTATATTATCCCCAACATTTTGAGGCTATTTGTATTTCATCCTTTTTCTATGCATATCTCTAGACTTCATGGGGCGATGCCCTTTCTCCCTCAAGTTTGTGTAGCAACTCATATGATATAAAGCATAACAACAAGGTAATTTTCTCAAAAGCTGCTTGTATGGATAGATGTCGATTTGTATATCAGAGAACCACAAAACCACAAAGGGATTTAGTGCTATTTTTAATTTTAGAGGAAAGCCACAGTTTAAAGTGTGATAGGGAAATTATATTGCTTTGCTTAAGGAGACAGGAGAGCTCTATTCACATCCCGGATTTCTCAAATGCTCACTACCAGCAGTTTCCAATTATGCTAGCTGCAGTGCTGAATGTTCTACAGTACTGCAAACCATTTCTGAAAAGCTTAAACATTGATTAAGACAACAATTTGCTTGCCTACACTTTCAAGTTGCTTTCCATACAGGTGTCTAAATCTCGACTGCGAATGAGAGGAGACAAAGCCTTAACCTGTCTTTGAGAATCAACACTTTATATTCTTTCTACCTCTGTGTCCCCATCTGAAACCGAGGCTGGTAGGAAGTGTTTCTGTGACAAGGTAGGACTCACTCAGTAGTGACTGCAAAGCACTTGGAACCACTAAGATGGGAAGGCCGTAGAAAAACATTGATTATTAGCACAGTTTTATTACTTCAGGTTTTGTAACCCTGAGAATACTTTCCGTAGCAAACAGCACTTGAAAAATAGGGCTGTATTTCTGTTTCAGGTCACTGTGGCTGGACATGGAAAGAACCACTTTGTATATAGCAGAACTTCCTCTTCATATGAAAGATTCAGCCAGCCCACAGACCGCCACAGTCCCAATAAAACATAGAAGAGAAATATAGACTAAGTATACCAAAGGAGAAGAATTCCAAAGTAGAAGAAGAGCAGGAAGCTTTAAACACGAAGTAGGATTATTTTAGCACAAATATTTTCTGTCCACTTCCATTAAGTCAATCTTCCTGTTACATACAATGTATAAAAAACAAAACCAAACCATTACTAGACATGCAAAGCTTCAGTGAGGTAAACCTGGATCTTCAGTGAAGCCAGATGATAGCCACAGTCATAAATACTATTTCCATTTTCTAAATAGGAGAGAGACAGAGATAACCAAAACAACTTGCCTAACTTGTTCAAAGGGCTCCAGAGGCATATTCATCTTGCATTTACAAACATAAGAGGGAAAGAAAATTCCCCTCATTTTCATAAATATTATCTCAAAAACAACCAAATGATAGAAAAAGAAATGAAGAATTCTATCATGTTACTCTTTCAGTATCTCTGCTCTATGAAAAAATGAAAGCAATAGAATAAATCAGAGGAGATTTGTCTCTAATCACTATTCCTCCCCTAACACAAGAGGGCCAGAAGAATTAATACTATACAAATTCTCTTTAATTACCTCTTTCTTTGCCTTTAGTTACTCTACTAAGAATAGATCCACATAAAACTATCTCAGCAAAATAGAAATGTGCACAGATAAAGCAAGGATCAATTATTAGTATTGTTAATACAGTACACCCAATGCTTTGCTTATTAGCACCTAAACCAGAAAACATTGTATACAACAGACATACTAGTTTTTCAGAATTGCAGGATAATATTGCTTAATACTCTAATAATCCTTGCACTGAATTCCACACTTACTGCATGCAGCTTTAGCCTGCATTCGAAATTGCACACAAAACACTATAAAGTACCTATCAGTTCCTGAAGGAAAAAACTGATTGCATACTAAGAATGCTATTTTGCCCAATGAAATGTTGTTGTGAGTCCTTAATCACTCCAGTAGCATTTATGAGGATCCTGTAATCATCGGGGCTTCATAAAAGGCAGAGATCTATGCTTTATCACTTTGCTTTCCAGTTGGTGAGAATATCTAAAGCCTATGTCCTCCTCAGGTCTGCCAGCTTAGAACTTCACAGCTCTTATCACGTTATCACACAGGAAGGAAATGACTAATTTTGTCTCAATAGCAAACCGACAGCAGGTTGTGCTACCCTGATCATGCACGATCCAATCAGATTTGGTTGTAGAACATATATTACCAATAATAAACATAGAAAATGGAAAAATCCTCCTCTACAAATAGCTTAAAGAAATGTAGCAATGATGTTTTGACGACACTGTCATTTTTCTGTGTCACTATTTTCTACGTACCATGAAGATGCTCTGTGCTAATTCTAGCTCCCTCAGCAGCATTCCTGCTAAGCACCACAGATAGAGGAATGAATTTATAAAAAGAGACAGAGGGTGGAGTCATCTCACCAACCTGAATAAGGCATCCAGTTTAACTTAGAAATCTAGTTTCTCTCTAATGAATGGAAAAGAAATCTGTCTGTTCAGAACTTCATCTCATAGACTTCTACCTTAGAACTTTGGTCCTATCTGCAACTAATTGTTGATTAGATTTCCTGTAGGGTCAACAGAGAGATTTGCCTCTTTAAATGTCGTTGTCTACACTGGTCTTGGTATTGGTCTACTCTGTTCTTCTATATTATTAAAGAATCTGATGCTCAGATTTCAGAAACTATCAACACTAGCATTATTAAGTGGTAATATTTGTGAAAGTAAATGAGAAATGAGAGAGGTGAGCAATGAGACATGGTGAAAAAAATCTGAGAAGAAAGAAAGACAAGATTTAGGGCTGAAAAATGGTGAGGACATGGGAAAATGAGACATAAAAAAGGGAACAGGAAAAAAGAAAAAGAAAGATAAAAAGGAAATCAACAGAATGAAAGTGAGGAGCAGAAGTGAGATAGAGATGAGAACAGGAAAACCTTTTTAAAGGCCAAAGGAAAGAATATGGGGTGTAAAGCAAATGAGGGGATAAATAGGGAAGATCCTGCCACAAACCCTGATACATCAGAAATTAGTGCTAGTTCTGAGCATGCAAATCAAGATAATGGCACAATAATTTAAATAAATAATTTACCACAGGGATTTAGTGCATCTATTTAAAAGGATTTGGAAAGTAACAGTGGAGAGCTGAAAGCCTGACATTTAATAAATGCTTTAATCTACACATTCTCCATGCTGTTACGCATGATGATGAGGACAACAGAAATCACTGTGCTAACGTAGTACAAATATGTTTATATGTCTGGCCTTTCTTGCTTGAGTGCAGCATTAACTACTGACATGAGCATTTCCTTTCAACTAATGTGTGCTAAAAGCAAAGATCTCAAGAAGAAGCTGTCATCCTCAGGCTGCCAAGGGCTCATGAGAATGCTGGTCCAATAAATGTTTCAGAATTAGTTATTAGGTTTCAGGTTAATTTTTTCTTTGAGATTAACTCACTCTGTTTTTACAATTGGTAATGAGATTTTCACTAGCTTAGGAGGAGGAGACACAACATGAGGCAAGCAGGTAGTAGAGTGTAATTAGGAGAGCTCCTGCCATCAGATCTGGAGTCTTGAATTCAAAACTCAAGTTAGCCCAACATGCAAATGGGGTTGATGATTGCAGGTAAGGTGCCAGCAAATGTGTGCTCACTGTACAACAAACAGCACATTCTTTGGTTCAGAGAGTGGGTGTTCCTAGGTAATTTGCATGCACTGAGCTACATAAGAATCTGGTAAGGACAATGATTCATATCATTGATACATATATCTGAAACTCACACAATCCTATCGCAGATAGCCTGGTTCTCATCAGTGTTATTAACACTTCACTTCTATTAATATAATGAGTCACACAAAACAGGAAAACAGAAGTGTTGCTGTGCCACCCAAAACTGCTACTCATTCTGCTTATTAAAAGATTGCACTTTCTACAAACAGCTACATTACACAAGTTAAAACAATAACAAAAAACA
The DNA here is from genome assembly GCF_964211835.1 of Anser anser. Lineage (NCBI taxonomy): Eukaryota > Metazoa > Chordata > Aves > Anseriformes > Anatidae > Anser > Anser anser. The sequence goes on along the minus strand of NC_139736.1, from coordinate 4,777,112 downwards.
TTCAGAGAAGGACATTTTCCATGCAGTCAGATGATGATTCCATGTAGGTGGTACTCTCATCCCCAAGCAGTCAAAGGCTAATGCACAGCGCATCAGATGGGAGGACTGCACTCTAGTTTATCTATCTCCAAATTCAGCAACAACTGCCAGTAAATGTGCAGGCCATTCTCACAACAGAAAAGGTTACGCTCCAGTCTTGAATACTGTCAGATAATCTCACCATAATTCACCATGGCCCAAGAAAGTTTGCAAAAAATACTTCATTCAGTAGGCTTTAGAACACTGTTCTGAATGAACAGAAAAATACAACAGAACCCTATAGTGGGAGTCCCACTGTTAAGTTGGGCTAGGCAAAATAAAGAAAATTCAAAGAATGGACAAATAAAAAACTGTCATAAGCCTTTATAAGGATCTACCTTAACAAACACTATTACTCCACACACATGAAAAATAACCCCCATGCCAACTGCATACTGCATTATGACAGCAGCATACATTTTGACTTACACACAGGATGAGAGTATGAATCACTTAACTATCTCAATGCATGATGCAAAGGTATAATAGGTCTGTACCTAGCACTGTGAAGACATCCAATCTTGTTTAGCTCTTGATTGCTTAATATCTATTCTTTTTGATCAAACACTGTCTGGTCTCCTTGAGGTGATGACGGCAATCATTCACACGCATTTTGTTCATTTTATGTAAACGAAGAACTTGATGTAGATAGAACACAGGCATTTATAATTTAGGCCACTTTGTATCCTGTTTAACTATTACTTTAAAACATTTGCAATTTTTAAAGAACAGGGAACTCTCTTGCACATGCTAGTTTGCTGCTTGAGGAATGCTGCGCCCTACATAACAAGTACCTGTACTTTTTGCACCTCAAAGCCCCTGTAAGAAGTAAGCTTCCCTCCTAGTCACAGACTGCCACTGAAATACTCCTTGATGCTCTGTCACCTGCCATTGACCAAATCCTCTGTCCTCTTAAGCGTTCCTAAAGAACTTCTCAGCCAGTCCAGCACAAAACACACAGAAGAAAACTGGATGCCATTTGACAAGAAAGTATACAATAGATCACAAACAGCCCGGCCTAAGAACAAAACCTCACCAAGAATCAGAAGGAGATCACTATTTTACAGCTGGAAATCAAAATTCCCCTTTCACGTGGAAATGGTTGCACTTCCTTTATGATCATATTTTTCCCAGTTCTGCTTCCTGGTCACCTCCTCTCCTTGCTCTGTGTCCTCTCCTTTCTTGTACTGGTGTAGCAGGACCGTGTCACGTAGCTCCGGAAACATACGCCCACCATCCTCTTTCTCAAACTCACTGTCTATATATAGCAGATAGAGAGGTGCTGGGGGCTGCCTGACTTCCCTTTTCTTTTGAACAGAGGTTGTGGGTAACTTTCAAATTTGACAACATTGTAGAGGAAAGTCTTAGAGGAAGTGTTCTCAAAGCCACAGAGAGCTGTGAGCTCAGGATGGAGCGGCAGAGGCACTACCTCATGCAGACCCTTGCTTCCCAAAGATACTACAGCTGGGGGCAGCTAACAGCTCAGCATCATCAACAAAGCCTCACTGCAAGGCGTGCAGTTAAGAGCAGGAAAGCAACCACTGGAAAATAGAGACAGTCCTCTTTGCATCCTGCAGGAGGGCTCCTTTAAGTCACTTCTACAGCAATTTGAAGCAAAAATAGTCTGATTCCATGCTTAATGGGATTGTACTTTATTTCTGTAAGTGGTAACCTTTCTGTGACCTTGTCTTGCTGTCTTGGGGAAAAGAATACCAAATACTTAGCAATTTTGTAGTATTTTCTGCTTCCAAAGCATTGCAAGGAGGAATTAAGTATCTTCTGTTGCTTTATCCATAACTGAGACCATTGCTGTAACGATATAGAATAAAATGCTATAAAGCTTTGGTGTGGAAAGCTTATCCCAGAAGAATTAACTAACCATATGAAGACACTAAACTCTGTTCTCATCAGGAAACTCTGGGCAGTTCCGTTCATGGTCAACTTGTATTTTTGGAAAAGACTGAAGAAGCAAAGTACTGAAATAGCAAGAAATCTGTCTCTCTCTTCACCTGAGTGTGGTTCTTCAGAATGAGTCAACATAAGAAGTATGAAGAAAAATCAGCATGAGGGACCATATTTTATTGAATTCTCTGCTGACTGTGGAAATAAATATTTGCGAAAATAGAAACTGTGAAGTGATGCAAGAATTACACTCCATCTGTGAGCATCCCAGTCTTTAAGCATGGGCAGCTGCTGTAAAGCAGCATTTACGAGCAATATTACAAAAGCAAGATTTGCAGGATTATATTCACCCGAATCCTGATCTTTATGAGATGCTTCACAATACAAAGGGTGGTAAGGCATCACAATCAACTAAAAGTCAGTGGGAGCATTTTTTTTCCCCCCGTTCTCCTAATTTATGCCTCGAAGCATAACAATTCTTCACGTGTTATTTGCATTAACTGTACCTTGTAGCTTGAAGTATTGCAAGCTAACAACACTGCAGAAAAGCATTTGTTTTAAATGCAGCGTTGTGTGTGCATATGAACTAAGGTTACATGCAACATGAGCACTAGTTAATGGTTCTGATTCCTGGGGGTTGATTTCCCCTATTTCTCATTCCCACTCAAGGGCACAACTTGTAATTAGGGTCAGATTTTCAAAGAGTGTAGATAGACTATAGGCATTAAAATAAATGGCCAGATCTTTGCAAGACTTGCCTCAGAGTGTGGGATAAGATAGTGTTATGAATCACAGAGCTGCTGAGTGCTAAGCACTTTTAAAAATCAGGGCTTTCTTATATGCTCAGATTGAAGCTGAGCTCTTTCAAAAATCTTTTGTCAACTACAGCATTCTTTGACTGCTAAGTATTTGAAAAATGGGCCTTTAAATCTTTGTGAAATGACAATTTTTACATTAATAAGAAACCTCACTATATAGCACCTATAAATCTGGCCAACAGCAGTATTTAGGTAGCTCTGATTCCCCAGAATTGTACAAACCATCCAGGAATACGTGCTCCATGGGGAAGAGGGCTGACACTGTGTTGTCAGTGCTTACTTGTGCTAATTCTGGTCCTTCTGAATCCATGAAATACATATTTTGCTAGTTAACAGATGATGGTAAATACTACTGATAGATCAATCTCTTTTCACCATATCTCCACCTACAATTGAGATTTTAAGAATTAGATTAAATTTGAAGCTTTGAACCCTCTGAGGCAAGATAAAAGAAAAAAGGTTCATTTCCACATGACTATGTATTTCTATGAATACATGACTACATGACTATGGATTTCTATGAATATTTCTTCTAGGAGGAAAAAAATAAAGTTATTTTTCTTATGCTCAAAAATTAATACAGTGTAGAAATAGTATGAGGTTTTAGATTAGATTCTCCTTCTATCATTATTTGCTCTATTTATCCTATTTTTTTTCCAAAGCCGGTAAGTTCAGCCTTGCAGACTCTATACTGCTGACTCAGCTGACTGAGCCAAAACTCATAAAAATCTATTTTAAAAAGGTCCACTGATTTTATTTTCTAATCATAAATATGAAATTTAATTAGCATCTCATTGCTAACGAAGTCACTGTGGAAGGCGAGACTGAGGAATCAGGCACAGAGATGGAACCTCAAGCGTAAACCAAAACAATTGTTATGCAGGAGCCAGTTTAACTCCTGCTTTCCTTCACATGGGTTTCAGCTCTTTTAAGAACCGTGTGCTCTGTTCACAGGTTTCCTTTTTTGATGGCAAGGCCTTTCTATCTTCTATGGCAGAAATTATTCTAGCATGATATAGCATAAAATAAAATAAGACCATACAAGGTTCAATTGGGATTAGAAACAGAAGCAAGGTAGAGCAACTTGGATCTGAATTCAAAATCCTGTTTTGTCATAAGATAAACAGGTCAATAAGTGTTTCAAATCCTATAAAAGCAATACACTTATCACCTGAGAAAAGAATTTATATTGTTCTCCAGGGTACTGCAACATCAGAAAGATTAAAGGATTTTTTTTTTTTTAAGAGCACATGGAGAATTTAAAAAGCCTCTTTAAAAAGGAAACTTGTCCAGCCTTTTATTATTAACATTCCTAGAAGGAATGTCCTAGACACCAACCAGCACTGCTGCTGGCATTACTGGGTAAAATCCTGTCTACTGAGAGCTACTTCTGAAATCTTCTCTCTGCATTTTATGAGAGGACAAGAGTTCTTGATCTGTCTTTGTCCATCCTTGCCTGTATGACAGGGTTACCTTTGTGACATTTCCCTACCCAGCAACACAGATGGTTACTTGAGGGGAAGGCAAAAAGAGCCAGGGGTTCTTTTATTCCTGCTCCATGAGGTGCCTCGGTGAAGGAGACCAAAATGCAGAACATCACGGAAGAGAGAACTCGGTAACAAGTGGGCAAGTACCGTGGGAGAGCTCTGAAAGGGCTGATGAACTACAGTAACCACAGAACTGTACTTTCTCCTTATACTCACACTGAAATTGTTCATAGCAAATGAGTGTGGGAGGTAATGTTTGCAGGACCTGTCCTGAGAGAAAGTAATCATTAATGATTCCTGGTTGGTAGTAAAGCTTTTGAAGTAGCTCTGGGCGTTCGAATGCCCTTTGGTTGCTCTCAAGTGACAACCTTCCCTAGGGTAAAAAGGGCTTTATTAGTGCTGGCCATGGCTGCTTCTGGGTGGACAACTCCTTTATTCTTCTGTGTTCCCTGATGTGACTTGAAAGCTGGAAACATCCAAGAATGTGGTTGCAGCATCCTGAAAACTTACTGCCTTGCAATTTGACAAAACCTGAAGCTCTTCCTTGTTCTCAGTAATGGAAAGCAGAGGTTATACATCAGGCAGCATTCAATAGAGGAAGGCGAGAGCAGTTCAGGGGCAATGAAGGTTTCTCAGATACTCTGACTAATTTTCTCTTGAGAATCACATAACCCTTTAAAAGTACTGTTCAGCCTTTAGGGCAGCCCCCAATGAGTACAGCAGTATTTTCATACTGGTTGTGAAGACTGGTGGACGGACTGGTTAGATGATACTCATGTGTCCGCATTGCCAAAACCAAGTGCACTCCAGTTCTGATGATCAGCTGCCCTGATATACCTCGAGTATCTCCCTCCATCGCTCATCAACGTGTCTGCTCGCAGAAGCGACAGTCTATTTATATTCTGACGAAAAGCAGCAAGAAGCCGCTTTAAGAACTGTTCATTTTCTAGATCCTGTCTTCACCTTTCTCCTTGCATATAACAGGAAAAATTATGGCTCTCAGAAAGTAAAAACACAGAGGAGAAGCATATACCTTATTATGACATCCTGACCACTTCTCTCTCCTAGCATTAACCCTTTCTGTCCTAATAACCCTGCCTGCTTGGAGCTGAGGAAGCTGTGAGAAGGAAGACTGGTGTAACAGGAATAGTGAAAGCAGAGCTACCAAGGACAGAAGGGACTTTCCAGAAAAGAATAAAATTCAGCAAAACTTTTAAATAAACAACTGGAAAGCTCTGATTGTAGTGAGTTGAAATCTGACTTCAAAAAGTAAAAAGCTACAAAGAATGTCTGTTAAAAATAGATTTCTTCCTCTTGGTCTCACGTAATTATTCACTTAGAATGGCCAACAACTACAACCCAAAAATGCTATCATTGGGTTTGACTTGGGAAACAGGAAACTCTGGACACTTCTTAGCAATGGTGTGATGAGGTGAATGGTGGAGGTGAGGTAAACTGAGTGAGGACTCATTCAGAAAGTTGGTAACCTTTCTTTTAGGGATCAGAAGTTGACATTTGCAGCTCCTGGTGTCTCCACTGGAGTGCTGACATCAGTAACGCACATTTATCTCAATTCAAATTTCTGGAATAACTCTTTACGTTTCTTTCTAATGTTTATGATATCATTCACCCTAGCAAGGTAAAACGGAATTAGACTTTCTCACTTCACAGTTTGAGGACCTGAGATGGATAATTCTAGTAAAAAATGTTTTAAAGCATAAAGGAAGTTTAAAATAATAACCATATTCTCCCCGCAGATTTTTATATGCAAACTTTTAGCTCTCAGCCAAAAATGTTACCATACATTTTCAGGACAGAAATGGTCCAGCTGATCGCTCATAACCCATATCCAGCCAGAAGACTAACTCAGTTCACTGTGATTTTCTCTAGATTGCTAGTGTGGGCTGCAGGCAGCTGCATGTGTCCTCCTGGGCTTGTGTCAGGCCAAACCCAGGGCAGAACAAATTTCTGGTTTGAGACTACTGAGTTCACTGCCTCCATGTGAGGGCAGGAGGAAGGTGGGAAGAAACCACTTCTAGACATGCAGAACGTAACACAGAATGCCAGGATGTGGCATTGCGCAGCCCACAGAGTCTGATGATCTTGTGCGGCTTTTTATAGATGTTAAATGCAGGACCACAGAGAACCAATATTGGACCATGTTTGAAAAACAGCACAACCACCGCCCCCTACTACTGTTGTATGCGTTAAGCATTCTCCATGAGAGCGAAAGAAAATAATGCGAAAGAATCCTCCAGATGAAAATACGACTTCCACAGTGAGGTACAGAAGACTTATTAAAGCACCACAGCCCGTCTATGCCTTCCCTCTGATTTCTGATTATTTTTCATTTGCTATGCTTTATGTATTGCTTCATTTCCTTCAGGATCAGTCACAAACCAGAGGTGACAGATATCCTCAGCTCTGAAGTGTGCTGTGCAGGGAGAAGTTTGTTAGCTGTTTTCACTCACCTGATGAAACTACCGTATATGGGATGGTAACGAGAATCAGAGAGGAAGAGGAAAGGAGATACAGAAAACATAAGCCAGGCAAGTCAGAAAAAAGCATCAGACTGAAGGTAGAGAGGACTTGGGATGTCCTACAAGGACCAAGATAACAGCAACTAACCACCCCTCACCTTTTTGCATGTTCTTCCCTCACAGTTTTGAATATTCAGATGATCTTTACTGTTCTTATCCCTTTGTACAGAGACTGCACTTAGATATGGGCTGATCACATTAGCTGTTTAATAGGTTTGCATCCAATATTTCTAATACTATCCTGCTAAAATGGCTTTGTATTTATGCACAAATATCTTATAATGATGCAATTGCAACGAGTTTGCATTTTTCCACAATGTAGAAGTTCTAGAAGGTATCAGAGCTTGTCATTAAACTCACAACCTTCAAAAAGAGGCATTCAAATCCTGACCGTTTCTGCCTTAAACCTAGCACTTTCCAATTGTTCTTTGCAGGTGAAAAAGTTCATTCCTTCCTGATACTGTATTCTCATACAGCTTCTAAAGTAACTATTGAGCCAGACACTACTCTCCCAGGTGTGCAACCCCAGTTGTTCAGTGATTCAGTGAAGGTGTTACTGTCAATAGCACTTACTCCAGCAAAACCGACTGATATTACTCTCACTATGGATACGGACAAGTCACAAAAACATCATTCTGTTTTGTAACACTCCATAAGAAAATGCCCAAGTATCATTTTTCCTTCAAACCATTGAATTTCAGATTAAAAAGAAACTGACTCAGTGTTTCCAGCCTTACAGGAAATGTAATACTCCTTCACTTTTTTTTTTTTTTCTAAAAAATAAAGCAGAAGAAAAACACACTCCTTTCTGACCTAAGACAAAAGTTTAAATACATATTTTTTTTCATACTGCATTGTTAGCTTTCATGGCTTAAATTGCAAAAATGAGAGAATAAAAGACAGAAGGAAATTAAACCTTCTACAATAAAACATGTTAATCTTGGATCTTCCTGAAAAATATGTAACTGAAAATACAGGTACTGGAAGGATGTAACATGTCAAAAATATTCAGCCTGTTCAGCCTGGAGAAGAGGAGGCTGAAGGGGGACCTCATCGCAGTCTACAACTTCCTTGCGAGGGGGAGTGGAGAGGCGGGTGACCTGTTCTTCGTTATCACCAGTTATAGGACCCGCGGGAATGGTGTTAAGCTGAGGCAGGGGAAGTTTAGGCTGGACATCAGGAAGAGGTTCTTCACCGAGAGGGTGGCTGCACACTGGAACAGGCTCCCCAGTGAAGCAGTCACTGCACCAGGCCTGTCTGAATTTAAGACCGACTGGTCTGTGCACTCAGTCACTTGGTCTAAACTTTTGGGCAGACCTGTGTGGTGCCAGGAGTTGGACTTGATGATCCTTATGGGTCCCTTCCAACTCGGGATATTCTATATTCTTAAACTAATCAATATTGAGACTTATTCTGTCCTGTTTTGGCAGGAACTGTGAAGGGAAACTACCAGAGCAGTAGCAGAGATTATTTTCCCTCCTCCTCCCCCACCCCCCGTCCCCGAGAAAATCAGCTCTGCAATAGTAAAGAAGACAAGAAAGTTTATGAAATTTTGTATTTTCCTTCTGTGCAAGGCGTTAGTGAAATTAGTTTGATGATCACACCAGCTACTTCATTATAAAGTTTATAATAAATTTATAATAAATAATTATATTATATTAAAATATATTATATAATTATTATATATATTATAATATATTAAATAAATAATTTATAAACTTCATTATAAATGTACAGAATGGCAACTATCTTCACAAAAAGCCAAGAAATAGAGATGCATGCAGTAGCTGCTGGATAGACACTGTGCCTTGTTCTTGTAAAAGACTGGACGCACCAGTCTTTGCATGGAGATGATCCATGCAAAACTGCCATGGCTTCATTCAACAGCCCAGTATGGTTAGTGAATTGTAAACATCCCTGGTAGTTTAACTGAGATGTTAAAAGCCAAAAGCCTCCAACTGATCTTATGTCATATTCTCAGTTGATGATTAAGAAGAAAAGACTCAATCACCAGTTGCACTGCAGTTTGGAAATTAGGTGTATTTGGTGTTAGCTTTAGTAAAAGAATTGAAACAACCTTCGGGTGTTTTCCCAGTTTGCTCAGGATTCAGAATTCATAGAGGAAAACATCTGAAGGGAAAATCTTTTGCCTTTTAATAGTGTTTAAAACTTTGGAGGAACTTGGTTTTGTGCTCAAATATATTAAATGTGTGTAACAACCTATTAAGCATGCTCACTGATTTCAAGTAGGTAGCTTAGAAATGTTTATACACATACAGAGCCATAAGAAATGAAGTGGAAACAACCTATTAACTGCTACTGAAAACCATATATGTCCTGCTTGTATACGGTTTTGTCTGCATTCATATGGAAAAAAAAAAAAAAAAGGATCTCATTTTAGACAGAAAACCTGCATTAAAGTTTCAGAGCCTCAGTTACAACCTGCTGAAAATTTGCCAGCAGACATCCAGCACTGAGGGGGCTGGTGGGAATCTTTTCACTGGTTGCAATGAAGATGTATTCCTTCCCTGAACTACAATGAACAGGGCAGACTTATCAGGCTTGAGCAAACAACAAGTATCTTTGTGTAAGGCCAAACTGGCCTCAGGGACCAGAACAAAAATATCTGTTAATATCACACAGTGCTACTTTATACAGACAGATTCACTGAGGCAACAATTACTAGCAATAATATCACATACACAGCTGTATATACATTTACCCTTTTGACGAAACCAGAATGTTATAGCATTTACTTTGACATTTCTGATAGATTTCCAGTGAGATTTGACAAATTCTTCTTTCCTGTTGAGTTGCTAAACAGATTCACTGAAGTAAACAGCATTAGAAAGCAAAGCTCCATCCAGCACTGAAGATAAAATAGGTTTTGTGGGACTAATGTAACAAGAATATTCTCTTCACTACATATTCACTAGTGATTGCAGACAATGCACAACACATGGTCAGCTTCTGGTGCTATTGGTAATACATTACCCTGAGCTGTGAAAAAAAACTTGTGTTTGCCTTCTGTATAAAAGAGCAAAAAGGCCCTACCTGATGGTAAATTTTTAAACACCTCCCCCCCCCCCCCCCCAGTACATCAATGAGCATGTGAGAATTCATGATACTCACAAACTAGAGCCCAGCTACTTGGCAGAAGAGTATGAAGGAAGAAAGGTGCTCAAAATAAAGTTCAGAGAAGACATTTATGTTTAACTAAAGTCAGTGTGCAAACCTTCAGGCAGGGAGCAATCCACTGCTGCCTGCGGCTGGGACAGAGCATGTCTGGGTATATGGCAGATGGTCCACTCTGTCAAATCGCACTTTAAACAGATTAGCACTGTATTCTCCTTTTGCCTGAGAGGAGCAAAAGTGAGAGGGTAATATAGGGAGAGAATACTGACTGAAGAAGTAGAGAGAAAGAGCCTTTTATTACTTGTTGGATGTGTGCCACAGAGACCAATTATATACTTTTGACATCAACCATTATAATTCCAGAGTCCTTGAACAAATCACAAGCAGAAAGGTTACCTTCCTGAAAATGTTCATTGCCATTAAATAACTGACCCTGACTAGAGGGTGAAGGCAGCACTTAAGAGAGAGTTTGGGGAAGAGAGGAGATGGAGAATCTTATTACACATACACCTGAGAAAACCCCATCATTTGTTCTGAAAAGGGAATTGCAGATTCACTGCAGATACTCTATTCTCAGCAAAGCGGACAGCATTCTGAGAATGCAAATCCTACAGACAGCAGTGATAAACAGCCAAAGCAAAAATCATATCTCACTGATACCAGTTGCAAAACTCCACTAAACTTGGTGAGGACTAGGGTTTTACCCTCCAGTTTGAAAGCCACAAGACCTGAACCAATATTCCTTACTCTTTTATGGTTTAGATAACTGTGGGGGTTACTTACAAAGAAAGCTGTCACAGGTCAAATTCCACCATCAGTTACACAACCTTAATGACCACATCTAAGTGAAACTTTTGTATTTCATGAAACATGCACTTCAGTATCAAAGAGAGTTGAGACACCTGACAAGTGGATAGCTTGTTCTCTTTCAATAATATAGACATCATATTGGGAGAAATAAAGATCTTTATATGCTTCATCCTCTGTGAGTAATCACGCCACATAACTCATTAAAAATTTGACTAAGTGACAGTATAAAACTAAATCATTTGGTATACTACATTCAGATTTCTTTGGCATATCCCAGTTATTTGGGATGCATCCTTTCAGAGAAGGCTCAAGTTGCTTTTAATTTTAAGAGGTAAAACTGCAGTCAAATGGTTCTCTTCTCAATCATGCTAAACTTTTATTTTTCTCTTAGTTCAGAGTTAAATATAAATGGAAGTAACTATTTGCGTACGAACAGGGAGTCCAACATGTGATTCTGAATGTCTGTTCCAGGGGTGCCCCTCCCAGTAAAGCAATTTGCTGGGTGGGTGGAAAGATTCCAGGCTCTTTCCAGCTGAAATTTCACTTCTGCCAGGTAAATGACTAAAGAAACTAGAAAAAAAAATAATTCTAGCTCCACATCCCCTGGAATCTGTCAACGCAATTTTGACAATGCCCATTTAAATTCAACCCACAGCAAACCATGATGATGAGGGACGATGGTAAGAGGGAAGGGAAAAGCGGCAAAATGTTGTCTCAGCCAATTTATTTCTGGGAGATATCAAGGCCTCACAAGAAGAACTAGTACTGGGGACACAGGATACCAAAAACACAAAGCACAAAATCATCATGCAAGTTCTGCAGAATGACTAAAAGGAACACCAAACATTTCGTGTCACAAGACAAGTTGTAACAGAGTAAGGACTCATATTAAAATTGTACGAACGTCTCTTATTTTATTGTTCTAGGCTTTTGGACTTTTCAACAGATCCAAAAGACAAAGATATTTTAATGTACCTGCTTCAGTATTCAGAAGAGAATGCTCACAGCTCAAAGGCCACAGTTTGCTAGCTCTGAATCAAAAAGGATATATTATAATTGCAAACATAGTTTAAGCTTCTTTCACTCATAAGGAGATAGACAATTTGAGAGAGCAGGGTAGATTGCTAAGAGAATTCTCTCACACAATAATTCTCTTATTAATTCAGCTGAGTTTAATATGTGATCCTTATTCAGTCCCCAAAAGCCCAAACCAGAACATCCCTAGAAATAAATCTTCAGCCTCAATAGCCCTGCTTAAGAAGGTGAGGCTAAAAAGCTTCATCAAAAAATTTACTACTTTGTCATATCTGGTTCAAAGCTTACAAACTTAAATACACAATAATAGCAGATACTATCCTTGGATGCATTTTTAACCATATCTGATCCTGGCAACTTGTAGTATTTAAAAAATGAGCTGTTTCCAAATCCTTGGAGCAAAGTTACTCCCACTACAGCATTACAGCAGGGAACCTCTCTCTACCGCTGAGATTTGAAATCCCATGGGATTCAATGGGACATAAACTACCTTAGTGTCAGATCAGAAGTTCTGTATTTAAGAGCTTTACAAAGCTCTTGCTCTGCTCTAGCCTGCATATGCTGTAAAGGAAAGAGGAGCTGAGAAACTGCAAAACTTCCTCCAGTTCCCCTACACGTATGCGGGGAGATGCCAAGGCAGCACAGAGTAAGACCATCTGCTTCAGTGGTTCCTCCCAACATAAACGTAACATCGAGATTAAAACAGATAGAAAAATCTGATGGAGGGTTGGGGCAAAAACTTCGGAAAGAGTGGGATGATATAAAGAGCAGGGATAGAAAAAACAACGTCAGGGAAGGCTGTATTTGTGAGTAGAAAGGAAGCTACGGTGTGTTATAGGTGTTAGAAAATTTTGTTGTGAGAGAGAAGGAAACAGAGAGTGGTTATTTGTTGTGAATCTCTACGAGTCTGAGAATTGGAGGGAAGCTACTTAAGTATGAAAGTCTGCTACTTTGGGATGCATCTCCAAAACTGCAAATATGCAAATCCTGAATATGTACATGAGCAAAGGGGCAGATATACAAGCAGCATATGTGTACAAGGACAGCCCAGCGGAGAGGCAACACCATTGTGTGTGCAAAATCAACTCTGCAGGGCTGCAATGTATGCTGTGTGCATGAGAAAGAGGATGGAGCAGGAAGGAGGAGTGCATCTGAGAAGCAACAGGAAAGGGGAACACAAGATAGAGAAGTAAATCACAGAGGGGAAGGAGAGAAAGACTGAGAACATGGGGGAGGATGTACAGTCTGTTGCACAGACAAGAAAAAGAAGGTGGAGGGAAGAGAAAGAAAGGAACAAGGGGAACATTTGTCACACAAAAAAAATGCGCTTGATGAAAAACAGGCATAAGAAGATGGTGAAAAAGTAAGAGATCCACTAGGGTTGAGAAAATAATAAAGAAAGTGAGAAGAACTAATTAAAAAAAAAAAAAAGATTGTATTAGTTAATAGAAAGCATAAATCCCCAATGAAAGGATTTTAAAAAAGGGTTAGGGCACAACACACCATGAATAGAAATTCCCTGGAGACCAGTGCTGACAATCAGCCCTTTCATCTCCCCCTGCTAGGCCTCCATTTCAATCGTCCTTCCCAGCGCACACTTCTTGAAGAAGATGTTTTCACCTCCAGCTACCACCTGTTTACCTCGCTGAAACCTCAGCTCCGTGTACCCGCGCGTGCAGAGTACAGTTAGAGCTGCTGAGGGCAAGGAAGGCACGAACGCAATCATTCTCAAAGCAACAGGCTCTTGAAAATGAACACAAAAAAAAAAAAAAAAAAAAAGAGGTGAAAGGTGAAAGTGGAACTTGTAGTGATTAGAGTCAAATGCCGTCCTAGCCAGCAGTGAGGTGGAGCTGATCTGACAGCTGCTTTCCTTACCTTGGGTGCTCATGAGTGACCAGGCTGTCTCGCTGCAGCTGCTGCAGGCTGAGAGTCCCTATGTTGCCTCCATGCAATTGCCACCGTCTCTCCAGGGGGCCTGGAGAGGTTATTTGTGCTCTGCAGCTGTTAAAAAGTAAAGGAAACACAAGGAGCAAAACACCCCCTGACCCCAAAAGTGCCGAAAGTTTAGGGAGAATCAGGAATAAAGGAAGCAAGTGCACTGGTGTCAGAATGAGCAAAGAGCGACACAGAAAGTGAGAAAAAGTGTGTCAGAGGCTGGGAGGGGCGGAGAAGGAAAATGCAAAGATCTGACAGGAAACTAGACTATAAATCTGCTTAGGGTTTAAAAAAAACACATTTCTGCTCCCTAGTGATACAGCCTGTTTGCAAATGAGTCTGCACGCAGGTGACAGCAGAGCCCTGAAGTACCACTGTAAGCAAATACAGAGACACTTCTGCCCCTTCCCCAGGAAGAGCAGTGGGCAGAGCAGGCAGCAGCGCAATCACAAACAACTGGCTCAGATTGAAAAAGCAGATTGTCTTCACTGCCTCACTTCTAGTTTCCTGGAGTTTTAGGGCATGTTTCCCCGGGCAAAAGCGGGCATGCTGAATGCCAGCCTTACTGGTGCTGTGCCTCTCAGACCACAAAGCAGCAGCCTTTGCTTCTCAGTACACACGCTGGCTAGAAAGCAGGCAGGAAAGAAAAAGAGAAAGGAAGGACTGAACAGAAGAGAGTTTCAAGAAAAATAGTTCCACGCAGAAGTTCTGTGTTTTCCCAAGGTTTCAAAGGGTTTTCAAGAAAACATCTATTTAATTAACAGCTACTATCACTAAAAGGGTAGTCAAAAAAATCTCATGCAAGTATTAGAATATTTTACAGTTGAATGATACTTAAAAACAATATATTTTCCAAAGGAAGTCTCTGCTGACATAAATAAGCTGCAGGATCTTGAATGGATTTAATGCTGGACTCTGGGCTCAAAGCCACACACGGGCAAATTTAACAACTGGTGGGTCTCACTGATGACATTTACTGGCTGGGAGGCTTCTCCCACAGTCAAGCCAACAAGAACAAAGCAAGCCAGTCCTGTTTTAGTCCTGGGGGCCAGGGCACACCACTGCTGCTAGTAACCTTCCTTCAGTGCTGCTATGTTCTTCAGGGATCCTTAGCCTGCATCACTTGCATGATGCGCCTGCCACTCTTGCCGACTCCTGTTCTGCGATTGTCTATTCGACCTCCAGGGGTAAAACAGGGCACAAATAATGCTCTACTCCCAGTCGCTACCTAGGCTTTGCCCTTTGCACTAGATGGATGCACTCAAGTGAAGACTCACTGGAGTCAGCAACAGGAAAGTAATGGAGTGAGAGACAGAGAAAGGAAAAGTAGTTGTTAGACTAAAGGAAAACAATGAATGGAAAGAAAGTACAGTGGAAAAAAATTATCAAATGATATAGCAGCGTCAAAGGATACAGCAGCGACAAAGAAAACAGAACGAAGGAAGTGAGATGATAAACTGAAAAGAAGAAATGTAAGGGAGGTAATATATGGCTCTAAGTGTCATTACAATAACACTCAAAAGTGTTCTTATCAAACTGAAAACCTCAACCCTGTGCAAGCTGGGAGGGAGCAAAATATATTCTAGACAGCAAAATGCGTGGGGCAGCTCTGCTCTTATTCTGCCTTATCATCCTTCTGATTTCATGTGTTTGTAGCCAGACCGATAGGGGCCTAAGTTTAGCCATAAGGATGAAAGGGATTCTGGAAGAGATTCCAGTTCTCTAAATCAAGAACTCAAAGACTGAGGAAGGCAGGGATTTCTCTCTCCCACTGGGCAACAGTAGAACATGCTATCCCCTTAATAATTTTTTTTTTTTTTTCCATTGAGGACTATACTGTGGTGTGCTACTTATATTCTTGTGCAACTTTATCAAAATCCACCTTTAAATAAACAGCAAGCTGCATGTGACAAGGTGCAGGAAAGCTTCGTGCTTTGAGCAACCAAAATCTATCCACGTGACAATTGCATGGATGAGGTTCTGCGGTTTTTGACACGACCAGCACAACTAGGGGAAAGCCATGGATACTTTGGAAAAATACTATGAAATACTGCTATACCAATTGTGGCCTACCTTTATTCCATCAAAAGACAAGTAAGTTACTTCTGATCCAAGCTTTCGACCGCTTTCATAGAGGAAGCCGATTTGTCCATGCAACAGAGGAACCATTTTCAGCACAACCAGAGAAATTAACTCTGCTGACAAGCAGGCTTTGCGGCTTCACTTCAATTTAAAAAACACAGGTCTTCCACACACAGTTCCTAACCTGAAAATAAAAACTTGACAGAATTCTTGTTAAAACTTACCAAAGCTTGTTACAGTTTTCTCCTCCTGTCCTTGACTTCTTCAGCAAATTGGGTATCAGACAGTAGACTACAAAAGTGCCCTCCTGAGTAAAGCAGTGTTAGATACCATTTGTTCCTGTTCCTGCTTCTGTTCTGCTTAATGTTGTTGACTACAAACAGCTTTCAAAATGTACAGTAATTGTTTTAAAGATTCCACATTTCCCTGGGCCTAAAGTGAAGCCCTAGAGATGACGCAATTACCCAGTAAAGCCTGAGCAGCTTAAAGGAGTCTATTACTGAAACTTGAAGAATGTAAAATTCTCCTAATCATAAAGACTTTACTGGTAAACTGAGATTAGTCAAGTAGGATCCAGTTATCAATCATAAAACTACCCATAACTGAGTATGAACTGTCTCTCACAAGAATTTCAAATCTTAATTCCAGTTTTCAGTTTTTAAAAAAATATTCTCTAACTATAAATATATTATGGCTGAGGTTACAGTTCTTTGAAGCTGGTAGACCGAGGTGATATATTTCACACAATGCAAGTGCAGAAAATAATTATGTCCTGTTAGGCAACTAGAAAATTCAAGAAAATGCTGATGTTCCACCTAAAATACAGGTATATCTAATTCTGCATGATCTGAGCCTTAATGGTAAAACCTGAATAACGAGCATCTTAAGCTTTTTGATGCTGTACCTTCCCTTCCTCCAGGCTTTTACTTTAGTATCCTTGCATAAAAACAGCAACATTTCAAGGTTTTCCTATGCCTTCTATTAGTGCCATCAAACAGTGAAGAAGACTTGGCATCTGAGAGGTTCCTCTACATTGTTGCCGGCCTCCAAAGTATTTTGCTCACAGCAACTTTCACATGATAACGTTGTTGTCAGAGCCTGTAGGGAAAGCTTCTCCTTCTGTCTGTGCCACAGGAATTGTGCAAAATGTGTTTATCCAGGGGAAGATTCTCTGCGTGCAGCTTGACTTCCTACAGAACGCCTTTTTACTGAGTTGATTCATCAGCACTCAGGAGAGCAGGTCATAACTCAGAAAGAAAGCTGCTGGATATCTTTAAGTAGTTGCAGAATGGAAAGCTAAAAATAAATAAATTTTCAAAAAATCAGCATTTGGAAGCAGAGAAATACTAAACTGTCCAGCTCTTAATCTGCTGTTCTTTTTCTTCTATTCCCTTCATCTCCCAAGAGAGCCATCCCAGCCCATGAGGAGACTGCCCTTGACTCCTTATCAGTGTAATAGTCCTGAAAATCCCTGGGTACCAGAAAAGCATTTTACAAACTAGTGATCTGAGAATTAATATATTGCATTTCTCCTGCATGTCTTAGCTCAGTAGCACCGTATATATTGTTAACACAACCCCTCCAACTCTTTAGAGCAAAGAAACAGAAGTATTAAATATTTTCCACATTTTACATATTTTATATTATCAGCTTTGCTCAACTGTCCTTAGAGACTATCACTCTTACTTAGAGATGCTCATAATTTATCACTTCTCTCTGGAGATCTGACTTCCAGAACAGAAGTATTTCCCTATTCAATTCACCAGCCTGTGGATAAGCAGCTGTTAGTGTTCATCTGCCTTTTCTAGACATTAACATCAAAAATGCCCCTTGATCTTAAAAAGCGACACACAGCTGGGTTCCTTTAGCACCTTTGGGGTAATGGTTTAAATCCAGTAGGGAAATGCTCCCATCTATAGGTTTATGATACACATTTAAACAGTGTTTCAATTGCCTGAACTATGAAATAAGATGACAGCCAAACATATATCAGTGGGAAACAGACAGTATAAAATTCTCTCTTCATTTGACAGTGTTGGGGCTTACATATTTTTGCACAAAATGTTCTGTCTCTGTCGACTTTGACAATTTATCTGTCTGTGTAAGCTGTGAGCATATTCGCTCTCCGTTTTATGACAAAGTTAGGTTCCAATCTATTGCATGAGTTGGGCTGACATCCCACAGCAGAGCAGACAGTGCCTTGCTGAAAGATCTGCCCTCTGCTGAAGCAAAGAAGTCAGACCTATTCTGCCACTTCTTGGGGCCAAATGGAAAAAAGCTCCAGGCTCCGTGACACTTCTTCCAGAAAAGGCAGAGTTAATTTCGTGATTCCTCCAACCATTTCCTTTTCATTACACATAAATTATTCATCACAACTGGGTATGAGCTCAGGTCCTTATGCTGTTCCTTATGCTCTTAATTATATATCCATAGTGCTTAAAATCCAAGAAACTTTAAACTTTCCAGACAAATACTTAAGTTTCACAGCAACCAATGAGTTAGACATTGATATCCATACTCAATAGATGATGAAACTAAATTTTGGGGAGATAAAAGAAAAGAATATTTCCTACCTCTTAAAAGTCATAAAAGTGCCTTTTTTTTTTTTTTTTGCATAGTTTATTAAAAAAAAAAGGGCTATTTTATAAAATCTGGCAAAAGTTAGAAACTCAAGGCAAGCACATATAAATTAACATTTCCTATGAAGAGGAAAAGGAGGGCATCTACTCAATATTATTGAAAAAAATGAACAGAGTTCAGATCATTTTCACTGGAAAATAGGCTGGAAAAATAATTTTAGTTCATCAAATTTTATTTAAAATATATTTTTAAATAATCACTTCCATACCTCATCTTTTGCTTAAAACACAAGGCCATCTTTCCTCACTTATAAAATAACAGCATTATCAATATGTATTATGAGGATTAGACTGTGAAGGACTTAACATATCTGGAACCTGAAGGATAATTTATCAAACCTGAAAGTTAGGAGAAATAAGGAGAGGCAAGTTACTTATTCTTGCTTGTTTGTTTTAAATTAGAAGGTTTCTTGTCTTATTTATAGGTCAACATTTATTCTAATTAAAGAAGTATGCATATTTTTTAATAGAGACAAATTGAAAACAACTACAGCTTTAATGGTTTTGCATTTTCTCCCTCTTTATTATGTACAGCTTCCATAAAAGGTCAGAAGAAGGAAAACTTCTGAGTGCTGTGCTCAAAGTGACAATTTGCCTCACAGAAAATAAAATATTAGGATTAATTAATAATGTAAGTGATGCAATGTCTAAAACAATAATTACATATTAATCCATATAGTTTGAGTGGTAAGGCGACATTTTCCATAGTTTGAATGTCCAGTGATTGCAGCACAGACCTGAAAGTTAAAGACTTCTTAGTGTTCATTACAGGTCTTATATAGACATCTTCTGTGGCTCCCATAATCTAAGTGTGCTTCAATTTCCTCATCTGTTAAGAGAACCATGAAAAGACTTGAACTTGAAACTGTTATATGAATGAGATGTGCCAAAACCAGAACTTGGAACGCCATGTGAGCATATGATAAGTAACTGTTATAAAAACAAGAATGACTATATTGAGTCTACCAAAGATTCACCTCCGCCAGAAAACAGAAACTGTATCTTCCCCAAAGTGGAAGTTGAACCCAT
Source organism: Anser anser (assembly GCF_964211835.1). Taxonomy (NCBI): domain Eukaryota; kingdom Metazoa; phylum Chordata; class Aves; order Anseriformes; family Anatidae; genus Anser; species Anser anser. Next base: position 4,757,622 of record NC_139736.1, on the reverse strand, counting down.
CCTTAAGGAAACACACCTACTCTTCTGCAAAGAAACCACTGCAGGAACATGAGCTGGCTCATTATGGAGGAGACACAGAGAAGATTACAAACAGAAATTTGCCAAAAGCAGCTTGGGTTGGGTCAGTAGTTTGATAGAAAAGTTATCAGATACCAGAGGTCAGAATGAGATATTCACATGTTATTTCTCCTTATTGTTTGTTTTAAAACAGATCAAGATTTAGCCAGCCATATACGCATGGATATTCTGCCTAAACAGCAATAACCACTTGCAAAAGCAGAGGTTTCAGAGGCAGGCTGTAAAGACGTAATATGCTCCAAGCAGGAGATGCCTACCTGAAAGAGGAGAAGGGTAGCATTGGAAAAAATAGTAGAAACAGTAGGGAGTGGAGAATTCTTGTGCTTTTTAACACCTTATTAGACTAAACTGCCCTTCACTGCTTGCAGCACTGCCCTGAGCTTTTAAAAATCTTGGTGTTATACTTGATCAGTATGTCTGATCCCTCTAAGACTTGTTACTTATAAAATGATTTTTTCATCATTGACTGTATTTGTTCTTCCAAACATTCAAGTTCATCTCCCTTTTAACTGTGTAGCTCCCAAGGGAAGGAGGCTAAGCATGCTTGTAGAAGAGCTCTTAAACTGTGTATAAATAGTACTCATATATCACTGAAGATTTTACATATGTGAGATTAAACATAGCCATAAAACTATATGACTGCTATTTATTGAACCATAAATGAATACCTGGTTTTGAATTTTTTACACTTCTCTTCGAAACAATGGTACAGATTTCTGAAAGCTATGCCTTCTCACTACACGACAACTCGGTGTTAGAATATTAAATACTTTTACATCTATATGTAGGACTTCCATTTCACTCCATTCCAATACTCATAACCCACACAAATTACAGGCCATAAACTTTGTAATAAACAGTAATTCACTTGTCATTCATAGAGTTATTTCTGATTCATCTGATGTAATAGAATGCAGATATCACATATCAAAATAAGTAATGGAAATGAAACAGCTTTAAGCATATGTAGACTGAGTCCAGCTTTTTGTCTATAGATCCAAATTGTAGATCTTGTTAGAGACGATTGTAATAATTTCTTAAATTTATTACATTATTAGCTAATGATCTTTAACAAAATTCAACTCTGATTTTGAGACATTATACTAATTACCTGATTCAATAATGAAAAACACAAAGACTGCTGCGCTTACTGACCCACATTCACTCAGAGAAGTATGCCTACACTACATTTTCCATGTAGGAGGGAAATAGCACAGAGATGGACACATTCCCTTCATTTAAGAGTTTAACTTGAAAAAATACATTTGTCTTAAATTTACAGCACTGCTCTTCAAGAATCTAAAAAGTTTTGGATAAAACAAAGAAACTGTAGTGTCTATTTCTGAAAAGACATCAAATTATGGATTTATCCTCTTATAGCTCACTAAAATATAAAGAAGTGCTCAGAAACTTTTAGGCTTAAACTTCCAATGAGTAAAAACAGGGCATTTTAAAAAACTGCAGTGACTCCAAAATTGGACTTTTGGTGAGAAGCAGCAGCAATGATCTTAAGAGTATTGACAGAAAGAAGGAGCTCCAATTTTACATTAAGCTTCAGGGAATTATATATTCTCCTTGCAACTGCTGCATCAAATTCTTATCCTTACATGATGAAACAAACTATACTGTATGTTATAACCATTGATCTATTGAGCTCTTTCTTTACTCCAGTATAATTGAGGAATTTAACTGTTACTCACACTAATCCTGAGATTTATCCGCTGTGAAATGGTTCTTTCTCAGAACATATCACCATCGTCTTTTACTAATTACATACCCATTGTTAGAGAGTTGCTTTTTTTCCCTTCTGAATAGAAGCCATGTACATGTTATACTGCAGGTTATTGTATCATGAAAAACGAATGTGTGTGGTGAGAGTATATTTTCTGTGCACTCTATTTAACAGATCACTAACAGGTGATTCATGTTTTACTTAGCCTCATCCACTCAAATAAGGCAGAAAACCACCTTCAGGAAGAATGGTTAGTAATCCACTTCTAGGTGTGTTATCTTCCCAAGGAAATAGCCAAGTGTTTGAACCATATTATGGTTTGGGTCTTGAGAGACCAAAAAAAAATCATGCTAGGTGGTCATGGAGGATGAAACTTAAGGTACTCTGAAAACTATTAGTCTTATACTAATATATTAGGGAATTGGATTCCTAGCAAGAGTTCTGAAATCTGTGTCCTATTTTGTTCTTACAGAGCCCAGCTCTGGTAACTGTTAGATGCAAGACACTCATAAGATGTAGGAAGAAAGACTGGAAACAGAATCTAATCTTTCTCTGGTTTTTAGTTTTAGAAATTGTCTTTTTATATCAAAATTGATTTCAGTAACAGTACATTCTTAATCACATATTATTTCTAATACGGGAAAGAATTCAAAAGTATATTTAAAGGAAAAACAGGTGGTTGCCTGAGACAATTTAACCGAACTGGTTTTATGCACGTGATTAGGGGTTTGAGTCCAGCAGAATACAAATGTCTGAGGGTGCATCTTAAGGAAGCACAATGTGACAGAAAAACAAGAAGTCCTCTCCTGACTTTTTGACCATGTGCAGGCAAGATGAGTAGGAAGAGTGAAGTGTGAAGGAAACAAAAAGGCTTGCATTTCTAGCAGGCTGGAAACCATTACATTAATGCTATCTTTAGTTTTGCCTGCCAGAGATGCGAATGAGACAGATGGCAGAACTGTGACCAGCTTTTGAAACTGAAACAAACTACTACACAAACCCCGTACAGGCATCAGCAGATGCCCTCTCACGGGACCCCTGAAACAAACAGTGTCTTAGTATATGGCTGCATCTGAGTTTAGCTTTGTCCAGCAAGACATTTCTGATCATCTCCTTCAATGTGTGACTGGACTTCTTGAACATTTGTAATTTAAAATTGCTACTCACTGGAAGACTACTGCATAGTTATAAAAGTCGCATTTTTACTGTCAAGTGTGCTATGGTACAAGTAAAATTAACTTTTACGGAATTATAGAATCAGAGAATCACAGAGTAACCTGAGTTGGAAGAGACCCACAAGGATCATTGAGTACAACTTTGATAAAGAAGATCCTTCTAAAACAGTGAGCATACATAAAATATTCCTTGCACAGAGAATTAGCCAAAATGTGACAGTAACAAAGAGGAAAACTGAAATTTTCTGGAATTTAATGTAGGATCTGAAAGAGGGTGCAGCTTTTCCACCGGGGTATAATCTCATTTATTTTTTAAAATAGAAGGTCAAGAAAATACTTCACATTTGAACAAAGTCTATGTACGCAAACACAAGCAAACTAGGTAATAACATACAAAACATGATTTGGAGCAAAAAGAGGCATAGTGAAGATAGGTACATAAATTAAGTTTCAGAAAATTTAACTCTTTGTGTAGACCAATGAAAAAGATATTAATGGCCAGCAAATGAAGATCTGCTGTCCAGAAGCTGTAGCTCTCTATACTTCTATATAGAAAAGGAAGCAAAAAAATAAAGTAATGCAAAAGGAAAGGTATTAAAACTGTCTTGAAACTATTTCATACATAAAGAATATTGTTCTGATCCAGAAACTACAGCAGTCATTGGCCTAAGACCCGCATAAGAAATACTCTGGTATTTGAAGGCTTCAGAGAGAAGAAAAGAGAGAAAATATGACCGCAAGGAAGAAGAGAAAGCTCTGAATACAGAATCTGCAGGAAGTCAAAAAATAATTCATGAATATTGCATTTGAGATGATGAAAGGGCAGAATGCAAAACCAAATCTTGGACACAAAGCACTGATGTAAAGGGCTGCTGAGCAGGCGTAAAAGAATCAGTAATGATGAAACTGAAAATATGTATACAGTCAGGTAGATTTTGTACTGATTTCTTGAAACAGGCAAGGCATTAGCTTACATTTCTAAAGAAAATGGTAGTGTTTGCTTTCAGCAAAACTAAGAAATAGACATTTGCTATAAATAGTACTGTGCATTTTTATGAGTCCTTCATCTAAGGATCTCTATACCTAAGTGTCATACAACATAGGAAGTTGGAAGACAGACAACGACTAATCTCATAAGTGGATGAAGTGAGACACAGAAGTTAAGGGAACCAAATTCAGAAGGCTGGAAGAAAATAAAGTGTTTGAGCACTCTAGAGCAAATTTTATTTTATTTATTTTATTTATTTATTTATTGTGAATTCTGAGTAATTTGCCCAACATGAACAGGAAACCATGAAAGCAATACAGCAAGCATGAATTCTGATGTCCAGCTTCTTTTCAACGCATGAAATATACCAATCCTCATTTGCACTACGTATCTTTAAGACAGATATCTTACAGATATATTTAATACCCTAATTTATGTAACTAAAATAAACATTTACAGATTTCTATCTAAAAAAGCTATATGGTAATAGCAGTTAGTGCTGACATAGAACAGATTAAGGTAGAATTAGCGATCAGAGTAGGTAGTAGTGAATGGATGCCACAAGTAAGTTGAACTATCAGAGTCAACAAATGTACCTGTATGAGACCTCTTGCCCTAGGGAAAAATGATGAAATGGAGGAGTTCTTTAGGGAATCATTAAGATTCATCAGGATCTTTTCATTAAGTAAGCTAAAAAATAAAAATATATTGTGTCTTAGATTACCAGGGATATCCATTGGAGTGATGTAAGCTACATGGCACCATTGTCAAATTCAACAATACCTAAAGTATGGGCTATCTTTAGTGGCCAACCTTTTATCAATATGGGAAACCATTGTGGGTGCCCAGCGTATTAGAAAGAAAACAAATATGGTAGTAAGTACACAAAGGACTAGTAAAGTAAACAAAGTCAATAAAGATGAATTAGCAAGAAAAAAAAAGTGAAAAGAAAGATTACAATGATGATATAATGCTTCCAGCAGAGGCTTTCACTTTGCTGAGCCTAGTCAAAAGTGACAGCCTTGGCTGGAAGCTAAAACTCAAGTGTTCCAAGGAATGGAGAAGGGGAGCTCACTTTTATTTTTTGCTGGGTTGAAAAGTGTCACTTTTCATTTTGCTTTTATAGTTGCTGGAGACCATTACTGCTCACCCCATATTGGCTTTCTCTGCCCTGGAGAAAGTAAATGACATCTGAGAATGCAGTAACTGTGTGGTTTATCGGCCCATTACACGGTATCCTACAAAACTACTGCAGGCTTATCTGTAACATTTTAGCTTTACATCAGCTGGATGAATCAGTGTACCAGGGACAGCTACTTTTGTTTGTATGAATTTCAACAATTTTACAATAGAGAAGCAGGGACACAATGTCTACTATTGCAAGTCTAGAGGAAACCGTGATCATCACAAGAGACCTCACAGGAACTTTGCATCCTTGAAGAGAGGAGGGATGACAGGGAGAAGCATCAGGATGTATTGTGGAGTGTGTACATGGTATAGATGCTAGACAAATCTTTTTCTGGGATGAGGCATACACATACTGCTTAACAGTTCAGAATGTCTCTGTGTGCTGTGGGGGGTGAAGATAATGCAGTAAGGAAGGATTCTTTCTGGCATGACTCCGAGAGGAGAGAAAGGGGCACTACAAAGGCAAACTCCATCTTTTTGATTACAGAACTTAGATTAGCCCACTGAGATTTTTGATGGAGAAGATGCCTTTGGGTATGTCAGCCATTCTCTTTTCCTTTTTTTTTCTAATGAATACCCAGCACTCCTTTGGAAGGGAGGAGGAAGCACCCAGCTATGCTGCTGGAACAGTCAGAAGCAAAGGGTAATTAATTCTGTTATAGTGCAAAAGAGAGCAAGGGAAAATAAGGATACGTATTGTCTGTAGTTCACTGACTGGATGATACCAGGGTTGTAAAGTCAAAGATTATAGGATCGATGCATGAACGCAACCTGCTGCTCTGCAGCTGTCTGTAACTGAGGTAGCTGGCAATTGTCCCTGATAATAGCACACCACTATAATTGAGAAAAAACAGCCTTAAAACAAGATACAGTATTCTATATCTTGATTCTGCAGACTCACGTTGGTTCTTAACCTTCCATACTGTAAACAGTCCTATTGAAGTGTGAGCGCATAAAATTAAGGTTGTCAGTAAGTCTCTGCAAGATCAGCATCAAGATTTGTATTTTAAATCCCATGTTATTCCATGAAGGTGGCTTCATGAAGAAGACATTAGAATAAAATAGCTTGCAAAGTATATTCCCAGAATTCTATGATCTTAGAGCACATACAAGCCGGTCTATTCACTAATATTGCTGCTATTCCCCAGTCATCAGAGATTAACATGATTGCAGCAGCAAAGGGCTGCAAATACTATTGAGAAGTAAAACGTTTACATACATATAAATCCAGACCAAATTTGATTGCCTTTGTGTTGCATCTCCATACTTATATCGATATATCTGACATCATAAAGTGGTAAAAAGAAGATGCTAATTCTCTGGGTTATTTCCAGTGTTGAATATACCAATAGTGTGAAACAGCAAGATAAAAGCAGGAGAGAAAGAAGGAACAAGAACATGCATTATGAATAGCTGTGCAGATCCAGCATTTCATCCAGTCCAGGGGAAGACATTTATTATCGATGCAAAAACAGATGCAGAGAAAAGGTGAGGGTTTAGGTTTTTTGTTTGTTTTATTTATTTTTTTTTCCACAAGAAAGGTAAAAATTGGTCCTTTCCATGGTGCACTTCTATGAGTGGTTTCACTGCCTCAAACGAACTATCAGTCCCCTCCCCCCAATATCTTCCATTACCTCCACATGGATGCAGAGCAGGTCATTTCATACATTAGCTTTTTATTCAGATAGCTAATGACTTCAAGGACATAAGAAGTGCTAAAAATAGAATAAAACTAGAAAATTTAAATTGAACGTTTTTAGAGTTGACAAACTCATAAGTTAGCACAGTCAAAACTAAAAGTGAACTTTCAGGCTCTGGATGAATTGAAAGATGGATTACACTCTGTTCATTTCTTTTCTTTTTTTTTTTTTCCCTCCCTTCTCTCCAACTACCCCACTCTTTCTCCTTGTTCTTCATGAAAAGAGGTGATTCCATACTTTAGTTATTGCGCAAAATCATATGAAAGAGATTTGGGATTATTTAAACTAACTTTGCCTCCAAAACTAGGTCCTTGTTTCCCAATGCTGACCTAAAAGAGCAGGCAATGATCTGAAAAGAGGAAATCAGAGGGTGTATACAGTTTGCAGTTTCAAAGTTCTTCCCGTATATGCCCAGTCTCTTGTGCTGTGTGCTCTCCTTGTGTAGTCTTCCCCAGAACCAGCAGTAGAATTGCTTCATGTGTCTTGGTATTACCTGCTTCTTTCTGCCATCTGCACGTGTCACTGATTACTGAGTGTCACAGTGTTGGCTAGAAGGGCTAGCAGCAGCTCTCCTTTCCTAAGCAAAATACTTGCATAAATCCCCAGCACAAGGCCCTCAGCTCTTACACTGATGTGCCAGTTCTACCAACCAGCATGAATGGAAACAAAAAGCCCAGATCGCAAAGTCTGTGACTGCAGCTGTTTCCATACCACAAGCAAAATAAAGCAAATAGCACCTCTCTCGCCCTCTTCCCCCCAGCGTGGTCACTTCCCACTGTACCAAATGGGTGTGACAGATGTACTGTGGTCTGCTGTTTCAAAAACTTCATTACTTTTACAAAATATCTTGCAGCACATTTACCAATGCACTGTGAAGTGCTATAAATAATTAAAACTAAACCATTCGTGTCAGAAATAAATGAACAAAGCCCATCTTGCAATGCAGCATCACTGATTTATTTTTATAGCATTCATTTAGAGCATTTGTTAATTCACAAAACCCAGCAGCCCACACAGAGTGGGTCTCCACAACGTTAGTGAGGTTGTGTCTTCTCTTTAGGCTCATAAAAAAACAGATCTCTTTGGGTCAATAAAAGACCATACAGAATACACAAAATTAACAACCAACTGCTTCTTGGTTTCACATTCTGTGTTTTCCAAGTGTATGCTATTCTGTGTGCCTCTTTTTAAGAACCTTATCTGCATTTTGAATTTGCATAGGGGTACAAAATATGCAGAATCACATTCTAATCAGAAATAATTTTAAATACAGATATGGCTAATATCTACACCTTGAGAGACCGATATTATCCTAGCCGCTCTCTGACTTTCAGTATGCTTGTTTTGAGCATCATAAATAACACTGCTTCTTTTTAAAGGTTCAGTTTCACAGGGTGATGATTTCTTTTGGGGGTATAGGTTATGATAGTAGTGATCAGGCATTCTCCCATTATTGTTGTTGCTATTGTCGTTATCTGTGTCACTGTTATATTTCACAAGACAGCTGGTATCAAACATAGGAGAGGATAAATAAGCATATTGTCTCAGAACTACTGTTTGTAATATAAAGTCATACTGTCAAAAAACTACTGCTTTCTTACTCCATCTCATTTTTAAAAAAACATTCTGTGTTGAAGCACATGCAAACCTATAGCCAAATTCTTACATTAAACAGCAAAACAGTTCCTCAAAATTAATAAAATCATAATGAGGTTAAAAACAGTGTTTAAAACTGTTCTAGAACAAATATACAGGCACCTATGACAAAATAAAATCCTGGAATAACCTTGGACCTTTCCAACCCCATTCATTTCATTGCAAAGCCAGGTTTGTCTTTACAGCTCAGCCTCTGACAGCAATGACTCCTGTAACAGCAAGAGCCTATTGGTGTTTCTTTACTGGACAAATGCCCAAGAAATTTAGAAAGCGCAAGCATATGCGAGAATCATGAGAAAGCATAATGATCATCTCTCTTAAGTGTCTTTTTTTATTATTCCACCAAAAAAATTCAAACTCTCTGCATGTACTTTTAATACTCTTGACTAAATTAATTCATACTATTCCAATATTAATTATCCTACAACATTTTTGCAGCTACTGCAGAGTTATATTTGGTAAAATTTCTTGGGTTTATTGATTGTGTGTCAATATTTTAATTGCAAACAGTTTCAGAGATGGAATATTTTAAATCTTTCCTAAGATTTCTATGAGCTTCTCTGGGCTATTTTTTCTTGGCATTAAAGAAGAAATATATTCTCAGAAGTTAAAATGGATGTGAAAAGTAGAAAAGCTAAGGCTTAGCTTCTAATCTGTTGTATTCTGTTCTATACTACTCTAACATTGTTCTGTTCAGTTCCTTTGCTTTTCACAACACTGAAATTGTAGTGTTTTGTAAATTCAAATCAGACCACTTTTCTGCTAGTTTTGCTATTCATGAACCAGTGGTATACCCTTACCTATATTCTAAGTGCACTGCTGAAATTAGTGGATTTATTCTCACCACTTTATTGTAGCAAAAATACCAATTAAAATGAATGGGATGCAGAATTAGGCATCAGACCCTCTAATTCTGAAAACAATTTGCTGTCATGCATGATGTTTCCCTGCACAAATAGCTCCTTGATACCTGGGCAAATTACCAGTTTTAAGTGCACTGCTCCCCAGAGTGGATATTTGCACGCGTAGACCTACAATCTGCAAAGTGAACTCCATCTTGGATAAAAAGGACTTTGAGAAAAATGTATTCCTTGCTGACATGAGTACAAATGTTCCACAGCAAGAGTGGCTTTTCTGCTATTCAATACAAGGAGAGCCAAAGCAACGAGTATTTATTGAGTTAAGATCTATGGAGATGGGAGAAATAGATCATCTGCCTAATTCATGGTGAAATGGAATGTCTATGTAGTGTCCATTGTGAAAGTCTTTGTGGAAAAGAAGCTGAGCTCACTAGAATCCCTTGACAAGAAGTGCCTGTGTCCCCACCTATGCAGAAAGGATTTGATACAGCTCTCTCAGATGCCAGAAATCCATTTCCCTTGTATGCCTTCACTCAACATGGAGCCTGGCTTCTCCCAGAAGGCACTACTCAAGGTTTGAACATATGCACATAATTATTATTCTATTCTAATCATCTTTATGCATGACCTGGGTCTATTTGATTTTTCTAAGCCATTATTTAATACAATAGACAGTGAAGAAACGAAGAAACTAATACAATCCCTTCTGCTGTGTACTGCATGTTTATCTGGCTGAAAATGCAAAAATGTCAGAATGCATGAAGTATATCAGAAGTGTCATTAGGCCTTTTTGGTATGCAAAAGCACACTAGAGAAGTTTTTATTTAAAAAAAATATTTACTCCAAACTACATTTCTCCTGCTACATCTTCAGCACTCAATAGCTAGCTTTAAAAAAAAAAAATCCATACCGATTTTTAGATATTTATAAGTAATGCACACCTAACAATTAACAAGACTTGGATCTACACTGAGATATAAATATGCACAACAGCTTTAAACTGAGCAAACCTATCATACCTGAGTTTTTAAACAAATTTGAAAAGTTAAGGTGCCTTCCAGTTCTTAGGAGGGAAACATCTCATATTTGAGTCAACAAATGCTGCAGACCCTGAAATCTTATACTTCTCTAAGGATCCATTTTCCCACAGAAGTTACCCAGTTTTAACCCTGAATGCCCCTTATACTTGGTATCCCTTACTTTCTGCTTTGTACATAATTTTAATCAGAGAGAAGCAGCAGCACAGAGATCTACTGCGGTCACCTGAGCACCGTAAATTTCCTATACACGTAGGCTTTGTCAGAAACTGGAATCTAATTTTGGGCTTGGGGAGATATACTTACACTACTGTGATAGTTAAATGACACACCAACGTTTGAACCAGTAACAGGGGAAGCAGAATACACGACTCTCCATCTTTAGCTAGAGAATCAGGTCTGCCAGCAAACAGGCCAGGAGAGAGGCAATGCATGTGTTATACCAGGGCTTACACATTCACTCTATATACACAGCCCCAGCAGTGTTTAGAGTCTGAAAGTGAGAGGCAGAGGCTGAAAGTGAAATCTCCATACCTAGGACCATGAGCAAGAGCAACAGGAGCTGAAGAACTGGCTACCCAGCACCTGGCTGGGATGCACAAGATGCTGACTAATGAGTTACACCGAGACTTTTTAGTCTATTTGTTCAAGAATGCCTTAGCTGCTAAAGCAACAGCCAGCCGTGTATTAACACAATCACCATAACAATGCTGACTTTTCATTATTGAAGAAACACTGTTTAAATCACTATTTTTCTATTAAAACATTTACAAAAATCCCCATTAAGTAATCTGCATTTCACAAATGATATTGACCTAGGTCTTCTGGTGCTACAAGCATAACTTGCTTTAGGGCAATGGACTCTTAACAATCATCAGTTTGCAGCACATGAACATTTATCTGATTTTTTATTTTATTGTATTGTATTTCTGTAATGGTGCTTGAAATTAACATTTTTACTCTGTTTTTTCACTCTTTTTTGATCATTAATGTAGTAAATTATGCCAGCAAAATGAGTACAAAAGCTTCATCTGTGCCCTAGAAACCTATTAACATTTTAAGTGTCTGAGTATAAATTGTGTAGCATTTTGAGGCTGACTGTCTTATGTCTAAGGTCAAACTGAGGCCTGTTGACCTAAACCAAACTGACTTTCCAACTCATTCACAAGAAAAATCCTATCAAATTAAAATCCTAAAGCAAAAAAGGAAAAAAGAGCCTAGACATATAATTACATAATCAACACTAAAATAATCTATAGCTAGTCCAAGTGTTTCAATGACATCCACAGTCTGTCTTCCTATGAGGCCCCTATAGCATTCTTCAGATGTAAAAAAACTCTTAAGTTGAGGTATTCGGCAAACTGCTTGATATAATTTATCTTGCTCTAATTTATTAGAATCTGTGTCTGTATCATTGGTTCTTATTTTAACAAAGAGGTTTTTAAACAAGAAAAACTAAAAGTATACTTAATTTATTTCACCCAGTAAAGAATCCTTGAGAAAAATCAATTTCCATTTACAAAAGGTATCCTGGCAGGTTGGAAGCCCCATTACTGCAGTATTATACTTCTTACATTCAGGTTTGTATGACATAGGGTATCATTTCTCCTCCATGATTCTATTACTTTTGGAAAACCATGTTAGAACATCATTATAAATGTAACTTAAGCTGACAGAAGCTGTGAAAATCAAAGTTAATGCTGACTGCTGGCAGTTTTGCTTGTACACCTGATGATTGACACATATATGTTCATACTTCTGCCAACATATGACCAAGCAAACTATTATGTAGACTTCATCCTTACAACTACTTAGTTACCAACAATAACAACCAACCATTTATAATCTGCTAAGGCATCACGTGGTTCCACACTGCTGCTATTTTATTTAATCAAAAATGCCCAGCAAAAAAGTCTTTTTCCCCCAGTATATAGTTAATTTCTTAACCAGAAGACAGTATTTAAATGTCTGTAGTGGTTAACTTAATGCTGAACCACTGACAGATTTAAGATCTACTGCTTTGCAAAGTATGTGATTTCAAAATGTGTGCTTCCTGCACATCCTCAGAGACAGCTGGGAATCAATGTATTCTAGTCATATAAACAAATTTATTTGTTCACATACCTTTCTGTAGCCTGATAAATGGTAACAAGACAGCTTGCTCATAGTGAAGTAAAAACAAACAAACAAACAAACAAAACACAACATGTTAGTGAGAAAACAGTACAAAACAATACTATGGTGTAGACTGAGTGTAAGTTAGTGTGACTGGTTATCATTTATATGGAAAGAACTGCAAAACTCACACTGGTTTCCTCCACTAATAAGTTGTGCAACCACTCAGGAAACCGTTCCTCAGACCCACACTTACCTAGATGCCAGGACTGATACACATCACGTTAATATGTTTGGGTAATTCTAGTCCACAGGTGGATGTGCAGTTCCCCCACAACTCAAAACCTACAAGGTTTCATCTCACCCTTCCCTATCTAAATTCCACTTCCAAGCACTTGCTTCAAGGAGGATGTTTATGTGGATTTTTGGTTTCTTTATAGATTGCAAGCATAAAACCATGAAAATCGTTCATAGCTACCACTGTTCTCAAAGTGCATGTCTGCGTCTACAGACACCAAACGATTCAACTCTAGTAACATATTGTTTATATGACCCATTATTTCCAAAGGAATTTAATTCTGTTTCAGATTGGACCTTAATTTCACTCAGAATTTTATACTAAATATAAAAAATGTACACGCGCGTGTGTGTATGTGTACATATAATAAGAGGCACTGAATTACGGGGCTTTAATTCCGCTGGGGCTTCTAACGACACCATAAACTATGGGAGAGAAGCTCCAGTGGATTGTGTAATCAACAGAGCCCAAAGCGCAAATTATAGCTCTGTAATTCAAGCCTGAGACCTGCTTTGTATCTCAGACAAAATATTCATGCAAGTTCCAGGGTCCTTCTCTCTTCTACAAAGAGATTCCACCTCCTTTGTTCCTATCTCTTTGCCAACTCCTGTTGAAGTCAATAACACCATAAAACATCATTCAAAGAGTTTCTGGTGCCTCTTCCTACCTGCCAATCCTAATAACCTAATAACTCCTTGTTAAAAAAAAATGCAAATCATAGCAGCACCCTAATCTAATCCTTTGTTTTTATTAAAAAAATATACATATCAGAAAAACAACATCCAAGTTACTGCCCCACATAATTACCTCCACTGGTTAAGCTTTATACCAATTGGAGTGTAAGAAGGCTCCCTGTGATTAAGAACTACAGTCTGGATACATGCTGGTTAGGACCAGAACCTTGTTCACTGCTTCCAGCTGTGCAGTTACCAGCTTTTTAATGCTACTAAAACTATTTACTCTTCTTCCTCAGTACCATGCCATAGACATAGCCAAGTCTGTTGACCTTCACTGCTCCTTGCTCCTCTTCAAGCATTTCTGGAAACTTCCGATATTCTTGTATGTGACATTTTGCAATCAATGTGCAAAATTTCAGGATGAATGTTGATTTAGGCTTATAATGGCATACACAGGAATTCTGAGGGCTTTTTTCTGGAACTGTAATATGCACAACATTGCAGTGAGCATTGCTCCATTCCACAAGCTAGCATAAGAAAAACAGGGCTGTAAAACTAATCACTTTATAGGCCAAGAAAGACACAGCTGAGGTTGCCCTTGCATCCTTAATTTATTTGAATGTGTGTATTGTTCCTCGTACACAGGGATATAAGAAGGCAGAAAAAAAGAGAAAAACATCTCTTATCTAAGTACTTGCCTTTTCTGAATTGCAAGAGGACACAAAGTGTAAAGAGGAGGAAGCCAGAAACTTGTGTTCCTTAAGAACACAAATCATGAGCAATGGCAGAAAGAATGAAGGTAAGATATTGCAAATGTGGGACTAAAGTTTTCTCTTGGCTATATAGACTACACCACAGAAATGCTTGTGTTCAGTATAAACACTTTTCATTTGCAAAAGCGAAGTGATTGAAATTTGGAAAAAGAAATCACAGAGACAGAAACCATTCCAGTCCATGGATAATAATCTACCCATGTGACAGGAGGCATTCAATTCTTGTAACCTGGGCCTACGTCAGGTGACTGGGATCAGAAAATAGAGGGCAATTTGTTCCTAACACTCCTTAGTTGCACATTTTTTACAAGGTCTTAACCTTCAACAGTCCTGGGATTTGAAAGGATGAGGTATCTCCCTTATACTATATCCCTACATCCTACATCAGACTAAGAGTAAATTCCAACAAGCCATTAACTGTGTGTAAATCAATAAAAACCAACCAAACAAAAATAAGCCCCAGAGGCCAAGCATATAAGATCAGAATTTTCAAGCACTTGTCTGATTTATAGACCCTCTCTACAAATTCTAAACCCAAGCCTGTTATCAGCCCTCAAGCATTGCATCAGGAATGCCACACAGCCACTAGTCTTTATCCTTATCTTCAACACCATTTCCCCTCTTCCACTTCAACACACTACAGAAAAAGCAACAACTGTTCCACTACTGAATATCACTACAGGCATTTTTGCTCATTATTTCAGCATTATGTACGTAATTGCTGCACATATTTGTTCTTGCAAATGCAGTTGTCATCTTCATGTATTATTCTTTAATAAGCTATTGTTAATAATTCCCAAAGATGCACAACACGTAAAATACAAAACATACAGAAACTGCATGGTGCTTGTGTGTTTGCATGTGTGTGTATATACACAAGAACGAACCTCAGATAAGAAAGCACTTTTATAAACTTGTCCTGTGCAAGGACTGACTGTGTTATAACACAGGACAAGATGATGCTGTACTATTACTATGCAGACCTGCAGAATGGTTCAGTATTGCAGCAATACTATGTCCAGAAACACCACCACCAGAAGGTACTGTTGCAGCAAACTACTACAAGTTGAAATGAACACATAGAATATGAGTAGCAAAATGCTAACTTCTTCTGAAGATAGCACAGGAGTACAGTTTTCCTCTAGAAATGTCTTTGAATAGTTTTGATAGGTCTGGCCTTCTTGTGAGCAATCAGAGCTCTGGAACAGTAATTTCATAACATCTGGGTGGTGATAGCATCTGTGGAACAATGCTACAGCATATGCCACAGAAATATATCACTGAAATAAAACCTACTTCTTTCCATGCTGAAAGAATAAACGTGACACACATACATTTCACATTCAAAAACGTGCATGTTCAAACCAGGCGGTTTTCAACTCAATTCTGAGGCAGAGCAGGAGCTGCGTGCACTGTTGCAGAGCTGCTGCGGTGTTCGTGCCGCAGTTCATCCATGTGGCCCCCTGGTGCCTAAACACCAATCCTCTGCACACACATCGAACGCAAAGGGGATTTAACCTCTTCGAAAGAGCAGGCAAAATAAAGCCCTGCTCTCAATCCACTGACTCAGTGCGAGAACGCTCGCATCAGAAATTGAGTTGGTTCTGTCCATGTAACACCTTTCTCCACGATATCTACTAAAACAGCCACTGGCAGATCTCAAAGAAAAAAGGCTGTCACATTTCTTTTGGGACTTCAGTACCTTCATAGTGCCATGAACTTTTCAAATGGTGATCAAAATAATTAGGATAGTCTCAAGAAATGAAACTCATACAGCACAAGTCTTCTTCTCCCTAATATCTGGGGCTCTGAGATCTTATATTCTCACAGAGAGAAATTAGATCCAATGCTCTCAGCTGTACCATCCTGTAACACAACAGAAGACAACACTTTGTGATAATTCACTAGAAAGTTGCTTCTCTGTGGCTAGGACATTCAGCATTTATTTTCTTTTTTAGCACAGGTGCTGCTGAGTCTATATTAAATCAGGTCTCCTGCTGGCCACATGTAAGGAGAAAGGCCCAGAGGAAAAGTTTTGGAAGCAAAAGGTGCAGAAGTTTAAAGAGGCATTTAACTAAAATGCAAGGGGGTTGGGTAGGGCAAGAGCTCATTACGTGAACTTCCCTCCTGCTGTCATCTCAGGTTGTGCAAATATTAGCTATGTAAACTGGAATAATGGCTCAATTGTCTGAAAGGATGACAAGTGACAGCTAAGAACTGGGTCAGGATCAATCACTATTCGCATACCAACTAGTTAATATTCTTCCTCTTCTCATACAAATACAGCAAAAAGTAACATTTTTCACTTTTAGAATAAAAAGCTTCAAATGTCTTTCACACAATGGCTTATGTGGTATTTTTAGAAAATGTGTTGTCCTCAGGAGCTCTGCCTAAATGCCTTAATCGTGACGTGAAACTTGTCTAAGCCCCAGCTTCATCAACTCTGCAAATGTATCTTAAGCAATACCACTCACCTTTGGTAAACCCATGTGCTTAAGAACGTGTTTAATTCTAGCTAGAGAGCACTCACTCCTCTTTCAGTCCCAAAGTGTTTCCTCTTAACTCTTACATTTTTCATTATATTTTGGGACTGACAGTTGTAGCTTGTCTCTTTTTCAAGCAATATGCCCTTTGTCAATACACCAAAATCTGAACTTGTGGCACTCCTCTGGATTTCCTCCTCGGTCATCATTAAAACAGTGTTTGAATTCCATCCTGTTTCTGTGCATGGCAGATTTATGGTAGAAATTACAAGAATCATTCATCTTTCTCAAGTTTATAGTACACTTCACCGCTGGACCATTACCTTCTCTTAGAGAGACTACTTGGGGTAAGGAAATTGAAGAGTGAAGCAGCTAGATGGAAACTTTTATCATTTGGACACTGTTCTTGTCCTTATCGATCCTTGCCTTAGCTCAGCCTGTGCCCCCTTAGCTACAATAACACTAGTTATTTCTAACGAGGGCAGAAGCATCAGAGAGACTATGAGACTAATGGTGACTTAGGAAAACCACCGCTTTCTGAGTATATTTCTTTTAAGTATTTTAATATTTCAAAGGAAGAGTCCTAAATGTATTAAGAGCTTCAAATTAGTAGTTGTAACCTGAGCATAAATTAAAAATATTCCCTTATCAATGAAAAGCAATGCAATGTTACTTGTATGCTTATTGTTTATTCACATTCCCCATCAGAGTATTCTCTGAAAACTGATTCTTATTTCCAAAAGAATTTGAAATCATAATACAACTTTCATCCTGACTAATCTTGTACGATACCTTTATCAGGTAACTGCAACGCCAAATCATTTCTTGTCACGCACAGACATCCACCCCAAACCATGAAATTTTAAACATAAATAAATATTCCAGAGTCCATATAAGCAGAGCACCTAATTTTCACATCAGAATGCAGGTAGGCGAGAATGTGTGTGTGCAATCATATCCAAAAGGAATTTCAGATGTAAAAACCTTAAACGAAAAGCTCTGGCCAAATGCAGGAATAACTGTAACTCAAGGTTCTCTCTCCAGAGGAAATGGAATCTCCGAATCATAGCCATGAACATAATATAAACAGTCTTATTATTATTATTTTTATACAGTAGCACTAGAGTCACATCCAGGTATGACCCCATTGTCCTAGGTATTGTACAGCCACACAATACAAAATAGCTAAGAATAATTATTAATAATAATTTGGAATTCTCTGTCCAATAAAAATGGATGCTCCAGTAGACATTCCATGAATACAAACACTTCCTTGATTGCTTTAGAAATCATTCACTGGCCTAGTCAGCTACATATTGGCTCCTTCAGGTATTGTTTCTGTAGCTCAATGTGTTATTAATGAAAAATAGGAACAAATTCCAACTAGAGCAAAGTATCATAACCCAGAAAATACAAGAGACCATGAAAATGTCTTCCCATATTTCTACTGTTCACTTTGGTGCCACATTGCTTCAAAAATCAAAAATACAGGTCCTTGTGAAATGCCAGGTGTCTGTCCTAGTGTTCAGAATGGTTCTCTACTAGCCTTCTCTCAGCTATCTGAAAGCTAGCAAGTAGAAACTCTGTTCACACATTCGTCATCTGAAATGAATATGAAATAATGACACTTAATTTACCCATAATTATGACTTCATAAGATGGCTGTAACCCATTGGAATAAAGAAACTGTCAAGTCAACCGAAAGAAGCTTATGAGAATGGGAAATAGAAATTTAACATGAGCTGGATCTCTGGAAATCATTAGCACTTGGGAGTGGATTGGCCGGAGGTCTCAGACACATGTAAAACATTATTCCGTATTAATTTCAATTTCTTCACATCAGAAAGAATCCTACTCAAGTTGCATGCACTATAGAAATACTAAATCCTGTATAACAATCCTTCCTAAGGATGTGTTTTTATATGGTTTATATACAACTTTATAATCAAAGATTTAACTAATTAAGTTCTTGTTGGTCTACTTGATTTTTAAACAACAAAACCAACAGCTCTTTTATAAGCATTTGGAGATCCTCACAAGTATATAGCTATGTTACTTGCATTGATTTCACTAGGAGTTGAACACTTGAGTACATCTGAGAATTCAACTAATGCAGTAACGAAGTCCATACAAGTATTTTAAGGTTCCTGGTGACATCACTTTGCTAATGCCCTAAAACAAAAGATGCAGAAGGCTCACTGGTTTCCAGTTGACCAAA
This sequence comes from Anser anser, assembly GCF_964211835.1. NCBI lineage: Eukaryota > Metazoa > Chordata > Aves > Anseriformes > Anatidae > Anser > Anser anser. The sequence continues at coordinate 4,738,644 of NC_139736.1, read as the reverse complement.
TATTTACACTGCCTCATATCTAAACATCATTTTATTGCATTCTCCCTGCTTCGCTCCCTATGAATTAAAAGATGTGTGATTAATCAGTTGTCATTTGGGTTCCACAAACAATTTCATGGCATGCCCTGCCAAACCCATAGCCCAAGTGTGCCACCTAATGGCCCTGGAGTCAAGAATACATTTGCACTACTTATTCATCAAACAAAAATCTAAAGAAAGCATAGCTTCATTTGTTGAGATGGAAGGAAAGTTTTATTATTGATTTTCTGAACAATCTACCCACTAAATTTCACTAGTAATTCTGATGGTCAGATGAAAATAATTCCTTTCAGACACCTTAGACTTTTTAGATAAGCATGTGACTATGAGGTTAAAGCTATGCAAAATTACTTAATACTTGGAAAGTTTAAAAACTGCCCCAAAACTCTCATGTCCTGGTTCCCTCTATTTACTCCTAATCTAACTGCTAAATGACTGCAATTTCAAACAAAACGAGCATGTAGTGAGTAGCAGCAATAGATCCACCCTGCTAAATAAATTTGTTATTTCTTTTATCTATTTAAGTACTTACAGAAGGCAAGCGCATTGTAGCAGGCATCATTTAACACTGCAGTCCTATCATCAAGATAGACATGTGCCTTAAGAGGCATCAGGAAAAAAAAACAAAACATAGATGACTTGTAGAGTAACATGAGAAATGGCGATAGATATGAACTCTAAGAGAATATAATTACATTATTAATTAAATATCAGAGTAACATACACTAATGAACTTAGCTGTCAAAAAATAGTTCTAAAAAAAATACCCACCTAAAAATACTCTAAAGGCAAAAAAAGGAAAAATACAGATGCAATTTATTTTAAATAACACGTCTTACTGGGAAACACAGCTACTTAATAATCACTTAGAAAAGTAACCATATTACAGATGTGGTGCAGGGGTTATAGGTTAAGAAAATGAACTTGATTGCTTAAGAAACTGAACACTTGGAAAAAGGTTTTGGATTATATTGAGACTTAGAATAGCTTAATGTCAATCACTGTTTTCTATCATTTGAAAAGAAGATTCAGTATGCCAGCATGTGAACAAGGGATGGGAAATACTCTGTAACATTAACATTTTTTTCACATGTACTTAGTGCTTCCTCTTCATTATCTTTAATTGATAATGTAAAATCCTAATCTAGATATTTATCAGATACAAAATTTTATGTCGAGACAGAGTTTATATTATTTATTTTGAAATAACTTACAGTAATTCTCTTTTTACTTCCAAACATGCCTGAATTCTGCGCCCTTCTAGCCACAATATACTCCACCATCACACTTAATTTAGGCAGGATGAATTATATACACTTTTTGATTCTGACAAATTCATGAGTAGATAAAGAGAAAGCAATCTTGTGGTAATGTTAACAGTAGTAACGTTAACAGTAGTAACAGAACAATTATATCGGTTTTATGGAGCTGTAACATTACCGAATATCTCCAGGATTCGTAACTATGGCACTTTAGGAGGAACCATTACTGAGAAAATGTCTTGACTATATCAGTGACACAAGTACAGCAATAAAGAAGTGCCTATGCAAACAGTGTGCTCCCAACAGTCTGCCACAAGCTGAGATGCACCCGAACTTCATTCACTGAACCGGTACAATCTTCAGTAAAATCATTCAAAATCCAACGCATTTTAACTTATATATTTTACATTCTATATGTGACTATGTATACATGTTAATTTCAAATCTAGCAACCTTCTTCTTCATACTTTGGAGCTCTGGCGTTTTGTGTGTGTGCAAATCACCCTAGGTCTCATCCTTCCATATATTTTTAAATCCCAATAGGGAAAAATGCTTGAACTTTAGATACTCTGCTTATTTTGAAGTTCTGTAAAGCAATGGTACAATTTGATGAGAGGTTTCAGAGAGCTTGAGCCTGAAAGAAAAGTAGTATCATATTTATAGGGGTATTTAGACACCACACAATACACAGCTAAATTTATGCTGTTAGTCAGGCACTTGTTTATGGATGCCTGCTCACATACCAGCTGGTAAGCTATGTCACTTCATGCTGAAATTCGAAACTCCAGTGGAAAAGGCTACTATGGGAATATATATGGAAAACCAACAAAACCATGATTTTAGGCCACACTTATATCCAAGCACATTGTTCCTGAAGACACCTCATAAGAAATATTCAAGCAAGCTCAAAACTCTAACTCTCCCACTGACAAGAAAGCCACTGTGCTCCAGATCTCATCTCCAGGAGCCTTCCAGGCATTACCTGCGCAGGACGGAACTGAACTCGTTCCTCAAAGCAAGAGGCAGGCATTGTGCAAAGAGCTGCTCATACATTTGTCTTCCTAAGAAAGGCGTTGAAGACATTTCTCCATCAAGACATTTTCAGTTTAACCACAGAATTCTCAATTTGCTACCACGGTAAGAGATGGAAAAACATATAATAGATTTTGCTTTTCCTATAAATTCTTGATTTCTTTTGCCATAATGATGAAGCTGGCCTAACACTCTGTATGTTGCCTAAGCCACCAAGAGTAGAAAGAGGAGGCAAGAATGAGGTGAGTCAGGGTAGATGACAGCTGAGCAGTTGATAACTGGACATTTACCTCTGTTCCTGCATTCATACTCAGACAAGTCAACATGGAGCCATCAAACCCAGGTCCCCCCAAGGGTGCATTTCTATGACAGGCTGCCAAAGAGGGAGCATGCTATCTCACAAATTACTACTGTCTCAGTATTGCTTGTGGGAAAAAAAAAAAAGAAAGAGAGAGAGAGAAAGATACAAATAATCAAAAAAAGAGTTAAGTAAGTCATAGGCAAGGCATTTCTGGGAAAGAGTAATTTTAACTTTAATTCAGTTTGTGCACATTTGTTGTTACAACAATGGCTATTCTACAGCTGGCCACATTAAGACTAGGAATGGCTGCAGTGCATGGAGTTACAGTATTTCCTTTACTATGAAAAGATGAACAAGACATCCTCCATTCCATCCCATCCCACCCCATACTTCTTCATCTGGTGTGTTTGGCAATTGGGATATTTTGCTAACACAAAGAAGATGCATTTATTCCATCTTTAATTACTACCAACATTTACCAGAATACTTAGTTTTAGTGGAGAATTATTTCTGCTCCAGGTGCTGGTAATTAGCAAAGAAAGAATCAGTTGATGTTTACTGGCACAACCTTTCCTACTCTTTATTTGGAGATAAAATTCCTTAATGTATGGTTCTCATAATGTGTGTATATCTTAAGACTGCAATTCTGTATAAATATTTAAAATAAATCAGTGGCAGCTTTCTCTCGTGACAAAATATAAATGGAACTTGCAAAGAAGAGAACAAAATGTTTTTACTGAAATCTACTGAAAACTGTATGAGGTTTTTATGGAAATTTTTCACACCACTCCCCCTCTCATTTCCTGTTGTCATATAAATAAGTCACCAGCAAAATCCTCATTCTTAACAAGAACTGAAAAAATAAACAGAAGACATACAGATATCTATGGGCTCTGCAAAAGTTTAAATAATAACAGTAAGTTAAACCAGGTAGTCTCATTTGCAAGACAGCCTGACACACTGGGATGAGAGGAGGGGATTGCAAAACTTGCAAATAAAACTGCTTGAGAGGCTGGAATTTGATTTCCTTATCAGGCTCAGAAATTTGCTGATGCAAAGCAGAGCACAAACACTGAGTTTTCATATTTTAAGCATGCAGAGAAAAAAACAAACAAACAAAAAAAAAGCAGTAATTGCACTGTGATGGCTCAGAGTTCAGGTCAAAATAAGTCACTAAAATGGGTGAATAATTCAAATTTGACATATCTGCCAAGGCAGGGGAATGGGCCAGGTGTCTTCCTGTCAAGAGCAAATAGTTAGCAGATTTTCCTCCATCCCTATCATGCTCCAAAGATCTTGAAGTCAAAGAACCATGTTATCTGAATAATCCAGTTTTAGCTCAGTGGAACAGGATATGCACTTACAGAACGTTGCTGTAAACTTTCACATTACTCCCATCAATATTACTCATCCCACCGTGACCGGTAAGCTCAAAAATTATTTCCAAAAGGATTCTCAGCACTTTAGAGTGAATCCTGCTTCAGCACATGTGCCTGTTGAACATTCTGATTCCTCCAAAATCATCCTTCCTTATGGGTGCTATCTTGAACAACTCTCCCAAAATAAAAGATGAAGGGAACTTGTAAAACATTTTTCATTCATGTTATGAGACTTTGCAGTCACAAAGCTGCCTGGATGCATGTACAATGGCTGTACCTACACTACTCTGTCAGTAAAGCGTAGGCTAAGAATAACAACAAAAACCCTATTCACACTGAATTCTCATTAGAACATTGTTGCCAACTCAGGGAAAAGCCTGCAGAGAGTCCTGAATAAAGCCAAATGTGTACTAATGTCTGAAATGTTCCTCAGAAAGAAACAATTTGTAGTGTGACCAGGCCCTAGTCCCACAGATAGTTCATCCATTCCTATACCACCCTTGTGGTATATCAGACAGAGAGGATGAGTCAGGGTCCTTGGCTGCAGAACGCTCGCGTCTGCTCAGGAAGGGCAATAACTTGCCCATCTATAGCAGACAGGGCCTGCAGAGCCGGGGAAATAATTGGCAGCATGTCCTAGGAACAGCCTGGGATCCAGAATGATCCCAAGACCCAAGAGCTGCAACCCCAGTGCAGCCAGGCTAACCAGCCCTGCTCTGGCTGCCTTCCCCTTTTGTCTAGGCCAGTAGACGTCAAGGAGATGGCAAACAGCCCTCATACTTATATATATATATATATATATATAAATATATACCTCGTACTTACAGTGCGATTCCCCCCAAATAAAGCACACCATAAAATAAATATAAGTCTAGTATTTTTATCTATGTACTTTAAAAAAGAAGGTATAATACTGTTTTGAATTGTTATTTTAATGCTGACGGCAGTTCTTCCATAGTATATGTGGGGAAACTGATGACAAAGGATAAACATCTCGCCTTTATGAGAGATTTGAGGGGGCAGATTCTGTCCTTACCACATTCAGGCAACCCAGCTTAAGTCACTAGTACTGCACAAATGTAACTCCGGGTAGAATTTTATCAGCAATTTATAAATGATCTTGTATAGTGCTGGAGTCTGCAGCTGTGTTGTCCTGATATTTAGCTGCTCTATAGTGAGCCTCTGACTCCAATATGAATAAATATACCAGTGACAGAATACACAAGCAGGACAATTCTCAAGGGGGCTGCAAATGGATCATCTATTTGGCTATTATTCTTTTTTGATCATTCAGATGTCCTTTATTTGGAGCAAAGGATTTGCTGGGGGAGGGGATACAGAAGAACCTGATGAAAATACCATCAAAGTATACCTAAACTTGGATTTTCAAAACGACTGATACAAGATAAACTCACCTCACTCTAACAAATTAGGCTTGTGAAGAGCAGATGTGAATATATTTGTGGCAGAAACAAAAACCAAAAACAAAACACATTATGAAGAAGCTTATGGATACTGCAGTGTTTTTCTGGAATTTCTGGATATACTAACCAATCTTTCTTCTACAGACCAAAGGGAACAGTGTACATCAGTGACCTTCTCAATCCCTGACTGTTACAGCTCAGTCCTATACACTGACTGGCATTGTAAGCTAATTCTATACGTGGAGAGGGAAAACACAGGACATGCCTAACCGTGAACTGCACACAGTCACGCACCAAGTATCCTTTGTCCTCAAGTCTGCCTACATAATGAACTGGCTGTGACCCAGAAGACACTTTAGTAATGCTGCGGATGCGGTGGGGGTGGATTCTGCTGTTCCCAAGCCTCCACCGAACACCTCTTAGCTGAGCTGAGACAGCAGGTCTGTGTTATGCCAAGCAAGAAGATGAGTAGAGCTGATGCAACAGCTGTCCATACCTAACCACGTCTATTCTCAAAACCAGCAGCCTATACTGGGCCAAAGAAGGAAAAGGTGCCTTAAATTTAGGCGTTTTCCTGCCACATGAGTGAGTTTTTAAAATCTAAGAGAAGTTATTCCGGCTCCATGCCAGCATATGCTTTCAGAAAACAAAGGTTGAATGAAACTTGAAATTTAATATTACCTTGTTTGCATAAGCAAATGGACGATTTACCTTCAGATCAATGGAAAGAACAATGAGTTTTTTCAGAAGCCCCTGACTTTAATGACCAGTGTGGAATTAAAAAAAAAAAAAAGAAAAAAAAGTAGAATTTCTTTGTTTGCTTCAGCCAAAGTAGTCTTGCTAGGTCAGAGTTACGGCTTCACTGATGAATCAAGACACAGAGAACTCAGGACTAAATGCAAATCAAGTTTCACCAAAGGGAATAATGAACATCTGAACTGAGAAATGAAAAGTACAGATCAAATAAAATTGAGATCCCTCTTTTTCACCTCTGATTTTAAATCTTGGACAAGACAAATGACTTAACTATAATTCTTTCAGATTTTTCAAAATAAAGATGAAGACAAAAAGTATTCCATAGTTTCTTCTAAATGAATCCAACAACTTTGTCATCTATGGCAGCATTAAAGTCATGATGTTTAACTAAAATCAAGGGATTAGTCTCCACTATTATACTATAACAAACAGGATAGGTTAATAGCTGTCATTGCCATTTCTAAATGGAGTACACTATATCATAACGCATTGTTAGAGCTGACAGGCACACATCCCTATTACAGAACTTCTGTGACCTCACACAATAATAGCAATGATGTTTTGATTTTTGCAGAACGTAAAAGATTTTAATAAAGTCAGTGTTTAGGCTTGGTAAGGGAAAGGAGAGAAAAAACAGAAGTGTTCCTTCTTCATTTTAATTTAGTGTTGTTTCCTACACAACTCTTACAACTTTTTTGACACACGAGAAACGCCTGGGGGAGGCCAGTCTGTCAGCAAAACAGTCAGGAAAAATTAGTTATGGAAAGAACAGAGGTATGGAGGTTTTATTTTTGTTTGTTTGTGTGTTTTTTGTTGTCTTTTGTTTGTTTGTTTTAAAAAAAGACATATACTCCTTTTTGAGAACAAATGAAAAGTCAGCTATAGACTAACAAGCCTTTCCTGATCTCCCCCCTTAATAGAACAAAACTGTCCCAAAGAAGTAGGACTCTCAACACTCAGAATAGTTAGAAATTGCCGTACTGTGTCTCCCATAGTTTTCTACAATATATTATATGCTTGCTTAGGGACTAACTATTTCTGAACTTTCTCCTGTGCAATAAATAGTTCCCAAATAAAACAGACTGGTGTTCACTGGAGGTCTGTGAGACTCCGGCTCAAACCAACCTCCATCTGCAAGCACAGACCTGAATTCTGCTGTCAGACTTTGCACCAGAATTACACATCAGTGCTCTTAATAATGGCTATTCTTCTTTTCAATTTCTTGCAAATGTTTTTGAAAGAGTAGAATTCTTTTCTGCCTAATGTTACTGCCAGGCTTTTTTCCTATAAAACAAGTGAAGGAATCACAGAACAAGTATGATATGGACTGCAAAATTATTGTATGATGTATCAAAATGTCACAACCAAAATTACATTTCCTGTCCTTTTTTCTTATGGCGCTCATCAAATGAGCCTTGGCCAATAAATCCACCTCTCTGCAATCTCATACTACATGATGAAGTTAAGCTCTTTTTTATATATTTATTTTTTGCAAAGCTCCTAAGCAGCTATGCAGAAACTGTCCAGACACTCAGCTCCGTGTCATTTTTCTTGCAAGAAAAACTATATATGTGACTCGTGCACTAGTTCCATGAGCGGCTGTGACTTCCCTCACCATGCTACTTGAAGGGAAAATGCCAATGCAAAACATATTTACAATTTATTTACATTTAAATCTATGTGTTAGCTATTGGTGTTTTCATACAGGTGCCACTATCTCAATTGGAAGTGCACCTACCGCCAATAGTACAAAGTACGGGCAGCTTCGTTACATTCTCATCTGTTCTCTTTCTCAATCTATCTTTGTCACTCACACCGCATAAACGCTTCTGGTTTCATACATCTCTTGCAGCATACTAATTGTTTCAAATGGTTTTATCCATGGATAAGTGAAGATAAAATTTTAATGATTTAATTACCAAGCTACAGAAAAAAAAAAAAAAAGATCAAAGGCGGGTGCTTTTAGTATGCTTTTCGCTCATGTTACATTAGAGCCACAGCACAATGCAACATTGAATATCACTCTTCCCAGCATACTGAACAACAGAGACCTTAGTCCACACCACACCTGAAGCGGGCTGAGTGAATTATGCCAGTTGTTAGTTGCATGTCACGAAGGATGCTTCCTCAAAGAAGGTATGTTAAAAAAGCCAACTGTCATTTGACTCCCTAAGCTTTGAAATCAACTGGACAATCCAAATACTATTTTCTAAAGCATGAAAACCAGTTCATTTTTAGCATTTCCTCATCGCTTTGCGTTTCTCTTGTCAGTTGGCTGCTTTACCCTCCCAGACCTCTGTGTCTGGGTTTAGTAGAGATAAGATTCAGTTGTTCTGTATTACACATTTGAAAAGAAAAAGCTAATTGCTCCGTTTGAATAACGTATTACAATTTGGACTTGATTCTTTTGCTTTTCTCCCCACCAAGATTAGCCTATTATGAAAATTACCACCCAGGCACTACATATCATTGACACAGAGCACAATATAAAGGCTGTTTGAGCCTGCCTCTGGGACGCAGCCATTCTAATCCTGCCACTTGGCTCTCATCTCCTAAATGTGAAGAAGTTGGTTAAAATTTTCTATTTCACGTGATGCACTATGCTCTAATACACATACTGAATATCAAAAACTAGCACGTAAGGAGATGAAAGGGAGTCCGGATTGTTCACTCATTATAAAACATCATTCATTCAAAGACGTTAAATACATCAATAGGCAGCTTTACTCCCTCAGCACAATTCAGAAGGATCAACGATACATGCTAGCTCCTGCTTTAAGAATTAGAGACAAGGCCAGAGCAGGAGGGCAAAGAAAACACACATTTAGCTGCAATTAGAATTCCAGTCCGTTGTAACATAATCATTGTTTTAGTTCACCAAATTTGCAGTTGGCAGCGATCTTGCTCTGTCAGCCATCACTGAGCCTGCTCTGGAAAGACCAATACTTGTGTTCACAATCAGCTCTTGGCAAAAGTGGTCGCCACGCAATCACTCAAAGCAAAGTGATATCTATATTCTCATCTCATTATCATTATTTTTCTCAGCCAGGATCCCCAGTAAGAAGACAGAGCTGGCCAAGTTCTAGAGAAGGCTGTGTGCACAGGATAATAAAGCTCTGAAAGCTACATGCAAAAGGAGGGTACAAAACTGACGTGCCATGCAAAGTAATTGATAAGGGATGTAGTGAAGAAACGGAGGAACTCATCCCAGTCATGGAAATACTGTGTAGCGTGCTACTCTAACACTTCTTGGTAGTATAAAGTGTTTTTTCAATATCTCATAAAAACCAGCACCTCAAAATACAGGCACCACTAAAACCTTTAGTTGGCAAATCTCCTGGAGCAAGGATTCAGTTTCATATGCAGTAGTGAAACTGTTGTAAATCACTGTGTACAGCCAACATCACTACATTAATGACTGGCAATGAAAGGGTGACAATACAGGTGGTAGAGGAACCTGGCAAGATAAGTTGCAGGGAGCAACTGTAGAACTGATGTAGAGCAACACTTGCGTCAGGTCCATGTGTTCAACTTAAAAGTTCAGACTTCTGTTTTTCAGTCCTTAGGTAAGAAACAAATTACATGAGTTGTACATATCACAGTCCCCTTTACTAAGCATCTCTGTGCTGCTCATTCCATACAATACGCTTTTCATACTATTTCATAGAATCATAGAATATCCTGAGTTGGAATGGACCCACGAGGATCATCGAGTCCAACTCCTGAGTCCCCAAAGGACGACCCAAAAATCAGACCACATGTCTGAGAGCATTGCCCAAACACTTCTTGGATTCCAGATTTACATTAAGGAAGTCAAATTCCTTAATGTAAATCTGGCTAACCAAAGATGACCTATGTTAGTGCAAAACATTCAAACATAACTTGCTCAATAAAAGTATGTTTGGAAGACAGAAAGAACAGCAAAGAATCTGAGCCATTCACTTACTAAAAAGCATCATCTATTCACAGCTGATACTTTCCAGCTGATCTATTTCATTTTGCTTTCTCTGGGAAAAATAAAAACAAAACCAACCATCAAATAAAAAATACCCCAAAAAACAGAGCCAAGGAAATCAACAGTTTTGAGCTACACTGAAAGCACATATGGCGAGTTCAGTCCCTGGTCTATCACATTAAAAAATTACTGTTTATGTCCCTTAAAATTAGGCTTTATAGATTTTTTGTACTTAACCACAATCACCTGAAAGATGTGCAATGGATAGCATACCCATAGTTTCCTGGTGAAACTACGGAGCACTGCACTCCTCTTTCACCAACACAAACATTGTAGGAAAACTTGTCATACAAATGTATCATTAACACTTCAGTTAAAATCATCAGAGGCTTCCAGTAAGCAATGGTCTTTCCTAAGTCAGCTTTTGTTGCCTGGCATCTTTGCAAATGCCTACAAAGATCTTCATAAGTTCCTTTATAAAGAGTACTTAAGGAGGAAGGAGCCACAGTAGTTTTTGAGATCTCACAGCATTTTCAAGCATTCACATTTCCAGGGAAAATGAAGAGATTAGTTTCAACTCTTTCTCAAGCAGAAAATTGTCATTAGTGAGACAAATAGTCACCAGACTCAGCCAGGACACAGAAGCTCCAGGTCAGAATTACCAGTGTAATTTGTTGCTTATGTGGTCAGCTGTTAACACCTTAGTTGGACAGAAGCAAGTCTTCTGAGGTCAGAAATATCTCAGAAAACAAACACACAAAAAATTCTACCAGAGGTTCTCACATTGGTTTAACTGTAATAAAAAGTCTATACAAATTATAAACCCTGGATAATTTAACTGTAAAAGTTTGCTGGAGGCAGAGACTTGTAAGATAAATTTTTAGCCTGACAGCAATTTCCACTTTACACATTTTGAAAACAAATGTGGCAATGTTGCAGTTCGTGGAGAACAAATTATGTCTTAGAAGCCTGTTACAGGAGTCGAGAAAAGGAGGATTCGCACATTTTAAAGCTGACAAACTTCCATTACTATCAATGTTGACATGTGCTTGGTTAATTCATACTTTACCAGAAATTGCCATCAAGTCATGAAATATAGAATGACTACAAAAATTTCTTAAGCATTCCTACTGACAAATTATGTTGGATTGCCTTGACCAGTTTAACTAGGAACATTTAGAATATTATAAAAAACTGGACTTGATGTTTCTTTCCGAGGTTCTTGTTGGACAGAGTACTTAATCTAAACCATCTCCTGATTCAATATGATGAGAAACGTAGTCTTAACTTCCTACACCCAGAATGACTGGTGTATCTGCAGCAAAGAGATAGATTTTCTGTGCAGAATAGATTTTTTTTTTCCTGGGTAGAGTATCCAACACTGCCACAGTATTGTAGAATCATCATAAGGCTTCTTCAATTACACATCAAGAGCAAAGCACAAATCTAGCTTTTGCAAAAGAATCTGCATGAAAGATTTATTTTTTTTTTTAAAGAAAAAAAGATGAAGCAAACCACAGTAGAATTATTATGAATAATTGCAATTCATTAATATTTTTTTTAAGATGGAGGGGAGAAAGAGAAAATGATTTTTTGCTTAAGGTTATAATGGCCTACAAGATTTCTAGAATGAGCTATGTTATCATCATTATGTAAGTGCTACAAAAATTTGAATAAGCCAGGATAGAACCAACACTGTTTCTCCCTCAGTCAGTGAGAAAAATATGATCTTAGGTAAATATGCTTTCTTTTCTTCTGCCCAAAGGCAGGAATGTTAGTATTTTACATGTATATGTCAAGGCAAACAACTGCTCTTTCCTTTCAAAATTGTACTGACTCCAGTCCTACTGATGACAAGCCTCAAAACAACATCTCTTTGAATGGAATCATTTTAGAACACAATTCCATGTATTAGTCCCTTGCGTATTAACCTCAACAAGCCTGATTTGAATTCAGTATCTGTGAGCCTGTTTTTTTCGAAGCTATGATCATTAATATATTGATTGCACTATACAGGCCTGATAAAGCAAAGTACTTCTTTTTCTTTGCAATAGGATCGCTTCATAACAGAAGAAATAGAGTATTTACTAGCAAGCTTATCTACCTTTATCTCACAGTTCCCCTGATGCTCCTTTGGGAGCCCAGATCCTTTAGACAACTACCAAATAAGCCTCTATGTTAGTCAGAGGTTTGTAACAAATGATCTTGTTCTTCTTCCAGTGAAACACATTTTAATTACTCACCATCTTTTAGATGTTTTCCATGACAAAGTAAGGCTTCATTTTGTTAAAGTAGGGCCTTCTTGTTGACAGGAGGGTAGGCCTTCCCAATAAAGAGCCCAATAATTATTTTCCTTAAAATAATTTGATTTTTTTTTTGAGGTGGTATCTTACCCCTAGCAAATTTGTTTGATTTCCTATTTTCCCCCAACATCTCTAATTTAACTATGTATAGTCAAGAAAACTCATTCCAACATACAGTCCTGTATCATGTACACACATACTGAATCTGATGTGTATGATACATACTGCTTAACCATCTTTTTCAGCTAGGTTACATAATTTCCTTTAGATCTTGAAAATTTTTTTAAGGCAGAAGAGATTTAGAAATTAAAAAAAAATATGTGATTTTTTAAAATAAAATTTATACTTCTGTAAAGCAAAACTACTACAGCGTAACTCGTCATGCGTTCAATAGCCACTCATAATATCTGGTACGTAATTTACTCAGCAAAACATGACAACTCAGATATAGAATTTCACACTGTGCTTACAATTAACCAAAGATACAGTTTAAAAGAAAACCCTCTTCATAACCTCCTTTTCCCGTGGAAATGGTTTTTATTACAGGTTGTAGGTTTCATTAGATCACTTACTGAGGAGGGAAAAAAAAAGATTTCATTAACCACTAACTCAGATAAGGAATAAGATTTTTTTTTTCTCCTTATGAACACACATTTGTTTTGGATACTGTTGCTCTTTTATTCCATGTGTCATAATTTTTGCTGTAAATCTGTCAATCATTGCATTTCAAACATTCTGGAAGTGTAACAAGCCATCGCAGCACCAAAAATGATAGTTCTAGATATAAAACATGAGACAAAAAAAAAAAAAGAGCCAAAGGCACCAGAACCCTGGACGTATGGCAGAGGTCCACACAGTTCTGGAAGCGCAACTGCGTGTGACGCAAAGCGCATCTCTGCGTGATTCCAGAGGTACCATGACCCTGAGAGCACACAATGCGTGCACAGTTCCAGGCAAACCAATATTCATTTGTCCACAAAACAGGCTATAATAAATCCTGATCAGCAGTTGTGCCTGTTCCCTATGTAATTAGCATTTGTGTGCTTTCCTCTGCCCAAGACTGTCATCTAGAATCCTATAGATTACTGCTTTCCATTTCCCCTCCAGTGCTGTAATTTCTGCCAAGCTGCCTAAATGACAGAGAATGCAGTTGTAAAATGATTAAAGAAAAACAAGCAAACAAACCAAGCAAAAAACAATACAAAACAAACCAACTCAAACCTCATCATGTTTGATTTTAACTGCTTTCTACGTTCATTATGTGATAGGTGTTTCCTAGTCTTTCAGGCTTTCCTGAACTGCTTACCTGAGGTTTGGCCCTACAACCTCCACTTCACAACTGAAAGCTAGCTTGATTTTTTATTTTTATTTTTTATTTTTCACAAAATTAGAAAGGTGGTATAGATTTCCATAACAACTTCATGGATTTCAATATTTAATTTGCCAAGTAAGCTTTTACTTATTTCTTAGTAGCTTTACTGATGAATTTTCTGGTAGATCACAATAGTCAGAAAGTATGTATATTATATATTGATTGAAAACAAAATGTCTCTAGTCACCTGTACGAAATTCACTGAATCCACTGTGCTGTCTTTTAACCAGCCCCTGGGAGAAAGCAGGGTTTTACTGGGTGCTATGAAGCTTAACACACTTATGCTCTGATGGACCAAGGAACTCCTCAGTGGGAAACATGAAGAACAAAGTCCTCTTTTGCATAAAAATCTCAATGCAACCTTAACTGCCAGTTTGCTGCTGATGGCTCTGTAATATACAACTTTATAAAGCCTTGTCCAATATTTCTACAAATAAGTATTTATACTCTTAAATCAGTTCTGCCCAAAAAATACCGAGTATTCAGCAATTTGGAAAATCATGGTCTTGTGTGTCTAAATATAGATGTAGGATCTTAATCACTAAACCGTCAGAGAATTCTTCTCAGCTGAGAAAGTAAATATTAATAGTACTCTGAGTCTTAATTCATCAATCTGCATAGCACTTGCAGATCTTTGGATGAAAAGCATTACAGACCTATTTACAGGATCCTTTCCAGTACTCTGGGAATATTTAAAAGCTCTGTAAAACTCTTCCTTCTTTAATATGACTTACAGCATACCCTCTCAAAAGAATGTTTATGACAGTCCCTTTTATATACTGGCAATTGGAATTCTGTCAACCAGAGTTCTTTTGCCTTAACGTACTCTTTGTTCTATTTTTGTTTTTGTCTCACACTTTTGTCTTATTGATTAACGTGGTAGCTGTAGTATATGATGTGTACCTTTAATTAAAATAAGCCCACTTTTAGTTTGTTAACCATATCATCTTAAATGCATTAATTTCTGTACATATGTTGTTCTTTATTGATTGTATGAAATACTTTTAGAAAATAGTAAATGCTGAAAAAAAATAAAATATAAGTACATGGCTAGGGCCAGTGAAAATGAGCGAAATAACAGTTAGGCAAACTTTCAGCAAAGTCATGATAAAAGGTAGGCTCTAGCTTTTGTCGTGTATTCTCAATCTATCTGCCTAGAACTTTTTAATTATCAGAACAGCTGTTCTACAGCTACAGCATTTTTTTTTTTTTATATAATCCTGCATTGATTTTACCTCTATTAAATACACAGAGGGTTTTGTTGTTGTTCTTGTTTGGAGGCATTCTATACATTGAGACCAGCAGAACTGCTTTTTAGTGGAAAAAAAACCAAAATATACCTATTGTGAAAGGGTTCTGTTACTGAGTCTCAGGATGCTCAGCTTACATTGCTGAGTGAAACTGGAACTGGACTTCTGCAAAACACAACTTCAGTGCAGTGCTCAGTGGGTAGAAAATACAGTCAACTGAGAAGCAGGAAATAAAAAGGAACAAGAAAAAAAGTGAATGATAAAACCCATTCTCCCCATATGTTTTCATTTATAGATTGTCATGAAAGCCTACTTACAGGCCTTTATTTATTCAAGCTAGGCATTGGGATTTCCCCTGAACATTCAATATCCCTCACTAGAAATAGTACTACTGCTTTTATATACAGACAGAAAAAATTACTTTCAAGTTTTCATTTATTTATTTATTTATTTTTAATGTATTGGAAACAATGCACAGGTTGATGAGTAGTCCGGGGAATCGCAGAGTGCATAAAACTACTTGTTTTCATGCAAAGGAGGTAGAAGAGAAAAACCTGCAAGACTTGTAAATATATGAAAAGAGTCCACTCAGTACCAAAGAAAGGAAATATATCACAAAATCTAGTATTACCAATCCGAGGAGTATCTAGCAAATTCCACAAAGTTATGCTGTGTAAAACCAGGCCAAATTTATGCCAACGTTTTCAGCTGAACTACAGACTCAGGATCCTCAGACCTATGTCTATTTATATATGTGTATTCATTAATACTAGAATATCTGTTCATCTCCACTTTAATATTAATGTTCTTCCTACTACCAAGGCAAAGTTTATAGGATCTCTTTTTACCACATCAAATGATATGAGCTAAAGAAAAAAGCAAGCAGTAGGGCACCGAAAAGTACCTTCCAATCTCAAATCCCTTCACCAGAGACACATTGTGGGGTGGACAAGGCCAGGCTCCATGGCCATGCAGATAAGGCTTTACCCCTTACTGGCCAGGTGCTCTGAGCAGCCTCCTACTCCACACTGCAGCTGGGTAGAAACACATCAAACACACCTTTATTCCTTTCACTGCACTGATCTCTACCTGATGCTGAATTCTCCTCCTTTTCCTGATGAAGGCAGGTGATCATTCAGCAACAGGCCTCAGGTATGCCGTAGTATGTTCTGCTTTTAACCTTTCTGGCTCATCTTGAACTGGTCACTGCTTACTAATAACGGGGAGGAACAGAGTTGTCTTTTCTCTAATGGAATGGAAAATAGGGCAAAGAAGTCATCTGATTTCACTTGCATACGCAGGATGAGTTAAATATACAGTCATATACACACACCTGTATCTACTAATGTGCACACGCTGTATATGTTATCTATAGGATATTTATAGGCAGACATATAAATATGCATTCGTATACTATTTATATAGTGGGGAATGCAAGAGTTCACACAGGCTTTTTTTTTTTTTTTTGATGAAACTGTTCTCCCATACAGCATTAAAAAACAAGACCTGTAAAGCTCTACAATATGTATTTTCTGCTCTGTAGTGGTAAATCATATAACAAGCCTATATATTGCAAGTATTATTGTGACAAAGGTAAAACATCAATTTTAATTATAAGCCTTTTCACTACTGTGAAACTTCTAACCATTTCAGTAGCATCTAATGTACCTTAAAATTTTTAAATCAAAATACAAACGAGCAAACAGAAGATCGCGTGCGAACAAAAAGCATCGACGCAACAAGAAGCCATAAATACCAAACAGAGCTGTAGCGAGGGCCTGCCTTGGAAACTAGGGATGGGGACACGAAATGGAGAAAACCTGTTGGGAGCCTTTGGTAAATTACATCCCCAGGGGATGTTCCCCAAGATAGCACACACAAAAAAAAAACAACAAAACCGCACAGCAACCTATGCACCTCCATAAGACTGTCACATGGAAGGTATTACAGAAGTGAAAAGCATCATTGTTATTACCACCGGTACTGGCAGCTGTGCAAACACAAGGAACCATCTGCTGCTGTTTTATAAGTGCATGGGTGATCTGGGACAACAGTGAGCTAAAAACATGATCTTCCTAAGTAAGTGAAGTTGGCTTAGTTTCTAACATTTCTGTCAACAAATCTGTGGGCTAGGGCCATACTCCTGAGACATTCCCAACTTAGTTTCTGCATGTAGGTGTTTTAGCAATGTTTTGTTATCCTTTTTTTTTTTTTTTTTTTTAAATGGCCAAAACATTTAAGCCCTCAGGAAAATGACTGTCGCTCATGGACCTTAGGGGATGATGTGCTCAGACATGGCTTTGTTGTAGATGCTGAACACCTTCACAACAACCACTACCAAAACAAAACAAACCAACACGCTCAACACAACAAATAAATGAGCAATCACACACACGAGAAGTGAACAAATAGAGTCTTTTTCTAGTCTAATCCACAACAGTATCTCATCTAAAATTCATACGCCTTTTTTCCCTAGCATTGCTAGCATTGGCCCTGCATAGTGCCAATGTCTAACCACCCCGTATTAAAAGCATGCCACTGTCTTATAGCATGTAACACAATGTCACAATTCCTATAACAAATGCACAGTTATCTTGGGCTGACAATTCACTGCCAACTCACATGTAGGACATTAAAACCCAGGTTCCTGAGGAAGAAAGGCAGCTCAGCAACGTACAGAAAATAGAGATTGAGGTAGTTTGTATTACATATAGCAAGAAGCTACTTAAGTAGTATTATTTCTTGTCAGTTGTTTGTCTTGTGGAGGTTACAACAAACACTGCTATCTGTTCTTGAAAGCAGACTAAAAATTGCAGTACATAATGGAAAAATCATATCGTACAAAGGAAAGAAGAGTACCAAGGTAGAAATTTATTTATAGATCTCAGAAAACTAAGATTCATCACTTAATACTCTGACTTGCTATTTCCATGAAGCTTTGCATTTCCAAAGAACAGTACAAACGCTGGCTAATTGATCCTCATTAATAATTTACTATTGGAAATGACATTATAACCCTTGCCCTTCCAGTGCATCACTGAATCTTCTGCTTTACTTTTAAATTGTGGCTGCTGCAAGGCATACATATAAGCATGTTTTAATCATTTCACAGAATTACAGTTGCGGAATGCTCCACTGCAACTTAGTGGAAGCTGCTTATCACAAGCTACTTGTTGATTCCTCCCCATGATGAAGCCTACTGCTCACATAAATAAATTAAAAGCTTATCTAGTGGACTTAAATCCTCTACCTTTGCATGTATGTTGTATCCCAAGAAGCAAGCATGTAAAATGGTAAAATGCACAAAATCCTTTAATTTTTTATTTTTATTTTTTAAAAACCCTCCACCGCAAAATGTTTTAAACCACTTTTTCATTAGAGGCATTTCATGACAATCCCTGAAAATTACTGCTAAAAATGAATCACTTGCTACATGAACTCATTGCTATAAAAATCAGAGGCCAAAAATCAAGCAGAATTCAAATAAAAGATCAGACATTTACACTGAAGCGTAATTACATCTGATAGAATAGAATTATCAGGGATACAAGCACCCATACTTCAGTCCTCAAGCCAGCTTCCTGGCTGTTAACACAAACACATTGTGGATTGTTTTGAACCCATCACCAGTAAGTTTTATACTTCCAAATGCAACAGAGGATACAGCCTTAAACAATCAGTTTGATCTGTCATGTCAATTCTTAGCTGCTTAAAAAATGACTAGGTTTTGCAATATTCACTGTGAAAGTCCAAATCAACCACAATCAAGTAGTAACAGTAACTATTTTTGTTTTGAATGGATGTACAATAGCACTAACAGTGCTAATAATTTAAATGAATTCCTGATTTTTTTCTTATTATTAAATATGACAATTGGGTACAACATATTTCAATTCACGTCCACATAATTAGTGGCCTAAAATGTAATAATCATGTTACCATGCAAAATTTTTATATGACAGTCATTAAATGTTCTTTAGTGTACTGTATATTTTCTGAGCTACATGTATATTTGAATAATACTGAGTGAAAAATTTATAGGAAGCCTTTTAGCATCTTTTCAAGCATGAAACTGCCTTACTACAGATGAAGGACTTCTCTGTAAAAGTGCATAATGCTATGACGACTCCAGAATTACACAGATAACAGCACACTGTACAAACCCAAAAGAAAAAAGAAAAAAAAAAAAAAAAAGGATCATTCTACCTTATGTTCATATACTCCATGGGTTTTTCCATTAAACTAAAGATTTCCTTGATGTCGTCTTCTGCTTCTTCCACAACCCCTTCACACACAATGGCACAAACATGGTTTCACACACACAGTTTCTCAAACTATAAACTTTTTCCACCTGCAAAGTAAACTATAAATTATAGCCCCTGGAGACTAACTACTGAAAATCTCTTAATGTACATGGCCAATAACAATACATAGTTTCAGGGCTAAATAGTTACCCTGTAATTTAATCATAGAGTTCTGCTGCCATTTATAAATTGCTCCACCTTTTATGTCGTCAGTATTACAGTATTACACCTCCTTTTGAAGCACAGAATGGTATTCAGACATAAAACATGTATTATTCCGAATGTACAAAGGCTGTAAGGCAGTATCCATACATGCATTAACCCAAAGGAAATATATTCTTTTTGGTCAGAACTGCTGATGCAGTTCACCAGGAAGAGGCATGGGAGGAGGGAAAGGCGAGTAGACTTACCTTATACTTAAAGCCTTGGACATAAGAGAAACTAGACAAACTACATCTTAGATTAAAGGTCACCTTTCTCTTATTGCTCTTGCAAAATCTTGTACTTTGTACTGGGAGAAAAAGGTGCCTGAATTCTAGCAAGCCTTGTAATGTAAGCCAGTACCTTTCCCACAAAACTGTGTTTTTATGTGATGTGTTTTATTTTCCTATCTGACAAAATTGCAGTTGGAAAACCATACACATGAAATTCAGGGAAAGCTTAAAGAAGACCAATGGAAAATAATTAGGTCAACAAGGAAAAGAAGAAAAACAATGAAAAGCAGAGATAAATACCAAGGGGCAAAATTAGGAAAAGAACTGATTCCCACTACTGTGGATTGTTTTGTTTTTCCTTTTTTTTTTTTCCCCATAAGAAGTCTTCAAAAAGTCAAAACATAATATGCTGCATTGTGCATATTACTACAACCTCCTTGAAAATAAATCCATCATGATATTGCCAACTGATGCTATAGACTATTATAGAGGACAGGGACTTCAAGAGTCTTTCAGAATGAGTGATTTACTTCCTACAGTTACTTTAAGCTTTGTGGTTTTTAGGTTTGCCATACTGCTACCATAATAATCATTCTTCTAATGAGCAACCTCTAGAGTGAGGATTTATAAGTCCTTGTTATGTCAACAACACTACTTAGTCTTTTAACAGTTAGAGGAGATAAAAGTTGACACTTGGCACATTTCAATAGTTTCACTCTGGTTCATTTAGGAGTTAGATTTGACACCTTATTGCTTTTCATGGAATTTTTTTCCAAGTCAATTCCAACATAGCGCTTCAACAGCAGCAGAATTATCAGTCTGCCTCTCTCCCTCTCTTTCTCAGTGACCTTGGACACTTAGGATAGAATCTACAAAATCTATAGAAAGTGCAAATATACTGAGAACTGTGATCACCAGTGCTTTAAAGAAAGGCTCCTTGAATTTGAACTGATTTTTACTGATTTTTAGGAGAATGCATGATGAACGAATACTATGACTCTTACAGAGAAACTGCAGTTGAGAAACTGAAGCATAACCATATAAAATCTGGTTAACTCCACATGGCTAGCATTCTGGCAGGAGCAACGGGAACCACTCTGAAAGGAAAAGCATTAGTCAAACTTTACACTCAGTTCCATTCATCTTGGCTGCCTTTGAGAGGACTGAACAGCTGACCCATCATTTAACCTACTGAATTGTAATTGGGAATATGTATCCCTGCTTAATTTTTTGTGGAGGTATCTGTTCCAGGATCTCAACATTGGGTCCTAAATCTTAAGGCAGTCAGGATATGCATTCTGCATTTAAGTATCTCAGGAATTCCACTCAAGTAGAATAAATTTGTACCTAAATTAAGATAAGTCTGATTCTAAATAGCTTAGATCTCACTCTCACTGCCTGTCACACAGTTGCAAAAAGAACTGTAAAATGTTACTACAATGATCCCACTGAGTTCTACGAAATCCCTCTGTGTGCATATATACACAAATATATATTTATACATACAAAATATATTTAACACGGGCATGAATGACTAAAAAGGCAATAATTATTCTGAAGAATTAATTTCCTGATACAGGCAACATATCCCTGTTTATAAAAAGGGAATTTGTAAGCATGTTCTCTTACCATACATACCAACTACCTGCATTTCACAAACTTAGGAAGACAAATATTACCTTAATTACAAAAAAACATAATCCACCAGTTTTATTTCCTTTATTAGCTGGGGCCGGTGAAAACACAAGTATAAACCGGGTTAAAATTAAGCCTTCAGAATTACATTAGCCTCCATACACCTACACACAGATGCACAAAAAGCATGAGGAGTAGCTGTCTCTTGGGAAATCATTATTGTAACATACACTTACAAAACCTACTGTACTTGCCTCATGAGCCTAGAACTTGAGATGAGCATGTAGATTATCTTCTTGATATGGATTTTTCACACTCGAATAGTATATAAATGCACTCAATGTTCTCAGATTTGGTCCTTTTTCTAAAGTATGAAGTCATTACATTCTATCATATCCGAGCCATTTAAAATAGATGTATTAAAAATACATATTATTGTGCTTGATCATTTTGGTGTCATTAAATTATTTACAAATGAGATGGCTGTAAACACCAAATTATGGCCAGAACAGGTAAGCAGAATCACCTGAAGTGCATGCAAACACTACTTTGTATACTGAGCTTTCACAACATGTCTCCTTGTCAGTATACCCCCCCACCACTAGAAGTGAGAAGAGAGAAGATATGCCATGCTTGCTTACTGTACAAAGAACTCAGTTGTGTCATCTGAAGGAACTGCTTCAACTTCACTGGTGAAGGAAGTTAAATAATTTTGCATCATAAAGTAAAAACATTCAAGTAGTCTTTTTTTATTTTTATTTTTTGGTCTGTTCATTTATTTTATTTTTAACTATGAAAAATGTTCATGCTTGATGATCCTAAATGTCTTTCATATCTTTGCAAAGAAATCACCCAAAGATATAAATAAACTCTTCTAAATAAAGTTCAGACTGCAGCATTAGACATGTCTACTAATGTATGTGACTGTCAGCCAAAATAAATTAACCTCCAATAGAAGTCATTTTCATAAAATTAATTATTCCAATGTCATCTAAAAGAGACAGGTGCACTGTCACTGTTCCTTCACCTACATTTTTCAATGAACTTATCAAATAGGTTGCAGTTAGAAAACTTTAAGACATCTGCATTTTCTTTCTATTGCCCTCTCTAGATTGAGAGTTCATTATATTTCAGTTAAAATAAACAATCTAGTAAGAAAAACAAGGGGGTTCTGAACAATTAATACATAATATAATTAGATATAAAAATATGAGAGTAAGCTTATTGCTGGACTGAACAACATTGAGCCTCTCACACTAGAACATGGAACTCAGATACTGGTGAGCACATGTTATTCACCTCTGGGATTTGGCTTTTGCTATTCTTCTGAAAATTTACCCAAATGTAGTTGCTGCAAATCTTTCCTAAATGAATTTGGATGGCTAACTGGAGACTGATTTTACCTGCCAATGCCAGCAAGATTCAATCCACCTTGAGCATACTATATTCAAACCTAAGCAGACTTCCCAATGCAGTTGCAGCTCTTGGCTGCTACAAACTGTCTGCTTTTAAGTTCAGGCATAAACTCTTATTCAAGAGCTCCCGTGGTCTTTTCTGCATACCAATTTGCCATACTATGCAGACATACTCAAGCAAGTACGAACATTCCTCTACTCTGAATGGAGAAAGAAGCCTGTGGGGGAAAAAACAGCAGGTACATAGCTGTATTGTGTAAAGCATTGAGCAAACGGATAACTACTTATTATAGACAATATCAGGTAACAGCTCACAGTTAAGATGGGGTTGTATTTTGCACCTGTAAGGATTCCAACTGCTTGCTACATCTAAAAACTAGGAACTCTAAAATTTGCAGGTAAGCCCATTTGTTAATTTGTGAGGTAAAGCTGACTAAAGCAGATTAAAAAATTGAATTTCACTTTAAAATAGAACTTAGATTGTACAAGCCTATTGCTAAATTGTAGGTGAAGCTCCAAAATTCAGAGAGGAATTTAAAATATAATGTCCAATATTATAAATCTCAACATTAATAGCAATACAGGTCAAACCCAAAACAAATCGAAACATGGTAAGATCTGGAGATGTATTGCTACGATGTCAAACCAGCCTCAGTTATGTTGCTGTATTAGTGACAGAATGCTGCAGGATACAGCTGAGAACCATATGTAAATTCCTAAGATGTTGCCAGTCCAAGCTAAAGCAGTCCCATGGAGCAATGTAGCACTAGGAGAGACAAGTTCAGGTCCTCTGGTCCCTCTGGTCCCAGAGCTTCCCCCTAACCTATGCTATAGTGGGGAACTCTGCTCCTCACTCAGTTTCCTTGTGTAGACATGCCCTGAAGTGGAAAGAAGTATATTTGAAAAAAGACAAAAAAAATATGCTCAAAACTCAGTGTTATCTAAACTAGTGCTAAAAATTTATTTTGATTATGTACTTATTGCAGAGATTCCTGATTTTATATATATCTGTATATATAGGCGATTTTTTTTTATTATTTTTTTCCAGGGTGAAAACTGAAAACGCTGTTTCTTTGCTGCACACCACTATGAAGTAGGCTGCAAAACATTAGAATTTTTTTTCCTCTGTTTTGGAATTCCTAAGTTTTACTGTATGGCATTGTTGACAGACTATTCATTCTGAATTCAGTCTGCTTCCATGCCTCACATATCAAATTAAATCCAAACATGCTAACATAATTTTCTAGGTTTGTAATTCTTGTTTTCGGAGTAACTATTACATTTCCCTTACTGACATATATATATATATGTATATATATATGTATATATATATATATGTGTGTGTGTGTGTGCATTTGTTGGGTATTAGCATCCTTAAAACACACACCGTTCTCAAACTTACCTCCTTCTTGGCTTAGTATTTTGGGGGGAGGGGTGTAACAAAAATTGATTTATTAACATACCAACAGCTTGGAAGAGATAACTATAAGCTAGTTGTGAAGAAGTTTGGCCTAAAAGTAATTTGTATATAGAAACATATTAAACATAAGGGTAGGGAAAAATCTTCATGCTCTAGGCAAGGCTTTTCTACAGAATAAAGATTCATCTCCTTCTGCACAGAAATACAATAGTTTTCTAACATCACAACATTCCAAGAGAGAATTGGAGCATATACTATTCAATTTTACAAAACTGTTGAATTGTACACTTGAGACAGTAAATATGGACAGCATGATAAACAGACTTTTTATTCTAGCAAAACTACTTTGTGTTGATATTCTGTGTCCATGATGCATCCAAATAGCTGCCCTGGGGCAAGACCCAAGTGCAATCACGCTGTCAGGTTAAACATAGATATTCTATGAAAATATCTTTAATAAATAAATTAAAGATTATGGCTACTTGCAAAGTAGGCTATTAACTATTTTACAGGCAGCTCAGGCACTTTTTAATCTCTAAAATAGCAGGTTGCCATCAGATATTTAGAGGGTTATTTTCATCACCAGCAGGATAAACAAAACAACATTCCCCAACCTGTAAATCCCTTTCCTGTCTATATCTTAACAAATTCAAGGCAAAATGAACTAGTTGTACTGTCAGCAGACTAGAGGGAGGATGAGTCCTGTCAATTTGTTGGACTAAACCACTCTGTTCAAACAGACTTCAGAATATAGCTTCAGGTTTGCTTCATGCACCTCTCTGTTTTATTATTTGGAGAAATAAAAAGTTTTGGGAAAATGAATATCTAACTTAGCAAAGCATAAGTTGGAGGACAAAAATATTATTTCCTCACCGTACAGCACTTACATGCTCTTAATTCGTCTCAGAAAGGATTAAAATGATTTCAAAGGAAAAGTCCCCCAACCTCTTAATGTGCTGGTTTCCTGCTCTCATTCTGCCTAATCTGATATGATTAGGCAGGGAAATAATGTTATTACTGGGAAATAAAATTATATTTACAACAAGAGTGTTTTTATTTCATAATTTTGAATCAACAAATATATAGCTGTAGAGCATTTCTCTGCGCACTCAAAGGAGGACAGACCTGAATTGTAAAGGGTAGGTAAGGACTCCCCTACACTACGTATTTTGGTTTTATAATTTTTATAGGTATAAAGTTACAGAGAGTGTAAGTGTAAAGTCAACTTCTCAAAGCATTTGCCTTTCTCAGATAACAAGGAAGTCAGAACAATAGTTTGCTCCATCCTGTTGGTTCAGTGGACAGCAATTGTACAGACTTTTCAGTCATTTGGATGTTGTTATGGGAACTACTAAACCAGAGATCTAACAATCGCAGGTATCAATAAAAAACGCTGGTTTTCCTCTAAATTGATTTTGGTTGATCACTTTTACTCAACTATAAAATGCAATATGTACTTGATATAGAAGCCATATTAGTCCTTTCCATGGATTACAAACCACGGATCATATTTGATAACAAAGATTAACATAAAACCTTATTTCCTCTTCTGTTTGATTCTGTCAAAACATTTTAATTCTAGGTTTGAACACAGCTTGCTAACTGACCTGCATTTGTTTTTTCTTGTTCTGAGATTAGAATAGTCTTGGTCAAAATTATAGTCTAACAAGTAAGTCATTACTCAACATCAGATCATGAGAGCCAGAGCCTTTGGATTTGAGGTATAAATTTGAATTAAAGATGAAAAAAGTTGCAACATTTCAACAAAACTGCTAAATGTATACTTAATTTTAAGCTTGTTCTTAATTACTGTGTGGAACATAAGCCACCAAAAATATAAATAAATCTTATTCTGCAGAAATACCTAGCTTCCAAATGAATGCCTATACAAATCAGATCACGGCAGTCATAATAAAATAAAGGCAATATTAAGTTTAATTATAGCAATTCTCTAATATTGTCATCACTAGATCACAATAGTAAGTTGTTCTTTGTACACAGCAGTCACACCAAAACTGGAGGATTATTAATTCAATCATATTTATTTGGTCCACAGTATGAAGTTTTTCTGTTTAAGTTGTGCGTTATAGTCCATCATGATTTTAAACCACATGAATATAATAGAGTTAATACAGCTGAGTGGCAGTACATAATAAGCTTTTAATTTGGACATTGGTATTGAAGGAAGAGTCCAGCTGAAGAATAACAAATTGTTGCCTTATGGATAGCTATTATGTGTTCCTTATTAAGCACAAAATTTAAACTAAAGACTATATTCACTAAAGTGTCGTAGTCATTGTAGAGGTCATTTCAAGCTTTAATTTTCAGAAACCTGTAGATTCCATGACTATGCTATGTGCTTTATTAACTATTTATACAATGTACATAAGAACCAAGCAACTCAACATAGAATTTTCAACAGCCAGCAAGCTGAGAAGGTAACCAAACTAGCCTTATGAGATTTAAAACACACACCTTCCTTTAACATTTTAATTTTTTTTGAGATTTTAGACTTCTAGATTCCAGGTAGTTACTTAACTTGTTTTAGGACTGATAGCCTACAAGATTTCCTAGGCTTTAAAGGAAAAACACTTTTTTTTTTTTTTTTTGTAAAAAAAAGGAACAGATGTCCTTGCTTTTCTTCAGTAAAATGAGGTTCTGTAAAAGTTTATTACTGTGATACAATTTGATACTGTGATACTGTGATACAGGAGCAGACCTACAAAATGAAAAAAATGATGCTGAAGACTCAACATCTATGCCCGTTTCACAAGTACTTACTTCAGACTTGCTCCTGTCTCATCTAATGTATTGGATACTTGAGCACATCTATCAATTTAGTTTTATCTGACATGAATCCAATTCACAAGAGCTAAGCCCATACTGCAAACCAAAGCATGCTAAATATGGACAGCTGGTAGATTCACTTCAAAAGCTCACTCCTGATTCAGGCAAAAATGGTAGTGAACATAGATACCAGCAGCTCCACAAGCTAATGGATGAAGAATCTACACAAGGGTTAGCCTGCAGAAATTCAAAGCTTTTCGGGTTCCAGAACTTCTTAAGGGGTGCATTCTTCTTTGCTGTTGAAGCTGCACCATGTTTATAAGACAGAATAAACTGGGTCAGAGAGAAATGGGATGGCAAGATGAAGTACTTTACTTCAGTAAAGAATTTGGCACTAATTTGAGCACTGGACTCAAGAGATGTCAATTCCAACCTCTGCTCCAATTATTAGGAATAGCAGAATTCTTATTAATTGCTATTACTCTTAAAGCAGTGTGATTCCAAATGTTTAAACATCGATGGATGAAACTTTGCTCATGTTCTGTATGTGTGTGAACATGTGTACACGCTTTACACTTTGTTAATTTTATGTCTAATTAATGCAAAACTTGCAGAAACATTTTATAATTAAAGTTCTTTGTCATTAGAGGCACGCCGCTAAGACACTTCACAAATATGTCCAATTTCATCTGTAAAGAATGACAGACTATAAACAGCTTATTAAGCAATTTGAAAATCATTTGGGAAAAGACTCAAAACTTAATTACAGAGTTCAAATTATTGAAATTGCTCATGCTAGTGTTAAAAAAAACCCTTCAAAACTCTCCAATAGAAATTATTGACCCATTCTTGTAAAGCTAATCTAAGAAATACAATTTGTCTTGAGGCTTTTCTTAAGACAGCAATAATTTAAAACTGCACTGGTCCCCAATAAGTAAGGCTCCAAGACAATTTTGATCCACTGATGAATTCTTCCTAATATGTTCCCTGTGGTACAATTTCCCTAAACATATTA
Organism: Anser anser; assembly: GCF_964211835.1. Classification (NCBI taxonomy): domain Eukaryota; kingdom Metazoa; phylum Chordata; class Aves; order Anseriformes; family Anatidae; genus Anser; species Anser anser. The sequence continues at coordinate 4,710,561 of NC_139736.1, read as the reverse complement.
GGCATTTACAGTCTTACAGAACATGCTGCCTGAGATGCTCCATCACACTGTATCAAACTGTGTGGCCTCAGAACTGCTAACACCATTTTATAACTCCCAACCTTACTAGAGAAAAATTGCTGTATGATTGTTAAATTATTACAGTAGACGTAAGATCCATGTAAGATCCATGCAGAAAGTTACGGGTGGGGGTGGGGTGGGGGTATTCAGAACAAGATACTGGATCCACTAAAAATCACAATATTGTCTCTACCTAATACACAGTTCTCCAAAGAAAAGCAAACCAAAAGCACTATCAGAAGAAAAAACAATTGCCATGTGTTGATTTATGGTTTCTCTATGCTGTCTCTATCAGCATGGAATCGTGGTACTAACTCCTCTTGAAATCATAAACCATCTTGAACCCTAGATACAATTATTCTTCTTCCACTATACATGCTAAAATATGTTTCTGACCATAAAATAAACTCCAGATCCTCCCCTCTTTTTCAACTACAGCTTCTGGAAGAGTACCTTGAGGATTATTACACTGACATAAAGATCACAGCTACTGTGGGCACAGTTGTAAACCCTCCTATGCAACAGATTTTGTGAGTTTATGCTTCACAGTAAGCTTCCAAGAATAAGAGTTATTTGTGCATTAATCTTCATCTTAATAACCCCTTTGCTCCAAATAAATTAGCTATACTTAGCTGTGTCATAATACAATATATTGCAAAGTGCCAGAAGGAAAGCTTCTTTTCCATTTTTCTTTTTTAGAATTACTCTCCACCTAAATGTTTATCATGAAGCCAATGCAAAGCATAACCAGTCAGCATGGGAGCACGATTAAAACAAGGGGTCTTTTTAACTTTTTGCAATGTTCTGCTAGGGACATATTTATGTATGTTACTTGAAAATATATATAAAAGTAACTAAAAATGGAATAATTTAAAATGGCTTGTAACCATAAAAATTCGGCATCTGCAGTGTTTTAAGCAGCACTTGAAGATGTACTGTTTTTTTCCCTAGAATTTGTATAATTTACCTATATTTCAGTAATTTTTAGGATCCCTTTTAATGATTTTTTTTTGCTGAAGTAAAGAACACTAGGTGACTATAAGTATGTGCAACTTGTTAGATCAACAAGAAATAGTAAGCAAGGCATAATGTCTTTAGCTACGGCAGCAAGCTCTGCTCTAGGTGACATTCATTTAAACTAGAGGTGTCTGCTTACATTAAAACCTGCAAAGATAAAGACATGTTCAGCTTCTGGCAGATGAATATTACTACTGTAATACGTAGGATTTGTCCCATGCCTGGAGTTTATGTGCCAAGTCCTTGCAGTATTAAGGCTTTATTTTGGAATTATATCATTAGGACTATAGGCAGAATTAGGCTCGATATTATTTAGAACAGGTGTATATAATCAAAGTAATAAGGCTGCATGTATGAAAGCTTCTCTTGTTCTATTGCAAATCCCTGAGAGTTCAAACATCCATAGCAGGATTCAGACTTCACCCAGGTATCTAAATGATTAAAGCTACTTATCTTGAAAAAAAAAAAAATTAATTATGACCAAATGAAAGAACTCTCTGAACATATGGTTGTGAGATTTGCCAACATCCAATGCCCATTTACTTTTTATTAATCTGTATTTGTAAAATATCTGAGACTTGAAGTTTTTTTTATTTTCTCCCATGTAAATTTTAGTATTATTTTGACTAATGAAGAGATATATCACTAATTGTTTCCAAACACAGAAGGAAAATATTAGAGTTGTGTTCTTAATTGGTAACGTATACACCATCTTCAGTTTGGTTAGCCCTAGTTAATATTATGCTTTTATAGGTTTCAGAGGTTATAAACTTCATAATTCAGTTCAGTTGCAACTGAACAAAAACAAATTACTACTTTGTATTGAAGTTTCACCTTTACCTGCTTAACTTTTGTCCTTGTGAGGGATGTTTAAAAGGTTCTTTATAAGTCTGCCATGAAAAACAACAATATAGTCTTAGGAAAACACAGTAGTAGCCCTTATTCTGATCTTATATAGTGTCTGACCTGGATTCCGCTATGTTTCTTGGAAAGAAAATGACATTAATTTTGCTATGTTTTTCACCTTAACAGTGTAAACCAGAATTAACATCAAAATCTGTGTATTTGCAACAGCTCAACTAATGAGTTAGATCAAAATGAAGTTCTGTTTTTTTGTTGCAATCCAAACCGGGTGGGCCTTACTTTATTCCACTGTTAGCTGAGGCAACAGAAGCACTGCCCTGATTACTGAGTGCTTTATATAGCATGATATCTCACCTTGTAGTTTGTACTTACATTTTCCTCTTGTAACTATGAGAGCACTGTGGAGCAACTCCCAAAGGAAGGTCATTATAGTCATCTTGGAATACTTAAAAAACGATGATATGCATACAAAGTCAGGAATGAGATCAGATTTAAATATTAATGTGAAGATTTACAGAGATTTTTACAATATATTCATAAAAAAACAACACCAAAACCCATACTATAGCATTGTTGTACTACAACTGCCATTCAGTTTAAATTTCATGATTTTTTTTCCATATCTTACTAAATTCATTACTAGAAGAAAATCTCTTGCTGTTTCAACCCCCCCCACATTAGTATAATTATATCTATGTATAAAACAACTGCAAGGCTTAGATTATATCATAACTCAAACAACTATTTTCAAGTATGTTTACATTCATCCCATACAGGCTTAGTGTTTTTTTTCCCATTACTGTGAATTATTTACATCAGAGGTGTTGATTCAAGAAACTTAGGTTTCATCAAACTTGACCTATGTGAAATACATGCATCTGAGATAGCTCTCTGAACTACTGATTCTTGTGTGTCCATCTGTCTCACGCTCCCTCTGCTCTGAACATTCTCCGAAGAATAATGCTAGCATCTGTTTTAAGTATAAGCATTCCAAATTACTGCATAGACGCTTCACAGAACAGTTGAGAAAAATCAGTGGTTTCTATGATAAATAACCACAAATCTTTACTACTTTCTGTAGTACATAGATTTCCTTATTAATTTTTACTCCAACATTTCTCCGTTATTTCAGCTATTGCTTGAAGTCAAGTCTATCATAAGATTCTGTTCCTGTTTAAATTTACCACTGGTGTGAGTTCCTTTGTTGTGGGTGTTCTTTTCAAGGAACATACATTCCATACTGTGTTTACTACCGAAAAGTGAGATTTGATTCTGAATCAAGTAAAAAGACCAGATGAGCCTTGTTACACATTTAAATATGTTTTCACAATTTTCGTAAAAATGGTGCAAGAGTGTCATCCAATTGGATCACACAGAAGATCTTTCAGATTACCCCTTTAAAATAACATGTAATTGCTATGGAAATGAAGATAAAATTTGTGAGTAAGATATATTCTTCCCTTCTGAGCACAGAACAGTGATAATAACCTTGAGCCAAAGCTATGAAAACAGTAAAATATACTGTTCATGTCCACAGTCTCAATTTCTACAGAATTAATTATTTTTGTAGAATCATAATAGGAGATCTGTGGAAAAGAGAGCTCTTTAGTATTAATTTGGACACTTGTCCTACCTCGAACAGATTCAGAGATATACTTGCTTTTGATCACCTTAAAAAAAATAAAAATAAAAAGGAAGAATCACAGCACTCAGTAGAACCAGCCTTGAAAAGCACTGAAGCACTGATTAGGTGCCAACTGAATTATAAAGTCACTCAGGAGAGGGGGTGAGTTGACATACACATGGATGCAGCCAAGGAGAACACTGGTGACAAAAACTATTTTACCTACCAAAGAGAAGAACCTGCTGGTGGAGATGCTGTGCACCAAGTAAGAGGGGAAAAGGTTTTTTTTGTTAACTTTAGTTTTATACTAAATACCAGTACTTGTAAAAAACAGCTGCTACATTGTTTCACTCATGTTAATCCTCTTATTTGCAACTCATCTCCCTGAAGTGACACAACCTGGTCCAGCTTTCCCCCCCATACACACAAACCAGAGTTAGTGTACCTAAGCTTGGTGTCTCAACTTCAGTCAGCAATAAAGCTGGAAAATCCTTGAATACGCAAGTATGCAAGCTCAAAATATTAATAAAGACAGAATGTTGTTAAGACAAGCAACAGTCACAATGTTTCAGAAAACTCTCTGTCATAGTGGCAGATTCCTCTAGATCTGAATCTTGATTTAAAACACTACTAATCGATACCTTTTCATATTATATAGAAAAAAAAATAAATCTATAACTAAGGTGGTCAGTACTAAAATCGCTGTAAACAACTTCTGTATATGTTTTTACACTTCTTCATTTCATGATCTGTTTTACGTGATGAGGAAATTGTAGACAATGGAAGCAGTAGTATGGCTGAGATGTTCAGTTATATCCCTTTCTACCAAGTGTGATTGCTCAGATCCTCATGGTAATTATTTTCATCCTCCTTCTAGTTATCTGTTTATCACCTTGCAATAAATGGGGTTTTTATTTTAAGGTTATTCCATTAAAATCATGTCGATCAATTCAGAAAAATGCATGATCATAATCATGAACTCATCACATCTATTATGTGGCATTTCTCAATTAATTACAGTACATCAAGAGCATGTTATTTTTTGAATATATCCATGTATGCATTTAACACTGTTCTTCACAGTAACATTGTTCTTCACAGTAATAATGTAATCCCCTCACAAAATGTTCAACAGATGCCTTTGCTTACTTAAGACAAGGTGTTCATACCACATCGGAAAACAACACACTCATAAAAACACGATCTTCTACAATACTACAAGAATGTTATTTAAGTCTTTGCATTATCTTTGTGAGTAAGCATATAGGAGACAGTCATCAATTCACTAAACATTGAACTAGCATCCTCTCTGTGTGATACCATGGTCATATTATAGCATCTTAGTACAAGATGATCCAGAAATTAAGAGAAGTGTAGCCAACAGAAATGACAGTTGCTCTTAGATGGTATACAATGACTTCAGTTGTTTGCTTTGTGGTTTGTTTTTTTATATACCAAAGTTACCAGTTTTAAAATGGAAAAACAAAACAGAAATCTGGTATCATTTCATGGTGCTTGATATCTTATGTTCCACCTGAAATACATCTATTGTAGAAGCAGTACCTTTTAATATTGTGGTTGGGTTTTTGTTCAGTTTTGGAGGGGAAAAAAAGCAGCCAACACCACGCTTCCTAAGCATGTTGGTATTCTCTGAAAATCTTCTACCTAGTGTGAGCAAGTATAAGTTGATGCATTAATGCATTTCTGTAGTATTATTGCTGCATGTTCAATTGCAATGTAGTAGATTTTTTTTTTGTACTTACGGTTTCAGGTTCTGCTTTCTTTTTTTCATTTTTTTTCCCCCCGATCAACTACTAGGTTATGAAAGTTGCAGGATGGCACTCAAAAGTATAAAGGTTGGGTACAACCAGAAGATTTAGTCTTTGTCTAAAGTCCTCCCTAGCATTTATGGACAATTTCAGACATTCCTCAAAGTGCTCAGGTCACTTACACCTGGGGCACCATCTGAATCATGAAAGAGTAGTCCCCGCAACCCATGGCTGGATAGCCAGACCGACTGGTGTTTGAAGACACAGACTTCTTAAAGTAAGATCTCTCTCTACATTCTAGCCAAACTAGTTTGGAGTAGAATCATTACAGCCCCTGTAGTCTTCCTCTGGGTGGCACTAAGAATGTTTTCAAACGTCTACATTTCAAAAACGCAGAACCTGTTGTCTTGATCCTTTGTGTTACTTCGCTAACTCTCTACTCCATAAAACACAGCAGGGCAACGTGGCTAGGTCATCGTGAATTCCTTCTGATAGCTAAATAGGAAAGCCTATTGTTACATTGGGATAATACAGAAGATGGGATGATTCAGAAACTACATGACTCCCTTCTCCTGACTGTACAGACATTGTCCATATCTGCTTAATGGTTTTTTAATATAAACACATCTGTTCAACAGCTCTATCAGGATAGCTCTTAGACTCATGAAAGCTGCAAAACACACATTTCAATCTATTCACTCTGCCCTCGACTTTTACCGCCGTGCCTTAGGACTGTACCTTTCCTGTTCTCAGACTCTTAAGCGCAATCAAATTAAGTGGCAAGTGAACAAATTTAACTCTGAACTTGCTAGCATTTCTGAATTTAAAATGAGACCTAAAAGGTTTATAAATCTATTTCTAATTTCCTTTATGTAAATTCACATTACATAGAGAAAACAAAAATCTGTCATTCTGTTTGTTTTGGGGCTTTGTAACTGACACCATATTAAGTTATTTAAGCCCAGTAAAATTTAATGGGAGTTATTCCTGTTCTTGTAACTGTGTTCATTGCCAGAAGATACTTCCAGAAGTGTGGTGAAGTCATTGTTTAATGTCTCCCCTGAGACTTCCAGCTATGTAATGTGATATTTCTTCTCTTCCAATCTTTATTATTGCAGAAGCATATTTACACCATAAAAGCAGAGCAGCTGGCTAGTGACCCTTGGGAGTATACTCTTGTTAACGAAGATTTTAGCCCCCTCCAACAGTTTACTGCATTCAGGTTGATTTAATATGCTGAAAAACAATCCTATTTGAGAGCAACTTACCTTCTACTCACATACTCATTGTTTTCTAAAGTTCTGTCTCCCTTGGGAGAAGAGGAAAAGCAATATAAAAATCTTCTGGGACAACCATGTGGTAGCTAATGCAATTGCTTGCCCTAAGTTTTGCACTTTCAGTTTTAGAGCGAAGGAAAATGGAAGCAAAGGAAGAAATCACAAAGCAATGTTTTCAGGGTACCCACAGGATCTACACCTTCAGTAGGAGTCCTTCTACCTACAGACTAGAAATATTAATTGTTCTACAACACTTCTGATGAAGATCTTAATAGAAAATTAATATCTAGATTGTGAGACTATATTAACCTGTCAGTGTGTTCATATCTTCCTCCATTTAATTTTCATATTTTTTGCTATTTTTTTTTCTTTAATCAGTTAATTTTTTCAGGGACAGTAAGTCATCCTCCAAAGAAGTGTGCCCACGGAAAATACCATACACTAGCACAAAATCAATCAATGATTTATTTATTTTAAAGAAGAATAAAGGCAAGATAATGTCTCAGTTTAGAGGACTAAACAGACAAAACAACAACAACAACAAACACAGGAATTTCCAGGTTGAAAATTTTCTGTATGGTATAATCCACACTTCCCTAATTCGATATTATCCATCAATGACTGCAAGAACCAAAGACTGCAACAGGAGATGCACTAGATCAAAACAACCTGCTGCATTTATCAAAAAGCGCATAAATGTTTGTATATGAGAACACTCACTCTAAAGGAGCTTGGCTAAACTCCAAATGCTAGAAAAAAGTCAATAGGCTATACCCTAGAAAATATATACACTTGTGGAATGAAAATAAGAATCAAGTTTGTACAACATTGGTGAGATTTTCCTCTGGAAGTAGTTCCATGGCTTATTTTCTAGGCTAGAAAGTTGCCTTTCACTAGCAGCCTGACTTGTGTAGTAGAACCTTCTATTCCTTTCTCTTTTGTCTCATAGGCTCACCACATCTGTAAATAAAACTTCTCACCATTCTGTACTAATTATGCAAATCTGCAGCCTTTAGAGGACTTACAACATTTATAGGTTATTGCAGAACACAGCAGTCCTTGGAAAAATCTTTTTGCCTCATTTTCTCCACCTTTAAATGCAGTTATCTACATCACTTCTTCATTTCTTTTACAATTCCTGAAAAAAACATCCTCTCTTTTTTTTTTTTTTTTTTCCCTTCTTTTTACAAACATCAGATTGCTGTTTCCGCTTTTTCAGGTGGCAGAGCTGTTCTCCTACCAATCTTTCTGCTGCATGTTTAACAGGTTAGTTCCTCACTCGTTATATGTATGCAGGAAAGTGAAGAAGCAGGCCCAAAACAGAGATACTAAAATGGTGGAATCCTTTTACCGATTTAGATAAAGGCTTCATGGACGTTTTTCTGGTTTGGCCACTATTAAGTACCACTATTGCAACCAAGGCAATCAGAAAAACAATCACAAGTGTCTGTGACATATCAAAGGGATTTTGTATTATTTTTAAAGATAAGGTAATAACCAACTGAAAGCATTTCACCCTAAATATGGAGTTGGAGACTATGGAAAAAAACACACTACCATATTTAAATAATGATTGAAAAACAAGGCCTGAGTGTGAATACTGGTTAACTTATTGTTCTGTTTATACACCGAACAGATTTAAATTGCTACTAAGAAAACGTATTAATTCCAACTGGAAACAAGCTTTCACTTAAATTAAGCATGGTAACAGAAATTAGTATTTCTCTTCTGTAGTATCTTGGGTTTAAAACTTAACTGCTTGACAATGAGCCTTTCAGCAGACTTTAGACATTAATAACCTCAAATTGTCTCCCTTATAACTTACAAGTAAGCAGTAAGTACTTCCTTACATATCAAACTGAATGGAACATCTTAAACTAAAATTTAAGCTAGCGAATCAACAGCCCTATCCTCCTTTCTTAATAACACTTTAAAACAAAAGAAAACCACAATGAAATATACTTTTTATTTCATGTTAAGATAAAACAGGACTTACCACCCAAATTTACAAGTTGAATAGAAAAGCAGGCTCCTCACGCTGCAGTAAGCTGGCTACCATTACCGAATGGTGCATTGGGCGTTACAAGTACCGTGGCACTTCCTCGAGGCCTGTTCTCAACACAGCCGAAAACAATCTGGGCTCTCCTTGTATCGCTCTGACAACAGGACATCTTGCAGGGAAAATCATGAGCACTGGGTCCTGATCCTGTAGATAATTATTCAGGTAATCTACACACACATTGAAGTGTGAGGTGTGAGACATTTTTGAAGTGCTTGTTACACGCAAGAGACTACGAAGAAGAGATAACTCGACTACAGCTCCTTCCTTTTAGTTATAGGAGAAGGTATCAGAGCAGGAGAATCATTTAAGTACAGCAACTTCTTAACCATGGGAGGCAACCAGTTTTTACGCACATGGAAGATGAAATCAAGGACAGCAAATAGATATCTTGACTTCTGTAATCTGTGAGATACCAGAAGAAGAAGATGCTGGTGTTGGTGAGAATCTGGCAGATGAGGTGAGCTTGTGAGATACAAAGGGAGGGTGTAGAGGGAAGGCTGAGCAGCAGCAGGTTGCATGGGCTGGGAGTCCTGGAGAGAAGAGGAGCACGCTTTGTTTGCACAGGGCTGGTTCTGCTTGTACGTGCTGTTCATTTAACAGTGGGGTGGCATCCAAACAAAAACTTCACCTTTTTTGTGCTATAAAGGGACAAAGGCACGTGAAGAAGGTGCTGTCTTGAACACCATACCTCTGTCAGACACTCAAAACGCCAGCGTTAACACAAAAAAAGTGACCTTGGATACGATGTGGTAGTTTACTGTGCTTGCCTACTTGACTCTATCACGAGCAGACAGCTTGTCAAAAAGGAAGAAAAAAAAAAAGAGCAGAAGCTGGCTGCCAATCTTGACTCAAACATTCCTTACACTCACTAAATAAAGCACAACTGAGCTCAGCCACCTCGCTGCCAACCTCGCAGGCTGAGAGGAGCGAGCAGGACGGAGGCTAACTCCTTTTGTCACACACCCATTTCCCTCATTCGCTGAAAAAAAAAAAAAAAAAAAACACCCAAAAAAAAAAGGCATAACCGCTGGGAAGGCAGGAGCCGGAGCAGCGGCGCCTCACGGCCCTAGGGGGCGCAGCGAGCAACGGCCGGGCCCGGCGCGCACGCGCGCGGCCGTTGGGGAGCGCGGGCACGCGGGAGCGGAAAAAAAAAATAACCCCCCCGCCTCAGGGGGCGCACGCGCGCGGCCGTTAGCTGAGCGCGGGCACGCGCGGTAACGTCCCCCTAGGGCTCGCGCGCTGCGCGCGGCTCCTCGGAGCCCTTTCCCGCCCCGCGCGGCCGCCGCCCAATCAGCGGGCGGGCTGGGGGCAGAGCCAACGAGGGGTGGAGCGGGAGCGTGAGGGGAGGCTGCGGGCAGGTCCCGCCGGGCTGGCGGGCGGTGCGGGGTGTGAGGAGGGGCAGCTTCGTCCTCCTCATCGCCTGTGGCGAGCAAACCTGTGTTAAAATGCCCCCCCCCCACACCAAGTCCTGACAGTTCCACACACCCGTCCCCTCCCTCAGCGGAGGATGTGCCCCCACACAGCCCCGTTTAGGTGTAGGGCAGGGGAAGGTGGGCTGAGGCGCGGCCGCGAGCTGCGCGCTGAGGGGCTGAGGGAGGGGAGCGGGGCGGGGACGGCGAGGTGGGCGCCCGGCAGGGTGGGAGCCGAGCCTGGGCTGGAGGGGGCGAGAAAAGTTCGGGCTGCTTTTCGGGGGAGGAAGCTGGCAGGATTTTTGTTTGATCAACTTGGAGCCTAGGTGCTTTGTTTTGCACTTGGCGTTTCTCCGGGGTGCTCCTCGCCCGGCGACTCGCAGCCCCTCTTTTTTTTGTGCGGGGGGAGGGCATCTCGCACGAAACTTTTACGGAAGGCGGGACTGAAACAATACCCGGTGCATTGTTTGAACGTTAAAACCTTCGGCTCTTGCTGCCTTTTTTTTTTTTTTTTTTTTTTGGGTACGGTTTTATTGCCGCCGCCGCTGCCGTTGTGGCAAGCGCGTTCCCTCTTGTGTTTACAGCCTCTGTGCGGGAGAGACGCTCGGAGGAAGGAGCAGGATCCCCGGGCTGCGTAAACAAGGAGAGCAGGAGCCCAGCCAGGCGAAGCTGGGAGGATTTCACCTTGTTGCTGCTTGTTTCGGGAGATTTTGCCTCCCCCCGCACCGCAGACCATCCAGCGGAGGGTTTCTTTCCTTGCTGCGTCCGCAGCCGGCCAGAAGCGAAACGCTTTCCGTGTTAGAGGTGTTTTTTTTTTTTTTGTCGCGGTCTCCCTACGAGAAAGACATCGGCACCGGTCTGCGAGGAGGAGGGAGACGCGATCAACTGAGGTTTTCCCTGCCTCCGGCTGAGAGTTGAAGTGACACCGCCGCTGGCCTGTGGCTGGCGGACTGCACGGCTCGCTGGAACCGCGGCCAGAGCCGCCCCAGTTACCTGCTCGAGGACCCTTCTAAACCCTTCTGTTGACGGTGGAGATTTGTATCCAGAGGAAAATCGGATTACTATAAACTATGCAGAGCTTTGCGGGGATATCTGGAGACTACTCTGTCTGCACGGCTAATCTTGAAATTGTCTGAAATAAATCCTTAGCACAAGGAATAGAGATACTTTCAATTAGCATTTTTTTTTTCCTTGGTGCTTCCCCCCCCAACTTGCACAAGAATTTAACACTTTCACAGCAAGGTTTTGCGGGAGAATGGGACACATGCCGGAAAACTCATCACGCTTCATGAATATCACAGGGGTAACAGTTTCCGTCATCCTTGCGGTATGAAAGGTACTCTGGATCGTCTGCTGGTGGCTAACATGGATCAGGCTTTCTCTGTGTCTGTTACAAATGTGCTGAAGGATCCGGATTTACTGAAATACTGACGCCAATAAACTTGCTCCCTCTCTGTTGAAGGCATTGGATGTGACAGCGCAGAGAAACATGTGTTTCACATTTCTGACTGGTTGTTTTGGCGCAATCAATACCTCCACAAGAAACATTGACTTAGGTGGCGACTATAATACAGTGAGGCACACAGAGTGCTGCCTTCGGGTTGCATGCAAAGTGAGCACAAATCAGAGAGTCCTCGGTTGCCGTGACGTGGGGGCTTCTGCTCCCCCAAAACTCCGGGGCAAAGGCAGCTGGCGATGTTCCCAACCCACCAAAGAGAGCCCGGCCTCGGGGTGCGGAATGAGCAATGACCAAAGCGCTGTCAGGAGTGGCAGGCAGTCAGATCCGTTGGGGATCGGTGAGGCAATAATGGTTGAAAGAAAGGTGGATCGCAAAATCATTGCCCGGAGGAATAGCAGGCGAGACGGAATGATGATGAAGTTAAACTTCTGTTTCTTCTTCTGTCGGGGATGGTGGGCGTTTCTGTTGCTTCAGCTCCACATGTTGCAAGCACTGGCACAAGGTACGGCTAGAGACATTTTTGTTTATAGAAATGCTGCATCTGCCTTCTAAGAGGAAAGAAATCTTGCTAGGGTAAAGATATAACATTTTACTTCATCCCTGTCAGAGGCAAACTGCAGGATTTGCACAGAGCTGATTTCATGTAGGAATAGTCATTCATTATACACAATCCTGTCTTTATGGAGCAGGGATTTGCAAACTGTACCTACATGTTTCCCTTTCTCATCCTCCCTTCTTTCTCCTATCCCCATCTCCCACAGAGAATCAAAAGCCTTATCGGGACCAAGTCTGCATTTTTATTTACTTAAATAAGTCCGTCATGTCAGTTCATTTTCATTTAGGCAGCAGAAGAGTTAACTGCTGGTTGTGTGCGTTTAAAAACACTGTGCACTGGGATAAGTTATTAGGAGAAGGGGACTCATAAATCCGCCGACTAGAACTAAATCAGGCATGTAAAAGGAATTCTTTAAGCATATGAGTACTACTCTATGTGAACCTCGGTTCGAGCATTGTTCATTTCTTTTGGATTGCCAAGTAACATTTACCCGAGACAAAAACTGCAATTGATTCGGATCTGAGCATTTCCACATCAGAGATCCTTGCAGTCAAATGAGTCACTTGTAAATGAAGGGTCAGAGTCGACCAATAGACTCTAAATATCAAGTGTCAGTCACTTTGCATGTAAATTCTCTTCTCAAAAAATCACCAAATGTAGCTTGATTCTTAATAATCCTTTGACAGTGTAAACAATAAATGGCAGGCAGAAGCATTACAGTTCGCTGCGCAAAATAACATGCTGAACAAACGCAGCTTTCACTTTCTTTGCTGGGCTGAGTTTTATTGCAGTGTGCATTGTCTGGCAGAAGTGGTATGTGTCGTGCAGTGCTGAACTGTATCGTGTGGGACGATGAGTTAGTTATTAAAAGCGGAAGTTAATACTCTCTGAAGGGGAATGGTCTTTGTGTTTTAGTTCTTTGTTTCCGAGTATTTCATAGGGAACAACAGTGCATTCAGTTTTAATAACTGGATGGGCTCGTGAGTTGAGGAAGAGAGGTTGCAGAGCCAAGTCTGCTCTAGTTTGCCTGCTCAGGGCTTACTATTGCACCTTCTGAAAGTTTGGAGCCGCAGGATACAGAAGAATTTTGAGCCAGTGTTTAATAATGGACTCCACCCTCATAAACCTTTTTCAGTGCTTTGTTTATGCTGTCATTCCCATTCCCAAACTACTTATGCTGAGGCCTGCAAGCCCTAACAGGGTATTGTTATTCTGAAACAGGACATACCTGAAATAATTCTCCCTGCAAATTAAAATTCACATAACTTTTTTGTTGCTTTTGGTACTTGTTGTTGATAGATGCCAGCATGATGCTTCATTCTGGAAAACAAGTGCTGATTATTCTTGGTGTTTACATTAAAAATGCAAAAATATTTCATTCAAGACAGTTTTAAGGGCAAGTGATTCAGGAATCAACGTGGATGTCATGTAAAACAGTTTTCTATGGTTTAGTAGTAAACTAGCCATCATGTTGGATTAAAAAGTGAGTTGAAACTTCTGTTTAGCACAAACTATGGAAAAAATATTTCAATAGCATATTTCAGATTACTAAGCATTTGCAGCATTATCTGTTTTAGGTCCTGTATCTCTTGAGGAGTTATGTGGTGGTCACAAGCTGTTCTAAAGAAAACTCCTAACACCAAGTTAGCTTAACCCACCAGTAAATAAGAGAGGAGGGAAAGTGGAAAGAGTAAGATGAAATATTGGTGTAGATGAAGGTATGGAGTTTAGAAGACACTAAACAATGAAAGAAAAGAAAACAATTATAATATGTTTCTGCATAATATAGTGCAGAAAATGCATCTTACAGTTAGTCCTTTATAAATTCTTTGACAGATAACCAATGTGGAGGTCTTAATGCAGAGTGCTTCTATGACGTTTTCACAAAATTTGTGTTCATTTATAACTCATGGTTCTTTTGGCTCTTTGAATTCAAATGGATTCTAATACACCCATCATTTGTATGCCAAAATTTACTTTGGAGATAAGATGACATTTTTTTATAAAAGACCTTCATGAAAATAGACATTCTGGTACAGCCACAAAAAACTTTAATGGAATGATGTGGTCATATGCATGACCGAATTACATGATTCCAATCTCTTTATGTGATAAAGAAATGAATGTTCTAAATATATAGGCCATGGCTATTTTGATGAATTATAATACTATGCTATAACCAGCTAATGTTTCTGTAATAACCACTTCAGCATTAAAGAAATAAATATTTCAGGCATACTGAAATATGGGTTCTAAATTCATGGGAAACAGATTAAATAGTCGTTGAGATTAAGTGTGTTATACTGTAAAGTGAATGGAATAAAGTATTTTCAACTGCAACAGGTGGTTTGAGAATTCTCTAGACTTGAATCATCATCCATGTACAAGAAGATCTAGAGGTGAACTGTAGGCAGAACCACTCCTAAATTCATTTTTTACTTAGCTTTTCAGCTCTCCATCTTCTCTGATAGCTGTGTTAAACAGTTATAAAGATTTACAGGATTGCGTTTTCCTTTTCCAAGTAAATTTAATTGTTATGAATCGTACATTAGTTTACTGTACTGCATAATCAAGCATTTTCTTCAAAGCTTAGTATTTTTGGTGCAGACCTGCTCATCATGGAAGTGGTTTTCTGGTGGAAGAAGCCGACGAATGACAAATGCTGTGGCCTGTCCCATGAACATAGCAGCGGGAGTACCATTCTAGGCTGCTTTGGTCACAGATCTGTATAGGCATCCATGCAAACTGCGCACGTTTCACTCTACTTACCATCCCAGTCTGTGAATGTAAAGGTTGTCTGGCAAACTGGCCTGTGAGAGTCTGAAAATTGGTGTACATTTCTTTGCTTATTTAGTTCTTTATGTTGGTTAGCCTCTGCCTGATGCCCCTTTTCATGGCAATTTTGTTAAATTTGAGTATTAGGTGCTAGTTAGCCTTAAGTCATTGTGTGTCATCAAACAGCGATGAGGTGCTAATTGATAACCACCATCATTATCAAATCAGAATTTGCAAGGTGATGGCAGAGGTGAAGTATTTCGGCACAGTAACTAATATTCTGTAGTGACATCTAGCTCACTAGTGCTAGGTTACTCTACGTGCGTCTTAATGGAGTTAAGTACCTTCCTAACGTCTTCTGTCAAAGAATTAATACTTAGAAAATATACTTCTTTTGGATTGATGTCTGTAGTTCAGAATGATCTTAAAATAGATAAAACCAATGCATAGCTTTAAGTTTCTCCAATAGGAGATAGTATCTTTAAATATTAAGAAGGGGAAGCTTGTCTGAATTTTCTTAGTTTAACAGCAATGGAAGTGTAATCTTTTTATGCCACTTGGTGAAATCTATAATTCAGCATTCTACAAGGACCTGAATGCGTATTTAAGGTGGTATTGATATCCGTTGTGCTTTGACAGAAGCAGTGATGTGAAAGGTAGTAGAAAATGTTTCTGGGGCCCAGCTTTTCGAATTCAAATATTTGATCTTCTCTAACTTATAAATATGCTAAGTGTAGGAAGTGTTTTCAAGCAAATTTCCAACTGCATTTGATGTGCAGAAAAGATAAGCAACCTGCAAAGAGTATTTTGCTGTTGGAAGGACAGAGTTTCATGTGAAGGCGATACTTACTGGAGAATGAAAAGCATTATGAATTAGATGTTGAATGGTGCATTTCTAATTGAAAGAGATTCTGGTACTGTTTTTTGGAAACTCATTAATGTATACTGGATTTACTTGTATTCCCTTTCTTCAGAAGAATGTTTTAAACGCGTGCTAGTTTTTTAACAGGTAAATTCTTTGTGTATATAATTATAATAATAAAAAATGGATTTGAAGGAGCTGTTACAAGCCAAGTATAAGTAGAAACAGGATGGAGAGAGTAGGCTTTTTCTGTGGCCCTATCGTCCAACTTTTAACCCTACTGTGGTAAATCTAAGTTTGCTCTCTATCCTTATTTTTGCTGAAAAATGACTTAATCTACTTCCTAAAGCAAATTCAAACGTATCTGTTAAGATTTAAAGTACAGTGTTTCAGACAGTTTCGTGAGAGTGCCCTGTTACAGTGCTATTAGAGGGGCAGGAAGACCATATCTAATAGGTGTTTGTCACTGTGTTTTCCATGTATTACCAGAAGATACTTAGACTGGTGATGACCTAGGGGCAGAGGGAAGTTGTGGCAGTTCAGTCTCAGAGTTTTGCAGCACAACTTTCACATCACTTAAGAAAAAGGGAAGGGAATCTGCTGTGCCCATGGATCGTTGTCTTTGAAAGGTTGTTCTGGAAGGTTCTGCCATCTCAGTGGCGTACTTGTCTATTCTGAACAACAGAGACAAATATTTGCCAATATTTTAAAGATTATCTGGATGATTAAACAAACTGTAGAAATGTTAATAAACAATCTTAAAGTAAATTATTACGAAGCTGTGTGAAGGGCTTGGGCTTCTGGATGTCTCAGGGTGTTTTTCTGTTTGTTTGTTTCTTCTACTGTTCTTACCAGCACATATCTACACATCTTGAAAGCACTGTTGATGAAAACAAAAGATTTTCATCCATCTACCAACTTTGTATACAGCTTTACCTGAAGCTGTGTACATTCTGACGGGACTGGTTACTTGGTTCACTGGGGCCTTTTTGCTGTAATGAGTCTGTGGGCAGGCTGAAGGCAATCACGTTCCACATGGAGCAAAATCCTGCTCCTGCTGAGCTCATTGCAGAAAGAGCTTTTTCTACTGTATATGCTGAAACCCTTTGCATATATAATATGTATTTAAATACTTTTTAATGAACAAATTGATGATTTGTTGATCCCTTTGTGGTCTTCAAAATGTTTTTTTTTCTTTTTTTCTTTTTTCTTGAAGTTATATAAACTAGATTAATTTTCAGAAAGACTTGCTCAGAGATTAGAACGTGCCAGATCTAAGGTAGCCAGTGCATCTTTAATCTTCATTCCTTATGCGTGAGCATTATGATTAACTTTAAACTGATACACAATATTTTACAGCCTACCTTAGAACTAAGATTGAATAGTGCTCACTGATTAATTTTCCAGTATTTTGTTTTCTTGTCAGTGCTTGAACCCATCTTTCGTTTACTTCAAATCTTTTAAATTCCACACAATAAGACTTTTGTGTGGACAAAAGGAAGAAATCTTAGCAGCTATAGCATTGCGCTGGATTAGGCTACTTAGAGTTTTTACAGCTGGAAAGCAGGTGATTGGTGAGACTTGGTTTCTATGTGTGAGTGACTAAGGAGTGAGTATTTTCTAGTGAATAAAGACACTTCTCTCCATGTGCCTCAAAGATGACCCTTCACCAGCCATACAGATCAAGCAGAACAAAAATATAACTCTGTGAAAGGTCTGTTCCTGAAGAAGTTGGGGCTCCTGGAGTTCTTTCTGCCTGTGGCGATGTTGGTCTTCTTACAGAGTAGTTGAGAAAATTTCATAATTTTCATTCCCTAGGAAAAAATACGTTTCTTACTCTGATAAGTAGTCAAGTGGTTACACATATAGCCAAGTTCACTTTTGCAGATGTGTAGTAGTTGGCACACTTTTGTATGGGAGGTGTATTGTTTTCTCAGTTTATTGGTTATGAATGGGTATTAAATAGATGCATTTTTTTTTTTCGCTTAACTAAAACTTTCAGATTCCTTATGGACATGGTCTTTGAATTGCCAGAGCCCTGGAACTTCAATGGTTCTACAGGGATTAGTTCATGTGGCATTTACAGGTCTGACTTCAAGGGGTTACATGGTTGAGGAGGGAAGAACCTTTTATTTTAACATACATACTGGCTTTATTACTTTTAAACTACTATGGCTGTTTTTTAAGATCTTGGAATGGGTTGCCTGGGGAGGTGGTAGAGTCACCGTCCCTGGGGATGTTTAAGGAAAGATTGGACGTGGTGCTTGGGGACGTGGTTTAGTGGGTGATGTTGGTGGTAGGGAGATGGTTAGACCAGATGATCTTGGAGGTCTTTTCCAACCTTTATGAATCTATGAATACAGTGTTTAATTAATTATGCATTATACAGATGCTTGGCTTGTAGGCATACATGGTATTTGCACACTGTACTTTGAGTGTTAGTGTTTTTGGTTTGCTTAAAGTTATTTTTTGTTTTGCTCTGGCTCCAAAAAAAAATAATCCTGTTACTACAGTATATAGTAGTCTGCAGCTAATCATATGTTTTCTCTGTGAAATGCCCTGTAATACAACTGGCACCCTCAGTAATGTTGAAAATGTAGGCTTTGAAAGGGTAAGTGTTTGTAAGGGTAATTTTCAGCTGTTTTAGCTCCCTGAAGTAGCTGAAACTGGGGTCACAAAAGCATCAGGGATGCGAAAGAGGTGATGGGAATATGTGGCCAGGGGCATGACCCTGGCAGCCATCACTAAGATGAGTTTAAATTGTTAGAGAAGTTTCAGGTTTAGACAAAAGGGAATGTGCACAGGGAATGTGCAAGGGAATGTGAACAGCCTAACTCACGAACATTTGGAGGCTGGTGTTGCTGGATAGAAAATAGAAAGGTTAGTGCCTTTAGAGGGGTGGTTTGGAAGACTTAACATAGGGTTTCTTCTCTGAAAGACACTTAAGGGAGTTTCTCCCTGTGTTAGAGGGAAGCTTGTCAGGTAAAGTCAGACAATGTGAATATTCCCCTTAGCCCCCTTACATCTAAATTCTTGAAACCTAAAAGGGGAATAATGTATTTTTTTCCTCTGTCTTGTCTACTAAAGTTGCAAATTCCGCAGATATTACTTGTTAACATTGGTATCAAATATGCAGATTCAGCAGGTGAAAATGATGATACGAGCTCCAGCAACTGATAAAATGAAATCTTTAACACCACTTTATGCAAAATGTGGAAGTGGATTGTACAATCTTATGGTATGTCACAGCATTGAGATAAGTTCTGAAGTGTCATTCTTGATAAATGATAAAGCATTTGTGGGATTTAGGCAGATAACTTGAATCTTTAATCCTGTTTTTCACATTTCCATGCTCTATTGCAGCAGCCTGAACAGAAAGTTGATTCTGGTAGATAAATCATTGTCCCTTAGGTCTATTTAAACCACTTTATGGCCTTTCAAGCAATAAGCCATATATTTTTTTAATAAACTCCTAGGTCTAACAAGTTATCTAGAAAATAATTTGTTGGGTATAGCCTTCTTGGACCAGAAAGTAGACAGTAATGATACATAGTTCCAGTACATGTTGCTAAAGTGGTCCCACATTGATTCCAGGATGAAATTGAAGAGTTCTTAACTCATTATTACACACACACACAAAAAAAATCAGATCTGGTAGATGCTACTTCCAATCTCATTTTCATATTTATCTAACTCTGTATATGTTGTGGCTTTGATAAGTGCTTTTGGCATTGAGTTTATAGGAAGTCTGCTCAGCAGCATTACTACCTCTTAAGGGAAGTACTAAGAAAATAATGAAACTATAATTCAAATATGTCTAACATTTAGACATATAGAAAAATACATTTCTTTATATTGGACTGTTTGCTCGTCTAACGTTTGCATCTAATACAGAGTTGGTAGAACACAGTCATTGTTATCTTCCTTGTGTGTTGGAGAGCATCCCTTCTTTCTTATTTCTTATCTTTAAGGAAGTGCAAAGGACATTCATGACTAAGTAGTTCTGAAATAACTAAATGGTATACAGTGATTGGAAAATAAATGCATAGCACTATGGCATAGCTGCATTTCAAAGATAATGCTTTCATTGTAACATGGAACGAATGGCAAGTGACACAGTGCTGTAGTATTGAAGTGGGTAGGAGGAGGGAAGGAAATTACCTCACAGTATTTCTAAATGGGGGTACTGATTGTAGTGTTTTTAAGTTCTCTGGAATCTGTGCATGTAGAGGTACTACTGACCTTCCTTTCAGATTGTTTGGGGCTGTTTTCTTTCCTTCAGCATCAGAGGTTAACTGATTGTAACCTATTACGCTAACACAATATTTGTAAAATAGCACCCTGGTGTTTTCTTCCCTGCTGTACTCCTTGCTTAGGAGAAACTCTTTGTCCATCAGCAAATATGGCCTTTAAACTCAGCGAGCACGCCTTTTTTTTTTTTTTTTTTTTTTTTTTTCCCTATGATATGCACAAAAACTTTACCGTTGCTTAGTTGATAATGCTCTGGAAACACTGCTGTTCATACTGATGAGTACTGTCTAATTGCTCATGTGTATGCCCATCTGTGTGCCTCGCTGTTCTCCTCTGTTTGCTTTATCTTTCTGTCCCAGGTTGATATAACCTTTACCACAATGTAGTTCGGGTCTCTGGTTATTGTATTAGTTACTGTAACACACGTAATGCCTACTGCTAGTAAATGACTGAGGTGATAGTTTAAAACACTCTTTTTTATTTGTGAAATACAGAACAGATTCCTTAGTTATCCTCTAATGGGCCACAGAATAGGTTTTCTAGGACACTCGTGTTGTCTGAAGCAGGGCTTTTATTGTGCTAGAAGGCCTTATGCACAATAGGTAACCAGAAAAATTGTTTCATGGTGGGTTATCCCACCATTTTCAAAAATGTTAGGTAAGACTAAGAGATAAAAGATCAAGAACAGTAACTCCTGTATTTTGCCTTATGCTATTTTTAATGCTAAGAAGTTAGTTGCTTTTTGTTGTTGTTATGTTTTTGTTTTGCATTGTTTTGTTTTGTTTCTGAAGAGGGAGTAACTGAAGATACTTCTAAAAAACTTCTTAATATATGCCACTTCAAACAGCAGATTTTAAGGTAAATGCTACCCACCAATTTCCAATTTTCCGTTAAAAATATTTTTTTGCAAACATAATTGGTTACTTATCATTAGCAACGTCGAATATGTCTCAGATGGAGAAAAATCATGGATAATTGTTAAATTAATTTCCTGAATCAGTATGTGTAAGCATCATTTAAAAAACATATTCTAAAAAGAAAATATTCTTTGTAGTTTTCTTAAGCTCTTTTATTTCTTTTTTTAAGTTCTGTGCTGTCTTCTCTCTGGGAGAGTTTGCAAGACTCTCAGCTTTTATGAACTACTCCTGAGAGGTCTGTGCTTTCCGCTCTTGAAAAGAATACATATATTTTATTCAAAAACTTCCTGAAATTTGTAGACTGAGATAAAGTGTTTCCTTTTCACAGAGCCTAATCGTGCTAGTGCTGGTTATCCCTACAACAAGACTAAAATTCTACTTTTAAACAGTTTTGTTCGTTGCCATGGGAGACTAGGTTAAATGATTTTGCCTTAGTTCAACAAGCAAAACAGGCTTATTAGTACCCAGTGCCTTTATTTCAGGTTCCCCTATACCTGTGTCAATATCAAACTTTCTCACATTTTCATTATATATGATTTATTAATAGCTTCTAATTGGTAAAATATTTATACATTTTTTTTTTCCGAATCTTCAGTTGAGAATTGAGAGCAAAAGCATGTCAAACTCAGAAGTTTTAAGTGCTGGGAGTTCAATGCCACATTCACTATGTAAATATATCATGATTAAAATAAGATGCCTGGTCAATTCCATTCAAGTGTAATTTTCAGCTTTTTTTATTCTGGATTTAGCTTTGTCTTCTGCTACCTAGAATCTGAACAGACGTACATATGGCTCACTAAAAGTCTGGCACAGTAAAAGTCTGCTGCATTAACTGTTGTACTTGGTAAATTTGACTGCAAATTAGTTGCATTGCAGTTTTGCAGTCCAGACAAGATCTAAAATTTAAAATTTTGACAGTTTCAAATTGTTGGTGTTATACTATTATACTATTTATACTATTATAAATATTTGTGATATTATATACTAATATAATATATCATAATATACAATATATATTATATATATAATATAATGATAAATATACTATTAAATATATACTGTTATACTATTAAAACAACAGCAAAAAACAAACAAAAATAGTAGGTTAGCTAGTGAGAAAATGTAATATGGCTCTGCAACTGGACAATCCTAATCTCTTGGGCAGAGATGAATACTTTATCTGTAACAATGCAGAATGGAAGCTTGATGCCTGCAAAATAGCTTTCACCAACAAATGTGTTATCACTTTCAGCCTAAATGCTCTTTGACTGAATAGAGATAAAACACTTTTTTCATTTTTTTATGCATTTGACATTATTCTGAATACATCTATTTTGATATTTCCTTTCTATAGACAATTTCCTCTGTATGTTGGCAGACAGTGAGGAGACACATACACAACTAAACAGGCATACGTCATGGTAAAAGGAAAACCTGTCAGCAGAGGAAGCTGTTGGCAGAGGGAGCTTCCAAAATTACCTCAGGTGCCTTCCCCTAAGTGGCTGAGTCCAGAAGGGCTCAGTGCAATGAAGATACTCTTTGGTCTAGGCTCTACTCTTGCTGAGGTGCAGCTAAGTAGGATTTTGTTTTCATTGTCCTTTAAATGCTTAGTTTCATTTGTGATAGCTATTAAATGGAGGATGTCCTTTGGAGAGCAAACAGGAGTTATTTTTCTATACTTACAAATGACAAAATACAGAAGATTTCACCCACTGATAAGTACAGCAATAAAGGGAAGTGATTTATCAATATGAATTGTTGGCAGGTGAGTTGGGAGGCAGTATTTTTAATCTTCTAATTTTGTTCCGTGTCTCCGTTTCACCGCTGCCAATATACTCTTCCGTTTGGGAAGAACCTCTCCACAAGGGTGTATTCTGATCTCAGCGAAAGTTACGTGCCCACAAGTTTTCAACCATGTGCTCATGTAGCTGGTTAACAACAAGCTTAACTCCTCTTGGTCACTCAGAGTAACTATCACTTTGTGCTTGTGCAGTCTGGTCAAAAAGAGTTATTAGGTTAAGAAATGATCAATTATTCATTTCATTAGTTAATATCTGTCCTGATGGTTTAAAACAGATGAGGTCAGAGTGTTAATATTGTTTATTGCAAATGAAGTGCTGATTACGTGTGGATTTCCACACTTTCATGTGAACAAATGCCTGTTTTGTTACAGGAATTCTAAATATCTTCCTGTAGAGGTTCTGGGCTTTCTAACTACTGATAAGCCAGTTTTTGTGCAAATGTTCAGTGCAATGGAGTAAGCGTTAGCTGTCACTTTATTAAAATTAATGGCATAGCTACCCATGTTTACTTGGAATTCATTGCAGCGTGAAGTGAATAGGCATTGGTGCTTTGGTAAATTATGTCATGTTGCACATTTCTTAAAACCAATTAGTGAGTGTTGGTGTTGGGCATGTGCAGCGTATGTAGTTGTCACTGGCACTTGAATTTAGTAACATCCAAACCAGTGTGTTTACCAGGAGAGCTCTGTTGGAACTATTAACATGTGCCAAAGACAGTGGATATTGTAGCACTTGGGGAAGAAAATGTTTGCTACTGTTCTATTTCAAGACAAGATGTTGTACTGTTTTAAGGACGTGACTGCCTAGACTGAAAGAGCTCCCAAAACCAGTATGGGAGATGCTAGATATAGATTTCCTATAATTCAGTCAAATCTTACATCCCACGTGAAAGGCAAATGTCGATTTCATACAAATTTGCAACTCTGTTGCTTTTCCAGATATCTAAGTCTCAGCTGCCTTGAGGTTCTGGAAAAGAGGCTACGTGCCGAATAAACTGTATGCATGCTTGCTAGGTCAGATGCTGCATGGAGGCAAATAAAACACAAGATGTAACTATTCAGAGCTCATGGTGTAAGCTGACAAGTAGAATGCACTGTACATATGAAGAACTGTCCATAGTGATTGATATACTGGAATTTTCAAAGCCTTCAGTGTGTTCCAGCCCTGTGAAGTCCTATTACTGTTGCTGGTCAAAAGATCTTTTATTTTTTCTTATTTTTGTATACAAAGTATTACTTCTATAGACAAAGTATTACTTCTACATAGAAAAAAGAAAGTTTTAAATTACCGTGTTATTAGACATATTAGTGCTCTGTATAATTATGTTTTCCAAAATTTGATTTTAATGTATCTGCCCTGTTTTTAATAATTATTTAATCTTTATTCATTCCTTTTTTATCTGGTTATTTTTTTAATCTTTAATAATTCTTTTTTTTATTAGGTTATTTTAACATTTCTAAAAGAATGTTTTGTGTCATTTGGCATTGAGTTAAATAACTGTACTCAGATTTTTTTACAGATTTTTTTGGCTCTGTGGCAATTCAGAACTATGACTCTCAGCATGGAGCATAAGATGGAAAATGTCCTAATAATAATTTCCACCCCTAGTTCCTTCTCCCTTACTCAGTTGCCTTCACTTGATCCTCCAAATCCTTCTGACAGGAGCAATGTGGTGATAAAGAAATGGGGGGCCAAAAAAAAAAAAAAAAAGAAATATAGGTGAGATGCAGAAATACTACATCCTTAACTTAGTTCAACTGACAACATCTGTTTTCAAAAACTCATTTTGGAGGCCTCCTCTTTTTGTTTGTGAGGTTTATTTATTTATTCATTTTATACCTTGTATATTGACAGAAAGAAACTGTGAAATTGTGTGATCTTAAATGGAGATCTTAAATCTCATAAATCTACATGGTGAAATGTAATAATGTTAGAGTCAAAGCACTTGTGGTTATTGAATTAGTTGTGCTTTTTCATATCACTGTGTGTGTAGTGGTTCTGTAAGAAACAAAGTGTTCAGATCTTTCAGACCTACTGTTTTTGAAGAAATAGCTAAATGTAACAGGTTTCAAGCCCTGTGAGTCCTTGGTAAAGGGGTGAACAATTGCCACTATTGGTCATTCATTAAGTGTGGTATTAAATTTGTGGGTAAAAAGTGAAGTGCATTATCACATTTTCATGTAGCACAGAAAAGGTCTTAGTTTTTTGTTGTTGTTGGCTTTTTTAGTTGTTTTTGGTTTTGGATCATCTAGTACATGTCTCCTGTATTTTAGGACTTGCACTAATTTACAACTTATTACAATGAATCGTTTTCATAGGAGGAAACTAATGACCATCAAACCTAGTATCATAAAAAGAAAGGTTAAGCTTTCTGTGGCCTGGTTGAATATGATAAGTAATGTAATTTTACTAATAAAATAATGTGTATAAAAGTAGGTGATTTTAATTTAAGTAGTATTCAGCAAAGCTTACATGTTTAAAATATTCTCCAGTGAATTTTACTTAATATATTGAAGATTTTTATGCTTTAAACTTTCATGTTGCTATTATACTGTTCTTAATAGTTTTGCTTTATGCATTTAAAAGCTTTGGTTGCATTGGGGCAGTTTTGAAACTTTTCTGGTAGAGTAATTAATATATACTATAGGGGTAACTAATAAATATTAAAGTTACACAGATTAATCCCAATGAATTTCTTTAGTCAGTGTGTAAATTGCATTGCTCTTCTTAATGTCAGTCTAATCTAATTTTTTGCACAGAAACAAATGTGTTTCTTTGTGTGTGAAAAAGGATGTGCTTCAGCAGGTTTCAGGAACTGAGAAATTAGTCTATCCACTCATACTACTGGTGGGAAGTAATACCCATTAAACATAAAAAGTTTATATGTAAGTATTTCGTGATGCAATTACTTGTCTTCTGGGATGTATGTTTTTTAAAGAAGTTCATAATAAAGCAAAGGAGTTATGTGGTTTTTTTTTTTTAATAATTAAAAAAATATATATTTTGTCTCTGTATAAGAGACTTAAGAAGATAAACAATCAGGTTGTTGAGAAGATCAAAAGCAGAAAAGGAATAATACATAGCACTTTTGCCTGAACCAGGAAAAGATACGACATGAGACTGTATCTTCTTGTGTACTGTTAAGTAA
Source organism: Anser anser (assembly GCF_964211835.1). Classification (NCBI taxonomy): domain Eukaryota; kingdom Metazoa; phylum Chordata; class Aves; order Anseriformes; family Anatidae; genus Anser; species Anser anser. The sequence continues at coordinate 4,684,709 of NC_139736.1, read as the reverse complement.
AAATATTAGTATATTTTGATTAATGTTGCTTAGCACGTTTGATAGCTCACAAAGTTAGTAAATGACAGTCACAACCTTCAGTCTTCTATTGGAGTATGTGTGAGATACTTAATAAAGTTACTTAAGTCTTAAATGTAGATGCTTGTGAAGCTATTCAAAACAGAAACAGCAATACTGATTTTTTTGAGTTGTATTTTACTTGGCTATACCAGATATGTAAATGCCCAGCCATAAGAAGACATTATCTATTCTAAGCCTAATCCTTTTCTTTCAGTAGATTCAAAATAAAGATGCATTCTCAGTCAAATATTTAGATTTATCCTGCTTTAAGGTATTTCACAGTCCAAAATAATTAAATAAATAAATTAGTGAAAGGATTTCCCCTAATTGCCATGATGTAAAAAAAAAAAAAAGACAATTAAATTAAAGATGTCTAATATTCTTATGTATCTTTCTTAGTGTTGTGACTGAAGTGTGGCATATCCCATCACGCTTTCAAAAAGAGTATTTACTTACCAAGTATGTTCTCCCAGATACCCCCTAGTCTGTATTGTTTTTAAGACTGGAGATATGTAAAAGAGTTTTATTTGGTTACCGTGACTAGAGTGGCAGATGAATCTGTTATCATTTATCTTCTTCAGTGTCCTGATGGCTATTTGATCTTGGATCCCATTTCTCTTTGTAAATTATCATCAGAATTGTTTATCAAGTTCCAGGCAATTAACCTATGCAAACTCTTTCAAGGCACAAAAGTCTTTGCAAGTGCTGGTGAAGGTAATAATACTGCATTGATACTGCAAATATTAAATTTGTTGGACATAACTTTTATGACTAGTTACAGTCTTGGAAAATTAAAGAATTTTTATTCTCAGATACTAACTTTCATTCTCAGATAACTAACACAGGACTGTCAGTTAAGAGTTTGATTTGTAATAGAATATATATGGCATGAAAATCCATAAGTGACAGTAAACTTGAAAGCATATTATGCCAATTTTAATGGTTTCCTTTCACTGCAGATCTGTACTTGATGCTGCAGGGTATGGGCTATTCAGTATCAAGGAAAAATATAGCAATGTCCATTGTTTTCTTGATTGCTTCTCTGACTTCTGGAGCAGATAGCTACCTCAAATATTCATTTAATATTGATTGTTTATCCATAGGAGTGAAATTCCCTTTATGTCTTCATCCCAGATAATTTTGTAATATGTTGTCTCCTTTCACTTTGAAAGAACTTAAAAACCATTATCTAAAAATGTAACAATTATAGATAGAATAAATGCCCTACAGTATTAAGCGTGAGAGAAACAAAACATTTATTATGTTGTAAACTTAAGTTGAGCAGTAACAATATTAATTAGAATATGAAAAGTAATAAGAGTAATAAGAGTTTTGTGTGTATTCAGTTTAACACTTATCTTTATTTCCTCTTCTATGTCAGGAAGTTCTTGCAGTAGTGCAGGAAAACAAAATATTTAGAGACATAAGAATAGTGATTATTAAATAGCAGTTTTTTAGGACAATGTTTAGGTAACTTCGTGATTCTGGAGGCGAAAAGTGGTGAAGTGGGAGGAAACTAAACTCAGTTTAATTATAATATGATCAAATTTGACAATTTGAGAATTTAGAAAAATCACATCTAATTTTGATAAATTATTTCAACAGGAATTCACAATTTCTGTCATAATTATGTGTTTATAAGTAACTGTATTCGTTGGCTTGACTCCTGATTCTGCCATATTTTCAGGGGAGGAATGTTTTTTTTTGTTTGTTTGGTTTTGTTCTGCTCAGGAGGCAATGAAGAATGGGAATTATGCATGTTGAATCCTTCTACCCCATCCTTATTCGTAGCTGTTTCCTAGAATTCGGGTGTGTTTTAAGTTCCCCAGTACCACAGAAAAAGCATGCTGGGCACTTGTTCTATGATAAAGTGTAGGACAGCTTTGTTTCCTTATGGAAGCAAGGACAGATGTCAACTGTTGCTTGTCATTGCAAGCAGTATAACTAGCCCAGTGTGCTGTTCATTAGATGCTTGTAACAGCATAAAATAATCATGAAACATTTTGGGCTTTCCTGAGCACTCAGAAATGGTGGTTTTCAGAAAATGCAGAAGGTTACAGAATATTCCTTGGAACAGATTTACTTAGTTGCCATGTGCCCTAGTAGTATCTTAACCTGAAACACAGTACTTAAGCTGAAGTAGTATTGAAATGTAGTAGTTAACCTGAAACATAGTTAATAATTCAAAGATAGGAGCTTGGTGGAATCTGAGGGGTTTCTGGCCTTAGGAACTCTACAAATCTCTACAATGTAGCTGTTGAATTAAATAGTCAGCACTCAGTCTCCTTACGGTGGAAGTTTATAATGCTGTTATCAAAAATGTTTATCTGAAGGTAACTAGCATCCATGTTGAACAGGTTTCCAAAATTAAACTGAGGATGTTGTCGATGTGCATATATCTGTAACTTTAGTGTCTTGAAGGAGCCAGCAAAAATATCAACCACAAAGCATTTAGTATACCATGGAGGTTAGTTGATGAACAGAAATATGAAAAACTGGCAAGCCGTGAGGGTTTAGAGTGTATCGGCTATAGGTAGAGTATATAATACTTGAACAAGATGGTCCCATTTTATATCCCCATGAAATGGTCATCACATCATTTTATGGGACATTTTTATTGTCTACTGATGCTTCTCATGGTGTTCTGTGGGAAGGGCTTGGGTCACCTACACTGCTCTTAGCAGAGTTCTGTTTTGCAAGACCAAAGTATCAGGTGGCAGACTAAAAAGTCCTCAGGATTTTGATGTTCTGAAGGCCATATGTAAGCATCTGTAAGTCACTCCGGGTAGCTTGCCTCCTTTTCCATGTGTCTTTTTCAGTTGTACGGATACTTCAGTGGAGTAACTACAAAGCTTTTATATGCTGATGTTTCTCATTCTCTCCCTTCACCAAGCATCCTTCCCTTGTGCCATGTGTGGCAGACAATACCTTTGTGGGTCATTATTTCTCAGTAGTTATTTTTTATTATTCCTCCTTTGCCTTTTAATTGTATTCCCAGGCTAATGTTGTCTGAAGATTCTTCATTAGATTTAAGAATTGACTCACAAAACTTTCTTCCATTGACTCCTACGGTTTTTATGGAATTTGTTAACCTAAAGTTCCCCTCTTTCCCCCCTTTTCCTTTGTCTTGTTGAAATGTCTTTCTCCACAGGAATCTGGATAGAAAGAAATAATGTAAGAATGTATTTTATTTGGTAGTTTGTGGGAATAATAATAATAAAGTTAAGTCTGGCTTTGTGTTTTCTTTGTGTTGCAGTTCCATTAGAAAAGCTCCTAATTAATGCTTGTGAATTTAACAATAGGTTTTACTTTACTAGCCTAAAATGTTTTTGGGTATCCATTTGTAGCCTGAGGTGAAACCATATCAGGTTTAATGAACCCAGTAACCCTGAGCTACTCTGGTGGCTGTTGGTTGAACCAGGTATATCAAATTTGAATAGATCTCATGTTAGAAAATACAGAAAATTAGACAGTTTCTGATTGCCATTAAAATAATCTTTCTCTCCTTTCAGTTTCTGTCGTTTTAGAATCTGGACGAAAACAGTGCATGGTTGTCTTCTGCCAAAAACATTCACATATATACCATGTTTATCTGAAATACTGATTATCCTTAGCCATTTTTCCCCCTAACAATTATTTGAATAGTAGTGGCCAATATGTTTTCTGTAGCTTAGGCTATATTTAAAATTAAGTTGCCTTGAGATAGCGGATACTTATTGGTACTATGTTATAAGCTGTGTAAGCTTAATTTTGTACTACATAGTTTATCCATGTCATTATCAGTACTAGAAACACAGAGTAACCTTTACTTGTTATATATTGAGCATATTGGTAAAAAATACTTTAATGAGTACTTCTGTGATTAGTAGTTGATGAATCAATCCAATGATTTTGGGTCATTTCATCTGTCTGCTTCAGCTCCTTCAAAAGGAGTTTTATAATTTATTCCAGAAATATAATTATTAATCTAAAGTTAGTGCAATTAATCTTTAGTCAGCTTTCACATTTTGAAAATGAAAATGTTTGTCAGAGAATTGTAAGTATTTTTTGTGAAGATTCTTGGATAACAAGTTATGTTCCTACTAGGCAAAGTATATATTTAACTAGCATACTGTTTCCTCTGGCAAGCTATTTTGATATTGACGTTAAATTAGGTTAGCTAAATTATACATTATGACCAAAGGCAATATAACAAAATACATGTGGAATACATTGAAATACATGTTAGTCCATCAGCTTTGTTGAGAAATATGTCATGGGAGGTAGACAAATAATATTCTGAGTTTATTGCTGCTTTCAGAGTTAATGACCATAATAAAGGTAGTTTAGTTTGCTAGTTATCCATTAGTTTTGTTTTTAATAACTATTTTTTTTTTTTTTGCAAAATGGTCTTCTGCTGAAAGCACATGCTTTTAATTTTTCATCTTCAATTAGCATTACTTTTCAGATTTTTACAAGGGGGGTATAAAGAGTGCTGGTTGAAAAAGTTTGTCTAAATGAATTCAGATAGACAATTCTAAATTTGCCAAAATAGGCTCATGTGAAAAATACCAGATCTCAGTTAGAAACTTAGAGTTATTTATATCATTCTTGTCCCACATAGTTTTGAACTCGGAACGTTTTGGCCTGTTGTGACCGTTACCAGGCTGACTTCTGTCTCTTCAACCAGATGGATTATTGTTTAGACCATGGCGTTACAGGTTGAAAGGATAAATTACTGATTGTTGACTTCCTGCTCAATATCAGGTGTTACTCCCTCCCAGATCTTTCCTACGGCATGGAATTTAATTTCTTTGATCCTGTAAAAGAAAAGTAGAAAAGCATACTTTAATTGGAAAAAATGGTTTTACAAATAAAAAGTTTTTTTCATATTTGCATTACTTACAATGCATTTTTTTTGTCTTATAAATATGCTAATCTTTACAAGTTGCGTCTGGTATGACATATGGAATATAATTTTGTTTCAGTTCTTTGACATCAACCTAGTTACTGTTACATGAAAATGTAGGATTGGCAGGGAAAATTAGTATGTTCATTTGACATGATTCTTACAAGACTTTTGAGAAGTATCCAGAGTATTCATCTGTATTATAAGTAGACAGCTGTTTGATGAGGACTTGTAGAGTCTGTTAATTGTATGTTTGTTCCTTTTCAGACAGCATTTCTTTTGGGCCCATTTGGTCTGATGGAAAATCTGCAGATAAATACTTGTGAATAAAAGAACAAAGCTCAGTTAAACATATGTTTATATCTGAAATATTTTTATAAAAAGAGGATATTTACCTCAGAAGTAATTAAGATGATTTTCTTAGGGTGACGGAGCAGTGTCAAGTAAAAAAAAAAAAAAAGACAACAATGCAAAACAAGTTGAAAAGATTGCTTTAAATTGCTCCGTAATTTATCAGTCAAAGCTTAGCCACACATAAGCACAATATTGTATTGGGAAATGAAGCAAAATTAAACAATAAATTCATCTCTTAATTACTATTTTTTTTACTAGCATAGATCCAATGAATGAATAAATAACTGAACTAAATAATCTAAAAAAGCCCAGGGGAAAAAAAAAAGTTAATTTTGTTGCCATGCTGCTATTTACATGGAATGAGATTATTTATTTATTTTTTAGTTTAGTGTATTCTAACTTTGTGGTTAATCTATCTCGGATCCCCATTTTACATGACTGCACAGAGATAACTTACTTATAAATAAAAAAAACTATGTCAGGTAACTCGGAATAGTCCAGCAGTAACAGTGCAGAGCTTAATTTGGTAACACTTTTCAGCCAGAGAAGTCCCATGTTCTTGACCCTACTCTCAGGGTCATGTTTGCAGTTTAAAATAGAAGTTACAAAAAATCCATAGTCAATATTGGAGGCAGGCATAGGAACCCAAGACTACTCCCTCTCCAGAATTTTCTGCTCAATATTACAAAGAGCTCCAGTCTAGTTTGTGTGTATATGCTTTTACCATTTCTTTTTTATTCAGTGATCCTTCTCTTTGAGTATGTACATGGGACAGCTTCAACTGCATAACAGAAATACTTCCAGCCTTGTCCTGTGGCATCCTGCTACAGGCATTTTTCTGGGAACAGGATACAGGAATTTCAGATTTGAACTCCTTGTGCTGAGGGACATGACCAAACTCACATTTTGATATCCTGGAGATAAAGATGCTGTCCTTGGAAAAACTGGTGGGCCTAGTTTTTTGTGCTGAAAGGCAATTGCAGAACCTAATACCACCTCTGTGCTGGTAAACAAAATGGACCGGGCCTGTGCTCTGCACCGAGGCCACATGGCATGATACAACCATATGTTGCACAGAACATAATATGATACATAATAGGATAGAATCCATATATTAAATTCTTTTACCTACCAAAACAAGGTGAACAAATACATGCAAACTGTATGTCGGAAATACGTCCTAGACACACTAACCTGAAGGCATGTTCAGGCACTGTTTGGAAGACTAATAACTAAGAAGTTGTACCCAAACTGCGCAAGCAGATGTCTCAAAGTTAGGTATAGCATAAACCCTTTTGTGAGTCTATCTTATATCTTAAATGTTAGAATATATTAAAAAGAGAGGTGCTTTTATTGTTAAGTACTTTTTGTTCAAATTAGAAGCAATTAGGTTCCGTTATGTGGATACTTCTGCCTTTTCTTACAAACGTTGCTCCATCTTAACAAGAGATAAGCTCATTAAGCCAGGGAATGACAACTATAGGCTGTTTGACTTGACTCTTGGTATTAAAGATTTCTTTGCTAGAAAAAGATAATGAAGAACATTTCCAAGAATTAATTTATTACACTTGGTTTTGGAACGTTGATTTGATTATGATTTTAATTTAGCTAAATTCCATCCCCAAATCATTGAGCAAAGATTCCATACAATTTTATTAAAACTAATGAAATGAATGCTCTGTTTATAGGCCCAATTCAGTACGGTACTTCAGAAAAAGCTTAATTTCAAGTACATGAGAAGTGATATTATTGGTAAGTCAAGCATGCTTTATCTTACTGAAGTTGGATCATCATTTGTATTACAAAAAACCCCCCACTCATTTGATGTCTTTCATGGTGAAAAGTTCTGTAAATTATTCTTTGTAAATGGGAAACATCCTATTAGTCTTGCTTGGCTTTGCTCTAGATTTAAAAAAAAAAAAATTAAATAAAAGTGAGATTTTGAGTAGTGTGTAGAATTTCTTGTACTTTTGAGCCATTGAGCACAATTGTTATTTGTGCAAAAATGGGCAGGAACATCACTAAAGCTTTTTTTTTTTTTTTCTTCCTAAAGGTTTTGCCTCCATAGTAAGAGAGTCTTTTCTTTTTTTACACTGAACTCTCTACTCCAATTTCGTCTTAACATGAAGTGATCTGCACTTAGGAGGATACAAACTTCAGCTGATGATAATTAACAACTATCTAGGGGAACACATAGACTGTTAAGTTGTGGCTGTGGTTCACTTGCCAACTTTGCCTCTCTCAAATGAAGATTAGGTGTGTTACTGTGTAACTGTCAGGGCCTGGAGGACATTAATTCCAAACTGCTTTGATGAGCATCACCTGGGGTCTCCACCCCCCCACATCCTCTGCCCCCAGAGTCCAATTTAGCCTCAGGGCTGGTGGCATAGTCCTTGTCTGAGCTCTGCTGTGGATGTTCCTTGCATCAGGCCTTTGGGTAGGTGACTTGTCCCCTTGGCTGTGTTGTTTGTGTCTGGTTAGTGCTGTTTCTGGCTGCATCAGCTTTTGTTTCTGAGGGGGCTCTCTGGGTATTGTTGTCTCATGGCTTGGTTAGAATTATCAGTGGGTTCTCCTACCTGCACCTGCATCTGTCTTCTGTGCCCCTGTGCTGGGGGCTTGCAGCCAGCGCTGGGGGGGTGCTGCTTGTGCTGGGGTTGCCCTTGCATCCTGGCTTGTTTTCCATTTAGGAAGAGCCAGCCCTTGGTGCTGCCTGTTGCTACTGAATATTCAGCATCCTGCTCCTGGATGAGTACCACAACGAACAGACTTTCTTAGTATTGTTGACCAATAGTTTTGTTCCTGTCCTCTTGCCTCAGTGGCAGGAACAGCAAACGCAGCTCTGTGGCACGGCTGTGGTTTCCTGGTACCAGTACGCCTTTCCAGCCACTCACCTCCACTCTTCAACCTCTTGGTTGTTGGTCCTTCTTGCCCGCCTTCCCTCGGGATCGTGATCTTCCCTAGTAATGCCTTCTTTATCATTGCTTTAAGGTTATAAGACTTGTCTGATCATCTGCTGCTCTGTGGCTGAATTAAATATGCTTGATTTTGAGTGTGTTTTCAAAAGGTAAACTAACTAAAATGCAGTGAAAAGGTAAAAGGGTGAGTGGGGGGTGGCTAGAAGGGTGGTTTTGAGGTTCAGCATTATATTCTCCTGGGCTATGGCAGGATCAGTCATACTAGTATGATTCTTGACAGATATTTATTTCATGTTCTTTCTAAACCCTTCAGTAAGGGAGATTGCAGAGGCTCTGTTGTCAGTCTCTTCACTACTTAACTATGCAAGTTGCAAAGACTATTTTCCTGAGCTCAGAGTCTAATTACTTTTGTTGCTACTAGTACTCTAGATTGCTCAAGTAGATGGTATTTCAGATACCTGCTATACAAAATCCTTTTCCATTTCATGGTTTTGATGACCTAGTGCTTCTTGAATTGAAATTTGAAGAGAATTGCGATATTGTTTATTAGTAAAGTAAGTGAAAATCCAAAATGTGTCCTCAATAGATTGTTCAGCCAAGTTTTGGGAAGTCATGAGAGTGCTGTAGAGGAGTTAACAATTAGGACTTTGGTTAATTAAAAGAAAAAAAGGCAAGACTTCCTGTAATCTTGTACATCTGCAGCCTTCTGCCAGAGAGGGGGTGATGAAGTTTTATACTCTTTTCAGAGTTTAATCTTTTCAGTCTGATGTGTTTTCTGTATGTAAATTACTAGAACATCACTCTCCTTTCAGGGATCAGAAATCAGAATCCTTCAGTTCTGAACTCATGTGCTGAAAAGCATCAGCCTGCCCTGCCCGTGGCAGGGGGCGCTTAAGAGAAAGTTCAGCAGGGAAGGAAATAACAATTTTCTTTATGGTGATATTGAGATGTAAAGCTGAAATTTTTAAAGTGTTCTACTTTTTCTGTTTTCTGGAAAGTGAAGTTTGCAGCCCAGCTATATGGTCAATGTATTGAATTGTAAATAATGTAGGAGATTTTAGTGTTCAATGCAAATTTTGCCCAAGCCATGCTTCCTATTTCAATGTTTTGTTACCTGTAGGGTTTAGTACAACCCCCGCCCGGAAGTAATTTTTTTTGTTAAATAGCTGGTTTTACGTTCTCCAAAGAAAGCTGTTTGGAGAAGGGCTGGAGTCTTCATTTAAGGAGACATCAGAAAGCCAGAGAACCAAGATAAGTTTGGAATCCTACATTCTAGAGAACACTCAAGAGTAGGAGGAAGGTTCAAGGGAACTAGCAAATGGATGATCATTGTTTGCTTGTGTATTCATATTTCATACCTTCCTTAATGTGGCTGTTCCTCAGCTGGGAAGTTGTTTTGTGCTTTAGTTCTCAATTTAAGTTAGAGCATGCGAGCCGTATGTTGGAATGCCCCTGGGTTTGGAGCTCGGTGTGCGCGTTGTGTTGGTGTGCGTGCCATTCACCGCCCATCCGAGGGGCTAGGCTGCGAGCCCCGCACTCGCACTTCTGCTAAAGGCACTCAGAAGTCCTGAAACTGTCAAAAGAAAACGCACAGTTACTAGTTGTAGGAAGCCCGAAAAGCATCCGAGGCGGCGGCGCGATGGGTGCCGGCCGGGGGAAGCCGGAGCGGGCCCTGCCCGGAGCCGGCGGGGGGACGTGGCCGTGCTGCGGCCGGCAGCGCCACCAGAGGGCGCCCGAGGCCCGGGCGGGCCGCGCAGGCGGGCTGACATGGCGGCCTCGGAGCTGGGCCCCGCGGCCTGCGCCCTGCCTCGGGGAGCTCCGGGGCGCCTTCCCCTCCAGGGACGGGTCGTAGGGGCTGGAGTGCAGCCCAGGGGGAGGCAGGGCCCTTCCACGTAACTACGGAAGGGTGTTCTGGTTGATAACTATGCACCGCACGGCAGAAATATGAGGCTGTGCTTAAAGTTAGGGAGATGAAGGGTTTTATGTAGTTTGTGTGAATAAGAACTTAAAATCTGAAAGAGGTCTCTTAAGATAATTTCTTCTTTTTTGAACTATGAAATGTATCCATCTTTTACCTTTGGTCCAAGAGCAGTATAGACTAATCCAACACATGAACCAAGGTAAATGATTTCCATCATAAAATAATTTTTTAATTGAGGAATGTGTAACCTGTTGAAGGATTTGATGCGGTAGGAACTACAGAAAATTATCTTGGTTACTTGGTAGTTTGTTGGCTGTCCAGCAACCTTGAGAGAAAAGGGTCCCCAGAAAATGGCCTTTATGTTTCAAAGGCAATAACATTTCAGGCAAGTTGTTCCACTACATCCACTATACAGCTGAGGTCCCAGTAACTTCATCAGGGTCAGAGTTTTATTGCAACTTGGCTTTTCTATTTTCCTTCATACATTTCTGACAGTTCGGATGAAACACACTGAAGGATATGGTTTATTTGCCTGCCTATGGGTGTCAAAATGAGAAAAGGTGCACTTGGAAAAGTGAAGCTCAATTAGTTGAAGATATTTTTTTTATTGATGGGCATCGAAGCTGTGACTGAGAGAACCAACCATGAGAACTTGTGTATTTATCTGAAGTGTTTCTGAAGATTGAGAAGAAGCATTGCCAGAGACATGACTAATCCCCAGTCAGAGTGTGCACAAATGTGCACACATACAGCAAGTTAAAGCATTTGTCAGGATAAACAGTTGCAGCATCAAACAGCTTTGCTTCATTTGTACATAAACATTTTAATTATCATAATGACATCGGGTAGCTTTAATAAGATTTACCTTTATATTAAAATACTGAGAAATATATTTCAAACTGTAATATGTGGAATGCTTAAGTAAATCTACTTTTCTCACGTTTAAGACAAAAACAATTTAGAAGCCTTCAATTCAAAAAAGAAAAAAAAAGAAATACATTGTTTTTTAAGCAATAACATTACAGTGCTTATGAAGGCCCTTGTTTTCAGTAAGTATTGTGTTTGATATTTAACTCAGAGGTTTTCCTGTCTACAGCAAGAGAAGAGACGAAGAAAGCCTGTGTTGGTGGTCAAGTTTTTAATAATACCTCTCTTTGCCTTGTATCGACTTAAATTATCAGATCTCCTGTACTCTCTAGCTGAGTAGAATGTCTCTGAAAAGCAGAAAAGGTTTTTTTTATTATGGAATAGCAGTTGAACCTTAGACAAAAGTTAAGTAAAACTTGTTCAATGCGATTGTTTTGCTGTGCTTAACCTCATCGTTTCTGCAGTAGACTTGTAATGTGCAGCAAAAGGTCTTTTGAAGTATTGCATAGCAAAACACATTCCATACATCTGTCTTTGAGAACTTAAAATGTTGTATATAGCATAGTTTCTTTTCCTGAAATCTGGCTATTCCCCAAACAAGAGAAGGTATGACATTTTCTGTACAAGGAACTGATGCAGTAAGGCTGTTCTCCACATAGCTATATACAAAATGGCTGGGCATGTTTTCAGTGCATCTGTCATCTGGCAGAAGTTAGGTGACTTCATTTATAAATCTATTAGAGCTTAGGCATGTGGTTTACATCCAGTTGTAAATGTTAGGTAAGGGACTGATGTTAGAGCCATACTTAGGAAGATTCAGCCTCCTGGCTAGACAAGTAATTAGTACATTATGTGTGGGCTGGTTTTGGTCTGTTTCAGATGACACCTCAATTTTTTTTTTTTTACATAACTTGTTACCGTTGTGATAATAACTCTTTATACAGCTTCTGTTTGGGTCAGATTTGTCAAGGGTTAACCTGACGTGTTGGAGGTATGATGGCTCTAGTTGCTGCTTATGGGAATTCCAAAGAGTTACCATGAGGGTATAATTTTCCAGCCTCTGTGTTCTCCTCTTTTACTTCTGAAGTGGTAAAGGGCGAACAGCATTTCTACTTGGTTTCAGGAAAGCAATGTGCGACAGCAAGACTTCAATGTTTTTTGAAGTGTTAATTGAATTGAATTCTTTTACATTCCTGATTAAGGAAAAGGTTACTAATACAAGTCTGGTGTTAGTGATGCAGAGGTGATTCATGTACCGGCATTCTGAATTTTTACTTCTTGGTTCTGAAACTGACTGTCACACCTAAAGAAGCTCTGCTATTTGCCTTGCTTATCCCCCTCTAAATATCTTGCATCTGGTGACAGACAACATTCCATGGAGTTGAATTCAGTATCTCAGCTGCATGTTCTGCTCTGCCTCTTTTTATCTTATCTTTGAGTATTATGGTGGTGTGTGACCACTGAACAATTTGTCATGAATTGACAAAAAAAAAAAAAAACCTCTTGAAATTTGAGTGCAATACACAATTAGTGTGCATTAGAATTTGGAACTGTGATGTATAGAAAAGCATTATTTAGTGAAGAACTAAGATTGAGCAATTCAACATCATATACTTCCTCTTTTTTTTTTTTTAGTTAACAGTACATTTTGTTTAATCCCAATAACTTTGTTTTGTCATCTAGTTCTGTTGTTTGTTTAACCTCATATAAGCTTCCTATCTTTTATGTACTGGACATCAAGTGTGAAACTGGCAGTATTAATGAAGTGCAAAAGCTAATTTACTATATTTTGTCTGAATTTAGCCTGGCGCCCACTCAAGTGAGGAATTAATCTTGGATATATGATGGTATATAATGGTATTGCGCTTGGGAGCAGTGCAGTTACATATCTCTTTTATTTAATTATCATGTCAAAGAGGAGAGCGGTCTCCCTTTTCATGTGGTGTAGTAAGGTTATGTCTTGAGTTTTCCGTGCATACAAAATAGAGCATAATTTTACTGTAGGATTGAGAAATCAGGGGACAGAGCACATATAGTGTTGGAGCAATGTGAAATTAAATTTTTCAATACAAAAATTTCCACTTGCTATTTGAAGATGGAGAGGAGCTGATAAAAGTTTATTGTAACGCCAAGGATGCAGAAGTGAAGATAAGAGACAGTCTAGAAGAGCATAATAGCTTGTAATTAAAGGGGGAGGGAAAGATAAGGAAAGAGACTTGGTTCATAGTTCTGGGATCTTTTCCATATTGCCTGTTCATTTTGTGTTAACAGTAAGTGTCCTCTCAAACTGATTGGGACAATGTATTGGAATGAGCACTAGTCAAAATGTCCTGTATAAAAATAATTGGCTAAATAACACGTTGCATGCTTAACAGCTGTTTATTTGCCTACAATTAATATTTGTAAGAATTATTATTTTTTTTAATGTACAAGTTGTTGCTAATTGTGTGTGTGGGGAACTCAGCTTCAGGAATGCCACCAGACTTTTAAAATAATGCTTCCCAACACTTTGTTCCAGAGTTCAGATGGACAGCTAATCTGTGTTGAGGTCCTTCAAAAAATATGCAGAATAATGCTGTACAATATCTCTACTCTTTATTCTGTTAAATCCTGCTTTAAATTGTTTGGATGGCGAAGAAACATGGGGGGAAATTAATTTTACTGGTGCTTTCTATTTCCCCATTTCCTGCAAACATCCATGGTAGTCACACCACTACTTATTCCTGTGCTATAGGTGACTTTTCTTGTTGTTGTTGTTACATGACAACTACCCTTTTAGTTTAGTTCAATTTAAGAGTTAATTTTGATAACTGGAAAACTCTTGTGCTGATAAATGATGTGATGCGTTTCATTCTTACTTGACTAATCACTGATTAAAGGTGAAGGATTTTACAACTTTCACATTTCAAGACTGTCCTGAAGACCAAATGGGGCAGTGGGTTAACTGTGCTATTAGATCACAGGAATGGTTATGCATATGCTTGTGATATCAGTATTTATCAGTTATAGACCTAAGGGAGTCAGTGTGTTTGCTGAAGACCAAGTGGCAGTGCTGGATGAGAAGCTGAACCCTTCCCAGCTGCAAGAAGTAATCTCCAGCCTTTTGGCCCTCTTGTACAAGGAGGTTGGTGTGCACTTAAACAACCTAAACAGTGGTCCTGGAAGAAGTTCTTTGCTCAAGTTCGTGATTCATTGCAGTTGTGTGTGTAAAAGAAAATAGAAATCATAGGTAGAAGAAAGAATGGTCGTGGGGCAATATGGCTATATCCCTGGCAGGACGTTATTTGGAAAAAGAAGCTAATTTCTAATTAGAGAGACTGAAGCTCTAAATGAGGACTGCAGTTTCTTTGTTCTGCTCAAGAAGAAGATATTTGATGTGTATATATGCTGTTCTTATAAATAGACAATTGCTTCACAAACATATCTGACTCATCTCAACAACTTCTTCCTGCTACCAGAAACAACAAGGCAAGGAATACCCAACCATACAGGAAAAGGGGGCAGCTATGTACTCTTTGAGCAAACATCCACTTCAGAAGAAAGTAAGTTTGTTGTGATTTACTAAGTATCATAGTTTCCTTTAGTAAGTAACCTAGTTTCCTCAGACTGATGCTGTCTGACATAGCTTCAGAACTCAGGAATCAAAGAATATGCAATGTCCTGATATAAAGATTTATAAATCTGTAGAAAAGTGTCGAACTTTATTCTCACTAACAAGCAGAGAAAGATTTGAAATCTTCTACTGTCCTTAACAACAAATCTTGCAATAGCTTTTTAGCTAGGTAACCTACAGTTCTGCAAACTGGTAGGCAAAAATAACAGCTCATTTAGGTGAGTTTTGACTTCTGATGCTGAAACAGATGAAGTGTTACTTAGTTCGAAGCTTAATTGTGTTGTGAATACATGAGATATGGGAAAGCACTTGAGGTAGTGATTGCATAGATAAAACACAGTTGCAAGCCCCTTTCCTCATTTCATAACCTTTTCGGTCACAAGGTATCCTTAGGCAGTTCAGACTAAGTGAAGGAGCTCTTAGTTTGGATGTTAGGAGAAATTTCATTACTCAAAGGGTTGTGTGGTATTGGAACAGGCTGCCCAGGGAAGTCACCATCCCTGGAGGTCTTCAAGAAATATGTAGAACTTAGTAGCATGGTTTAGTGGTGGACTAAAGTACTAGATTAAGGGTTGGACTAGGTGATTTTAGAGGCTTTTTCTAACTTGAATGATTCTATGATTAGTACCCTATTTAATGATAACTGAAACAGTAGAAGACACTGCCTGGAGTACAAGCCTATGGGTCTGGGTTAGTTTGAGAGCCAAACTTTGTGTATTTGATTTTTTTTTTTTCTGGAACCTGGAAGACTTTGCACACTATTGAATTTTAAAAAGATAGGGCAAAAGATAGACTTAGTTCAGTCTTAAAGCTAGTGAACTGTAACAAATGAGAATAGCTAGGCTTTGTACACCCAGTGTTCAAGATCTTCAGAAGACACGGGAGTTTATTGCATCCTCTATGTTGAAATGTTCCCTACTACATAAGTAAACATCTTCCCCATCTGCTCTCTCAGAAAGATGATGAAATATAAAGTCAAAAATAATAAAAACAATGCCATTTATTTAAAGATGCTTAGGAATGTGTATATAATTTACTATTCTGTACTCTTTTGAGTTGGTCTGAACAGTAGTTGTAATGCTGGGGGGGAGGGAGGGAATAGAAGGCAAAA
Source organism: Anser anser (assembly GCF_964211835.1). Taxonomy (NCBI): domain Eukaryota; kingdom Metazoa; phylum Chordata; class Aves; order Anseriformes; family Anatidae; genus Anser; species Anser anser. The sequence continues at coordinate 4,668,980 of NC_139736.1, read as the reverse complement.
CCTTAGGGGGGGGTTGGGGAAACAACACAAATGTCCACAAGCAGTATTCTGATAGTAATCACATAACATGTCACTTCTAACACTTTTTATAAGTTTTCTATTTAGTTTATTCTTTCACATCAGAATTGTTATTAAAATATCATACTTAGATCATTCATTTCTTAGGACCATTCACAGCAGTGCTGGTAGTAATCAAACAACAATACATTTTGTATTGACCCTTTTTAATATAATTACTATATTCCATGAGTCAAGTTGCAAAACTGGTAACCCTTAAAAATAGTATCCAATAGAAAAGTTAAGGAAAGCATCAGTTTCAAACTGAAAACAAAGTTTGTTTTGCATGGCTTCCAAAGGTGTTGCTTGATAGCCTAGTCATTAGAAGAGTAAATCGGTTTCCTCAGTGCATGGGTTTTGTGAAATGTTATTTTTCACCATGGGAATTATCAGACAGAGCTGCATTCCAGACAGCTGGGCAGATGGTTCTTTCTTTTCAAACTGGGTTGTGGCAACAAAGAGAGACAGCTATACAAATGTTAACCCCTAAGGGATAGAAAAATCTCTGTCAGTCCCTTCCACCCCTATACTGCATGTTTGAAAAGAAAAGCAAAATGGCAAATTAGACCTAATTACCGAACAGTATTCTATTTTTAGAAATGTAAGTTTCCAAACATAGCCTTAAAAACCAACAACTGTTTAGAAATATTAGGCAGTTGATTACCTGTCGTTTAACATGTAGGTAATGAAGTACAAAACCTCAAATTGCCTTAGGTCAAGTATGCATCAATTGCAGCATCAAAAAAATGCTAATATATACGTAAGAGAGGCAGTTCATAACACTGCAAATCTGTTTTGTGCCTGGGCTGTAAATATTTTCTGGTTATAATTAATTTGATCTTATATAAATTAATTCAATCTTATATATTTACTAAGGTGGGAAGTTTGAAGCCTATTGCCTAAAAATAATTACTTTAAGAATTAGTCATTAAAAACTAAGAATCTTGGAAAAAAATGTACCAAGAATTACAGAATATACCTTTGAGTGTCAGGATTTAGTTTTATTTGTAAGACTATAATTTAAAAATGGCAATTTCATTCTTTGAAATTTTTTGGCCTTTAAGATGTTTCAGATTTTGTTTTGTTTCCATTCTAATGAACGTTATCATTGTTCCTAGTTTAGAGAATACAAAAAAAAATGGTAGAATTTAGAAATGTAGTCTGAAGAATCTGAAGAGTTTTTTTTGATTTTTATTTGTGGCTAAATTCCTATCTCACTGGAGTTCCTCTGAATTTTGTTATTTATTTAAACAGGGCAGATAATCTTTAACGTTCCCCCGCATATGTGCCTACAGCACCTATATGTTTATATCGGAAATGCTAATAAGAAATGTGGAGTTGAAGAAGTAGGAACAAAAAAAAATATATTGAGAACAGAGTTTGAGAATCTGGGATATTTCAGAACACTTAAACCCTACACTAGTAACTGAGTTTCACGGAATGATGTCTGTGCGTTTTGAGGTCACAGGATAACTTACTCCATCACAAGTACTAACTTCAGTTTGTGCTTGTGCTTCTTCCCTGTGCATATGTTGATTTTTGTCTCTTTAAGACTATGAATATTGGCCCAACAATAACAGACTGAGAAACTCTAGGAATCTGTTTTTTCCAGAATGAGGCAAAACTTCAGAAGTCAGAATAAAATAGAGAGCACTTAGAGTTGGATGGTATTGCAGTCATGCTTCCTTGGTTTTCATTTCATTTGAGAGATATCAGTCTTATTACTATGCTAGTTGTCTGATAATAAGAATTCCATATATTAGCCTATTCAATTTCCACTTTCTACATCTCCTATAGCAATTGCATATTCATTCAAATTTTTGAAAGATAGACTTTGCAGGGTGGAGAAGTTATTTTTGTATTCAGATGCTCATGTCATAATTTACTTCTTGAAATGTTTCTAATCTAAACTTAAACCCTGAACTTTTAAAACAAAAGTTATGTTGATGAAGAAAGTTGACGCTTCATTTGTTTGCAGTGTTCAATTAATTGAAAGTATAAATCTTTGACTTACGCTGCTTCTGTCACTTTGGATTTAGCTATTTAGCTCAGAAATAAATAAATAAGGAAGACTGTAGGTGTCGTGAAGCTTAAAAATAGCTGCGGCTAGCTATTCTAGGTTAATTCACAGTAAAAAGCTAAATTTAAAATGCTAAAAAAAATAAGATGGTATGGATAAATTGCAAAGTAAGCTTATGTAAATGTTACTTACTGTTAGTATGATGGAGGAGGGTTTATTGTTGGAATTAATGATTTGGATAGAAGCTCAAGTTATGTATAGATGCAATAAAGTTTTTTTGAAAGACAAAATCTAGTTAAAACCTTATTTACAGAAAACTGAAGAACACAACTGACTTCTAGTTTTAGCTTTATGTTGGTTAGTTTAAATTTCATCCTTACTCTTGTTTTAATGCTTCGTTTAAGTTTTCTCTCTTTTTATTGCACTTATTTCACTGTTATTATCACAAATATTTTTTTCCCTTTTTTTTTGTTTCTGGATTCCGCTAGCCTTGATAACAGCTATAGTACCCTTAGTCCCTCTAAAAGTTAATATATGAATTATAATGTGCTAGTAATTCAAGATGACGGGTAGAATGTGAAATCCAGGCAATTAAATGCAAGAAACATTCTGTATTGCTAACGTTCCTCTACAGTACTTGCTTTACACCTCACTTCTTAGCCTCATGACTGTATAGCACAGGAGGTAATCCTGTAGCGTTTGGGTGGTTTGGATGTCCCAGCTGCATCATGTGTGATGTGTAGCCCTGGGATTGCTCAGTCAGCTCGTGGATAATCTAAATTCCAAGTTTTTCAAGAAAGTGAACCAACGCAGAGTACTGAGGCTTGGATTCACCTGGGGCCTGCCCACAAGTGGTCTTTGTGGGTTTCACAGCCTTTAATATTTGACTGTTTTCTTCTTACCAGACATTTTTACCTTGGGTAGAGTGGCACCTGTCCCCACTAGAACTCTATAACCCTCAGTAAAATCTTTGTAAAACTTCCCTCCTTTGCTGAGCGTGGATGGTCCACAGGCTGGCACCGCAGCTCACCACAGCTGTAATTGTGCACTGGGGCTGAAAGCACACACCAGAACTGGACGTTTTCTGCACCCATGCGGTTACTCTTTCAACAGCTCTATCCTTAATAGCCTCTTGGTTATTTCACCTTGATAAATTATTGTTTTTGGTGGTGGTGACTTTTTTTTAAGTGTAGTCTCTTTTCTGCTCCAAAACAAACTTGAACACTTGCTTATCTTGCATCGGAATGGGTCTGGGCAGACCAGGCCATGCATTAGCTCTGAGATGATGCAAATGCTCTGCCACCATTCCAATTCTTGCTGCAATTCTAATAGTCCCATCAGAATACAAAGAACAGGAAGAGGAGGAACACCTAAGGAGGCTAAAACACTTTCTCAGACGCTTTTCTTTCAGATGGTCAAAAATTGCCTCTGACAAGATGATATATTGGGGTAAATATAAGTGATTGCTGTATACACTGTTACCACAGTAGTTACTGTACTTTTTTAATTTGCGTATTTTTAATTTACTTTTGGAGAAAATGAATCTGAAGTGTTCCATCAGCTCATTTCCAATTTTATTTGGTTATGTTAGTTACATTAAATATGAATTCTCAGTTGTAAGACACATCATAAATACTAATAGATTTGTTCTGCTAGCAAATATTTCAAATCAAAGTGTTTGAGTTTTGGATGTGATTATATTCTCTCTTGAATACATAGGAACAATTATGCGTTATTCCTTTTGAAACACTGCAGAAATTCAAGTATGAATAAAATAGACTTAATGTAATATCAAACATATTATAGAGAAGTATTTTATTTAAAAAAAAAAACACCTGCAGTGTTAAATAATTTTAATGATCAGTGAATCTTTGATTGTTTTGGACACTGCTGCTTAACTGTTTTTATTTAGACAGCCAATTTGACATTATTTTTGCCTGCCTGCTCATTTTTTATTGCAAAAATAATTTCTGCAAACTTCTTGTCAGCATGTTTTGATAATACATTCTGAATTTGATTTAACTCATGGTAGCAGTAACTAGTAGCTAGCCTTTTCTTTTGCTCTCCCATTTTCAGTCAATTTTCTTCTTTATATATAGTAGATCTGTTGGCTGTGAAAGTGCCTCTTTAAGATGGAATTGTCAGCTTGCTTACACTTGATCTTTTCCTCTCCTGGCCTTGGCCTACAGTAAAGTAATCTCAGATGAAATGACACCGGATAGTATTCTTTACGTATTTATGTTTTTCATTTCTAATTTCTGCAGTGTTTTTTATGCTCTAATGCTGCAAATCTGTGAATTGCTCCTGTTTCTGTTGAAGTAGAATTTAGGCTAAGTTTCTGGTGAAATTAGTTGGGGCAGGGCAGTGTATAGAAATTGGGGTAGCTTTCTCTACCTGGAAGAATAACTTCAGCACCTGTAGCAGTTACTAAGTATAGTGCCTTCTGAAAGGAAGAAAGCACAAGCATCTGCTTTCTAGATGATCTTCAGACTCTGCTCTCTAACCTTTCACTTGTCTTCAAGTGTTCCCTACTACAAGCCATAGTTCTTCTTTTTACTGTGTGATGGTTACCAAGAGTGTCTTTGATTTCTTTGTTATATCCTAAAACATTAAAAAGTAGTGCACGTTGTTGAATAGAGAAGGTGGAGAACTGGTCCTAAATTGTGCTGCACAGTGGCCTACAAAGGGGTGGTTAGAGTTATGAGCAAGGTGGTGGTGGGGTGTGTGGTGGTATGGTTGTATGCTTGCTGCACTGAAGAGAAAACATGAACCTCTGTTTTCCTGGCTGTCAGTGCTGGGGCAAACTGTTCCACGATGCCTATATCTGGTTTGGGTAACTCTCTGTAAGCTTCTGATTCTTGATTTTTGAGACCCCATTATAAGAGCTTACCCTTAACTTCACTCAAATAAATAGAAATGCTCTTCTTGAATCACTTTGATTTGTGGTTCACAATCCAGTTAGAAACCAATTGGAAATGATAACAGAGTTTTTATTTCAGACCTCTAGTTAAAAATAATGAGTAGTTCAACTTACGTTCTTTTGATACATGTATGCGGTGTTTTTTTAATAAAAAGGTTGAGTATTGTAGCAGCGAATGATGGCTGATTGTACTGTGCAATAGAACTTCAATCTGTTTTTTTTCCCCATTTGAGAACAATGCAGAATTAGGACTGTTGCTTAGAAAAGTTTATAGTATACTTCTGAATGGGGGAAAATGTAGTTCACCTGGCGACTGCTGGCTTCTGGGGAGAAGGCTTGGCCTGCAACCAAGCCAGTGTGTTGTATTTCATCCGACTCTTTGCAACTGGGAAAGCGCTAATGAAAGATTTTTCCAGTACCTTTAGTTTTCTGTAATCAAGATGTCATATAGACATCTTATCTTTATTTGGATAACTTAATATTAAATCTCCTTTTTCTTGTGCTGCTTTATTTAGTACTCTTGGAGTTTCTAGAGATGGTGAGCTACCTTTTTCATTGTAAACAGATTGAACCTTGATAAATATAAAGGGAGATCAATGTTTTTTAATTAAAAAAAATGAACTGTAAAGAAAAAAATACACGAAATTCCCACTGAAAGAATAGCAACTTCTTGGATGAGGGAGAGTTTTCACTAGGGTTGTTCTCATTTGTTGCATCTAAAATTAGGGATCTAGAAAAAAACTCAAGACTCAGCTACGTTTCAAGAAATATTTTTTACCTGCTGTTAGCGTAAGTTTATGGAAGCTCACATGTACAACGTGTACATTCAAAACTCTTTAAATTCCCAAATTGGTCAGCTATGAATGGCTTTCAAGAGGATCCAAAATGTTAAACATCAGAGATGCTGACAGACAAAATTGTTCATCTAAAACCTGGGTCTTAAATTAAATTTTGAGAATCTTGTTGCTTTGAGATGCTTTTTTTTTTTAAGTTATGTCATGGGTGTGAATTTTCCATATGAGTGCCTTTTCCCCTTTTTTAACTTTTAATGATGGAGAAGAAAGTATGGAAATCCTTGTAGTTTACCACTTCAGTAAGTGAGGTAAACCTTATTCTCTTGTGCAAATGTCATCTTGTGCTAAATTTCTAGAGTTTTGACATTACCCAGAGAGAAACGCTTTTGGGGATAAAATTTTCCTACTTCGGCCTGTCTTCTGAAATGTTAATGGTAAAAGCAAGACTGTTTCTGAGCAACAGTTGACCTCTTAAAAATACAGCTGCTTGGGAAAAAAATACCCAATAAAAGCATCTTGTGGAGGGGCTAGACGCATCAGAAAATACCACTGGAGTAAGAGAAAATGTCAGTTCTAATAGCACTTTGGTTTTACTGGCTCCAGGTCCCTATATTTGCTTCTGAAGTCTTATGCTGAATGATGGAGGCACTGGATGAGAACGTGAATATTGCACTAAGGTGTTCATTCCCGGAATGAATAGCTTCTGGTTATGTTCTTTGAGGGCATGTGTTTCTCAACTATGAATCTATGCAGCATTCTGGTTTATCTGTAGATAACGAATCTGAACACTGCATGTTGCCCTTCTTTGGAAGCTTCATAATGTTTCAGCTTTGGAAAAAAAAATAAAGAAAATAGTAAGCATGCAAGCAAGTCTAAGGAGAAATCAACATAAGCTAAAAGGAGATAATGTAGAAGCTTAGGCAAAGAAGTTCAGAATGTGTCATTAGAGATCTTCCTTTCTTTGAAAAGCCTTTTATTTGAGAGCAGTACTGCAGAAATTGAGTTCTCAATGAATACACTGATGGCAAAAAGTTGATTTTGTTGTAGTTAATATTTAAAATCACACATTTCAAAATGAAGATACTTGCTTTACTCAAGTAACAAAATTAGATAAAACTGGTAAGTCTTAGCAAAAGATACGATGATATTTGCAGAGAGAAGGCTTTTCTCACAAGAAAGCAATCTGACAAGAAAATTAATTCATCCCAGAGAAGGAATCATGAGACACTGGCAGCAAAGTGCCTCGAAAAAGTGAGATCTTGAAGACGCTTCATTTGCAGGCAGTGAATCTATTCAACTAGGCTGAGTGCTTTGTTCTTGCAATCAGAACAGTCCTTAGAAGAAGCTAAGTAGAAAGGAGAAATTCACCAAGTAGGGAACAATCTTGCTAGGTGAAGTCTTTCTCCTTTCTGAAGTGCTTGAGTGTACAGTCAGGGAGAGAATAGTCCAAGAAATAGATTTTTGAACAACAGAAAAACAGGAAAGCTGTCTGAATTCCCTAGCTGTTTCTCCCAACTCTCATTCCTTTCCATTAGTTCAGTAGAAGACAGGCATAAACTCTCAAGTGCAGAATTTCATTAAGCTTGTTTGTGCCAAGTAGAAGCTCAACACCTTGGTAGAACACGTGCAAACATCATCGGTCAACAAGGAATTGCAAACACAATGATGTATCCTGAGTTCTATGAACTGTAGTATCTCGCCTCGTTTAGGAGTTGAGTGCTGCTGGTCTTTAAACCTAAAGTAAAATGAAGCTGTGTAGCCAAAAAGAATAATGTTAGACGTCATTTGATTTGCCAGGGTTGTAAGATTTGATTCAAGCCCTGTTGTACTGTATGAATCTGATTACTTGAAGGTGACACCAAATACGTGATATTTTGCTACATGTGAGTGTCATTTAGTCTTATGTTGGTATAACTTAACTGATTTGAGGACATCAATTTTTATCTAAAGGTGCAAGAAAGGGGGGGAAATGTTTGAGTTTAGTACAATCACACTAAAACTATTAAACATTTTTATAGAATTTAGTGATTATGGATTCATAGGAGTATAAAGTTGCTGATTTCTACCTGCTGGCATTGTACTTTGTATTCTAAGGTAATAAGGAAATAGGCTTTCTGCCTTAACATTCTTTACATTTATGAATATATATATAAATGAATGAATTTTAGTGGCCTCTACAAGGACAGTGAAGAGGCTATGATAGCATTGATCCGGGGACCTCAGAGCTTTATGGAAATGTTATTTGATGGTATGCGATTAAAACACAGACCTTAGGGCTAGAGTTTGTGGGAGGTGAAGTCAAGTTTCAAAGACATAAGAGCTTGCTTAAAATATACAATCAGTACTTTTTGTGAACTTAGCACTCATTTTTCCTTGCTTGTAGTCCAAACTCAATAATATGATGAAAAAAATATTGTTGAACGTATCATTGAATTATTGCTGCTCACGATTTATTGACACTCAAAACGGCATCTATAAGTCTTCATCTGAAGACTACAGTTCTTTATATAAAATAGAAATTTCTTATTTTTTTTATATATAGTTTGCATATTTTAAATCTCTTACTCTTGAGAGAGTGGGTAAATTTTTTTTGACTCACGCAAAGAGTCATTGCTGCTTGATAAGTTTTCTACATGATAGTATGCTGAAAACATCAGTCAAAATCATGGTGTTGTAGATGTCAGTAATATATGAATTATGCATTATATTGTTAAGTGGACAAGTGCAAAAGGCAGAAAAAATGGTGAGGATCAGATCTGGTTATATTTATAGCACAAAGAAAATGGAAACTCTGAAATGAGCAGATGTAGGCAAACTGAAAGGTCACAGGATAAACTTAAGTTCAGAAATATATTGCCTCTCAGCAAAACATTTCATGGAGCGTTTACTGAAATAGCTTTATTTCAAATTGAACAATGAAATTTTTATTAGCTACTAACTCTATCATGCTAATTAGTAACTCCTTACTGGTAAAGTGATTCCCTAAGTCAGTCTGTCAGTTTGCACTGCCTACTTAATGAATGATCCTTAGAAGTACATCAGATTAAAGTGTTGGTTTTAAGTACTTAAAAAATACATGCTCTTTACATGTTTTTTCAGATTTTGAAAAATCTGAGGCCAATATACCTCATGCACTTCAATCTTAACTTTTAGATCAACAAAATAACTAATAAAACAGTCTTCAACCTTTCTGTTAGTAAGTCTTATTTTGGGGCTCAAAAATCAACATAAAACTTAGTGAAAATTAATCATACTGTTTGACCAACTAAAAAACTGATGACCAGAAAGCTGGAGAATGCAACTTAATTTTTTTTGCATAAATGCTATAAACACAATACCCTTTTATATTCCAGAAAATAAGGTGTCTGTAGTAAATCATTGACCCTCGTATTCCCAGGCAAATATCTGTGTAGTTGATACTTCAATTTTAATTATAGTAACACAGTAATTTTTCTCTTACTATTATTTTAGTAGTACCCCAATGATTTTCTTATTCCTGTAAGGGGGGGAGAGTGAAGGCTTTTATGATTGAGTCTTTTTCTTTTATTTTTTTAAATTAAAAGAAAAGATGAATAGGTAGCAAACTAACAGAAAGGGCAGCGGAAAAATTCACAAGAGACTTCCTGTCTCTCCAGTCTTTCAATGTAAACTTATTGATTTTTCTCAAGTTTGCATCTTCTGCTAGAGAGCCAGATGTCATCTTTACATAATTATGTATGCATCTTCTAATTTATTTCTGGAAACAATGTTAACTACAAGATTTAGTTCTTCAGCTTTACTATATGATGTACTAAATTATATATTCATAGAGATATTAAATTTAGATGAATGCTTTCTCTGGCTTCCTTTACCCTTGTTTAGACATATTGACTGCTCTAGGGCCTTGAAGGTACTTGATTCAGCTTTGGAGCAAGTACTAATTTTCAGAAAACAAACTGACAGGTAAGCATAAAATTAATTTTCTGTATTAATTGCAGAGGGTCAAAGTCTTGCTGATATAAATATAGCATTATGCAGGATCAGGATTCCTCGGCTTATCCTGCTTTTTTTCTTCCTGGAATTGTGTTGCTTTCATTCCCCCAGACAAATATCTATACATTTATCTGTTTTATATATTTTTGGGAGAAAGTATGCATACATGCACACATATATTTACACGTGTATCTCTCTTGTATTTGCGTGGTATTTCTGGATACAGCTACTGCTTGGTAGTCAGTTTGCTGCCTGCCAGACAATCCCAGCACATCAGCTGTGCTCGTTGGAAAAGCCGTTGGATATCACTGGACTCCTTGTGCAGCTTCAGTATTTCCTGTGTGGGAAGTCTGATATTTTGGGAACTTTTATGGATGACCTCTGCCTGTATTTGAGTCTTGCATATTAAGCAAGTTCAGAATTTCTGGGAAGCTTTGAAATGACTACGAACGGGCTGTACAGCGAATGTCTGCATCGTTCCGCCTGGAAGACTCTGTGGGGCTTAACGGAGCTGGCCGTGATATATCTATAAGTATACGGCCCGCATACTTTACATCTGAAATTGTTAGTGGAGGTGAAACATTACTGCTAGTCAAGGAAGACTTCCGTAGAGATACAGTACAACTGTATTAACTATGAACCAGTGCTTCTATGGAAATGTTGGCTTAAACCTTTAGTTAAATGGATAGTTGTAATAATGCACTGCATGAACACTGAAGTTGTTTTTAGGGAAAGGATTTCAGTTTTGTTCCATAGTTTAGGCAGTGAACCCTGATTTATTGCTCATCTATAAGGCTCACTTTTGTTAGTATTCATGCCTAATGGTCTTAATCAACAGCAATGTAAAATTGTGTATGGTATGCATTGCAGCAGGCTTGGCAACATTGCTGTTTTCTGAAGTCAAAGGCTTTAGCACAGGTTGTTCTGCGTTATTGTAACTTTGCCTTTTCTTGGAGTATTTGTTTATAATTGTTTACATTACATATTAATATGTGTTTTAAAGAATGGCGCTTGCGTTATCAAGATGTAATAATTACAAAAGACATAGTTAGACATGTACATAATAAAATATGTGAATACCTTTGTAGAGTTTGGTACCATATAAGCCTTCCAGATATTAAAATATAATGCTTCATTTTTCCTGCTTTCGTAGCAAATTCTAATATTATGCAAATTGGGTTTTGGTACTCAAATATTGTCTGAAAATGTCAATCTGCTCTTGAACATATGATTGATAAACATTAGTGCGATAACACAGTTGTTTTTGCTTGAGATGAGTATAGCCATAGGAGGAAGAATGATAAATGGTAAAAGATGAGGTATCTTTAAGAAATCTTCCTTTCTAGTACTCCTTCATTCACTGACATGAACGAAGTTTTTTGTCTGTGGGAAATGAGGATACATTTTTAGCAACAGGAGTAAATGGGAAAAATAGTGACTTCTTAAAAACTATCTGGAGGGAAAATAAAATACCAAGAGTTTCAAATGTGTAGAATTTTTTGGATGTATTTTAATCAGTAGTTTTACCCGAAGTTGAGTTAATCAGTAACATTGCTTTATGATATTACCATTCCATTCTGTTTACTCCTATGCTTCCTCACCTTGTCCCTCTAGACGTGTGCCTATAGCTATTTCTGGGAGCGTGCTCTGAACTGAATCAGGGAGCTGATTTGTTTTAATCAAACTCTTCTCCCCCCCTTGGATTACTTCCTGTCATTCCCAATGCAGCCATAGCAGCAGTTGTGAAGGGCAGGATGGGGACAAGTAGAGTAGGAGGAATGGAAAATCCTTAAGTCAGCATTGTTACTGAGGAAAAGGTATGTGGAACCTTACCCTTATTTTAAATATCCCAAGTTCTTTTGGTAATTGCAGGCTCGGTAAGCTAACTCACAAGTCAGCAGCACATATAATGTTTTAAAAAAAAAAAAAAAGGAATAAAAAGGAATTATCGACTAAAAAGATTAACAACAGTTTTTTCACACTCATTCTGGGCAAAGGCAAAAACCAGGAGTGTAGGGCAGTATTTAACAAGAAATGAATATTCTTTTTGATTGTGGCAGTGATTTTAAAAAACAGTGACCAAAAAAAAAACCAAACCAAAACAGTGGCTTAAACTAGTTTTCCCTCATGATTTTTATGGAGATTCACAGTAAATAAAACAATTTGAACATCGTGAAAGCTATTAGATCAGTGGTCTCTAAGCTAACATATGAGCAAAATCTCTTGTCGTAATTAAGTATTGTTTAGCTGTGATTTAAATGAGCAGCATTGGGCATAACACTGACTACATTGTTAATACCTTTAAAACTAGAGTGCTTTCAGTACCTTAGCATGCCTATGCCTTCTGTACCTGCATTGCCTAAAAGTCAAATCCAATATTAATTTGAGAGGTAGAAAAGCCAAAATTAAAAATTTACCAGAATTGACATTGATGATATGAATTTTTTAAGTTTCTTCCTGAAGTAATGTTGAATGCTGTATTGAAAGAAATTACCAGGAAGTTATCAAGCTGTGACAAAGGCTGTAAAGGTCATACATGAGAATACGATTATATTTCCTCAAATGAAACAAGAATATTCCATGTGAAGGCAAAGTATAAAGCACTTTTTTTTCCATATGGAGATGCTTTATGATGACAATTCTGATTTCTAATGGAATCCTAAAGGAATCAGATGTATTAATTTTTGTGTGGTGTTTAAATATAAATGTTAGAAGGTTTGCAATTTAGATCTATAAAAATTCAGTGGATTATGCTGGAATGTTCCAAGAAATGTAAAATAAATGTGACTGGTGTCTTGGAATCCTAATTTTTCCCTTAAAAGCTGCACTTTAATACAAAGTATTTTCACAATGCGTGGAGAAGACTGAGGACATCTATCAGCAATGCACTTTCTGGAAAGGCTTTTTACCTTAGAAAAAATACGTTCAGGGTGCTAATCAATAACTTAGCAGAATTTTGACTTGTAGTATTTGGAATGTTTATGCAAAGCCTAGCTTAGAGTGGCTTGGTGACTGTTCTTAGTTTGCTACGTACTGATGACCCAACTCAATTAGAGCTATTATAGGCCATACAGAGAAAGAAATTGGGATTCTGTAACTGAGGACTCCTGCCTGTAAATCACTCCTTCCTGCCTCACTGAAGATGCCTTCATAACTAGATCATTTGTGGTTACAGCTTTGAAATAGCAAATTGAATGGTAAAACCCAAAAATAGGACAGGAAAAGTGACAGTGTTCATGGGACAGCTGGGTTTTCTATAGACTCAGAAGGACAATTGCCCAGTTCGTGGTATTATTTAAACTTGTACTTAAGATCAGCTTTGGAATTAATAGAGTAGCTGAAGGTACATAAACCTTCCAAATTAGTCCCTGCTTCCCTTTTCCTTGCCCTTCAGCAGTGTTCCTACTGTAGCATTGTGGCTACTTTTCAGTTTCACAGCCCTACGTGTTTGAGGAAGCAAACTGCTATATGAGAACTTCTGGAGTGTATGTGGTACCCCAGATAGTCCTGTACTGAAGGCTCGTTCCTGTCGTGTGCCCATGACAGTATGTACAATGCTGAGCTTGTGCTGGGACTGTCTAGTGGTGCTTGTGTCCCAGTGAAATCAACTGGACTTAAACATTTTGTTAAAAGCTTTGTTAAACAAATGGACTTAATAATGTATTGAAGTATGCAAGTGATCCTGTCTTCTGCATCTGTAAAAATGGGTCTAAAAAGAGCTCCTTGGAATTTTATAGTATATTTTTTGGTGCCTAATTATTTTTTGCTTTATGCTTTCACAGTGTGGTAAAATCTCATCTGTGGCTGGAAGTTGTACACGTGATGACGTTAGTTACAGAAATAATGAGGAAAATGGATCTCCTCGGATACAGAAAGCAAGCTCTGTTTGTATTTATATCTCTCAGTGACTCACTAAACTGCTTAAATACTTGTTTTTAATAAATTTATTTTGAATCATTAAAACTATTATTTCTAATGAACAATTTATAAATTCTCTTAATTTTCATAGAAAATTGAATTGAGTCTAGAACACTAGTATAAGTGAGGTAAATAGTCAGCTATTCTTTGCTTGTTTTGTCAAAGAATTAGTGTCTGCTGCTTTGTACCTTTGTGAAGTAGGTGAAGAACAGTACTATCAGCTTGTAGACTTTTTTTAATGATTTCACTTACATATACTTCACATAACTGAAAATAGCCACCTAATACGCAAGTCAGTGGAAAATTCACTGTTATCCCAGTGCAGCTTCAGTGTAAACTTCAGTACGTACTTAATTATGGAGTCACATAATATTTGCCATCAGATCCATTTGTCAACTCCATTTGCTATCTGAAGTTACAAATGTCAGAAATTTGTACATGTCATCAATTCATTTGTCATAGTTGTTGTATGTTAACATTAAAATCAAGTTAGTTAATGTTGACATCTAAATTGCCATCTTTAGGTTTCAGAGTCAATAACAGATTTCAACTAATTTCATACTGATCTGAGATGTTGTGTCAGAGTGGTGCAGCTATAAGGAAGTCAACTGTGGTTTAGGTTTGGTTCGCTTGTTGGTTGTCTTTAAGAAGCAATCATGATGCAATCACAAAACTATAAAACAAAGGTTTCACAAGTCTGACAGTTTATGCTGAAACTAAGGATAAGAAAGCTCTTGAGATTACATACAACATGAAGTGAGTTCTGATTTAAAAAAGGGAAAAGTGAAGGGGAAGAAATGAAACAATCATTTTACTTACAGCTGGCTATTGTACACATAGTAGATTGTTACTGGTTACATAGTGAGCGTGTGTTCATTTACGTAGGTTATGTAAACAAGAAAGCTGACAGCTACAGTTGCGTGTTTCTTAAATTTTAAACACAATTTTAAGATTATTACCTGGTCATTTCTTTTATTGATGTCTCGGTACAAGATATTTCAATTATAATTTAGGGTATCACAAAAACCACTTTGAATAATAATGCTTTGAACAAAAATTATATTCCTCAAACAAGGAACAGTAAAGCAAACTTAGTGACTTGTATCCATATAATACTTAATGAGCTTTACTAAATTAAAAAAAATGCTCTTTATAGTTTGTTTTTTTTTTCTGTTCTTCGTAGTTAAAGTAATAAGTATGAAACTGGAAGAAAAGTACTGAAATAGTAAGAAACTGAAAGGTGGTTTTGCAGGCTAAAAAATACATTTATCTCTTTGTCAGGGTTATTACATGAATGGGATCAATAACTGCAATATCAACAACTGCACATCCAGTAAGTGGTCTGAATTTAACCAATAACAGTGTCTGAATCCCTTCAATATTGATGTAATTATCACTATTTTTTAAAATCAGAAACAAATGTAAAAGCTATGCTGGAATTTTAAAAGAAAAAAGTTTGGCATGGCGAACTTGCTAGTCTTGTTTTTCAAGTGTAAAAAAAAATTGCTTTCAGCTTGACTGTTCAAGAATGTACAGAGAAATCAATAGATTTATTGTACTGTACCTTTCTCAGGAGTAATGAGGTCAAGAGTTTGCAGAACAACATGGTTTTGGTTTGTGTTTATATTCTGAATGTAATTCTACTGAAGTAATTATTTATATAATGTTCTTCAGAATTCCTGGAAATAAATGTCTTCTGGAGGTGGTGCTGGTGGGGAACCAAAAAACTACAAAATGACTGATGCACTGGAAAACATGTGTATGGAAACCTGAAGTTGTTAAAAAATGCATTACACTTTATTTATGTTTATGAAACGTAAACATAAACTTACGAAGTTACTGTGAATTTTATCTTCTGCTGGAAGTCCAAATATGCTTTTATCTGATCACTGAGCCCTTCATGCAGTTCATAGAGCACATTCATGCTATTATCCAGTGCTGGATAATTCCTGTATTATAGAAGAGAAGTGGGGGGGCCAATTTCAGATATCACCAGTATGGTATAGAGCTCTACTTCTGAGAGCAGCTGCTGGCTGGCTCTGCTACTTCTTCATCCAGTTGTCTTGGCTGCTGATGGACCCACAGTGATTTAGAATGGATGTGGGACCCATGTGGGTGTAATCCTATTTGTACCCAAGCTGATCTTGCTGCTGCTCCTCCTTATATACTACACTTTTTAACTTTTTATGAGTGGTGAAAACACTACAAAAAAAGATGTGTGAAGCGTGGTCTGCAAAGTACTTGCTAATATTAGAGGAGAGCATGCCAATCATCTCATTCCAATTAGTTTTTTTAATATTTCTGTTTCTTAATGTGTGTGCTACCATTCAAGAGGTTTGTTATTGATCCTGCAGTGTTGTATAGTCTGGGAGAGCTGTCAAAAAGGATGATGCTTGGCTTGTGGTTTTTTTAATAATTTATTTTTTTTAAATAAGCTGTAAGTTGTTGTAGTACGGGGCCCTTAAGTGGGAATTCCGTTCTATATGTCTGTCAAGGCCTGTCTCAGCTAGCAGTGCAGAAGAGTAGATCAGACAGCTTGGGGGGGGGGATAGGGGGAGGAACAAATTTAAAATTGTTGCTACGTGCAGCCAATCTATAACTTTGTTAGGGAGAACCTTTGTTACTCTTTATTTTGTTTTAGTCACACCAGTTCCCTCAAACATGCCTACATGCCATCTCAACTTCCACAAGCAACTATAAAGAGAGATAAACAGTCCGTGGGTAATCCCAACTTCTGTTCTTAACTGTGCTGTGTTGGTATAGGATTCTGCTGAATACACGCAGCTAACTCTGAGCAAGACAGGCAGCCACCATTCCCCAGGCTGTCTGGGAGATCAATGGCAATTAGACATGCCCTTTTTTATAGAGCAGGACAGCTTCGTTCTACTGCAGTGACATTGCTCCTACTGTCTCACTGTGGTATGTTGGTCTCTGTGGAAGCAAATTCATTTTATATATAACTTCATTTATGTGTGTATATATATGATTTTTACATATTCCATAGCAGTGAAGTAGGACTCATGCAGTGCTGTGGCAGGAGGAGGGGAAGGAGAACGTGGACGAGGTACTGGTCAGATAGCCATGTCCAAATGAATTGAATAGGCTATAAAGAACTATTAACATTTGAATGGAGTTATCTAGGAAATACAGTTACCAGACACTAGCTTTTAGCAATTATCAGCCAACAGAGGGAATTCACGTGAATTGGCTGTGCCTCAACTTGGGGCAGGGAGGGGGGGACTGATATGTCAAAATCCTGTTAAATACTTGACATTCCAAGGACAAGTACAGTAAAAGAAATAAAAATCTAGGACAGCGTGCAAGGGAGGGCAGTACTGCTAATGTACATGTGCAGTGTAGAGTTCAGTTTTCCTTTCTGTAAGAACACTAAAATTCTGCATTTTAGTGGGCAGATCAACATGGGTTTGTATGGAAAATGTCTGGAGATAGGTGAATCTTTAGTCAGAATTCAGATTCTGTTGGGCTGGTTGGAAGAGCCAGGAGGGGCAAAAACAGGTGGAGACAAGAACTTCACGATGCACAGCCCTGAGCCCTCTTGCAGAAAGAAATCATTTGGGCATAGGTTCCCTGTGTCATGTCGTCCCCTCCTCACTGTGGTAGAATAGAGAGATCTATCATCTGGTGAGGGAAATTAAAGGTGAAAAAGGTAAAATGAAGCGTTGCATGCCTTCCTGCGTCTTCATACTTGTGCTAGGAGAATGTTAGCTTATATCTAATTAGAAGTTAACATAGCAATAATTTTGTAGGGCAAGTGTGTGCTTGCAATGAGATATCGCAGGAAGGAAATGACAAGTGCAGGAGAGCATAAATCAACCTATAGCTGAAATCTGTCTCGTCTTTCAAAACCGTACAAATGCTTTTTAAGAAATTTTAACTCTAAAGCAGTTCTTTGGTTTTCAGATTTTCTGAGGATATTTGTAGCTTTGGAAGCCATGAATTGGTTCAAAAGTCATTCAAGATCTTTAAATTTGTGAAAGGTAGGAGCTTAATGATATTACATGTAGTTGACCTGCTTAAAGTTGAGGATTAGTAGTTGACTGAAGTCAGCTGAGCAATTGCTCTGCAATGATCGGGTGAACAGAGGAGACCTGGCACGTTCATAACAGAAAAGGCATTGGTAATGGAAAAATTGTCTTTATTCAATCTGAAGTTTTAAGTTATACTCAGTGAATATCGTAGCGTTTTTTATCAATTGTTTCTGTATGAAGTCTGTGACTTTTTAACTCCGAGGTTGTACATTGAGTTGACTTTCTGAACTTAATTTTAATCAAAAAGAACTAAAAATGGCTAGCTAGGACAGTATTAACTTTTTTGTTTGAGTTGCCAGGATGGGGGTGCTAAAGGGCATCACAGTGCAGATGGTTTCAATACCTTTGTGATCTTCTCAGGTTTTAATTTGGATCACAATAGTTCCTGTTAAGGCATTTTTTGGATGCAGCTTAAATTCTTTGTTCCTAGAAGAACACAGGAACGGTTCACTATTTTAGTGTCTTTCAGTTTTATTACAAGTCTTGACAACCTGGTATCTATCTTGTACTGGCTTAGGCTTGTTTAAAATTATAGGTCTACTTGATTTGAGAGTACATTTTATCTTTTACACTACTAATTATGTGGGATGAGAATGTGTAAGGTTGGAGTACCTTTACAGTTAATGTTACAATATCTTTTCTTCATCTCCTATGAAGAAGTTCATGCCATTCCTTTGGCTTAAAAGCAATAGCAATGAAAAAGGTGAGTTTCTAGAAGAACTTGTCAAGATTAACTATACTAAACACTTTGTTTTCTTACTCATGTACTGTTGTTTTATAATCGTAATTGGAGAGACTAGACCAAGGTCATTTGATTTAAAAAATAGCGGTTTTCTTTTATGCTTTTCCACTCTGTTTCATATTCACTAATGAACTCTTCAAGTAAGCTGATAAGATCCTAAAGCCTGGAAGGCATTTAGCACTTCCACCCCACCCCGCCATTCTTTTTTTTTTTTTTTTTGGTCTGTGCTAAATTAGTAAATACGTTGTTCTGTGCCAGAGAGCAGAAACTATTTTTCCAAACATGTGGAAGAACTACAGTTCTGGCTGACTTTTTTGCAATGTGGCTTCATCTGATTTTTTACCTGAAACTAGCAGAAGGTTCTCCATGCAAATTATGTTTGGCACAGATTTAGGGTTGTGGATGCCAAGATTACTGATGAAGCGGATGGAGAGCTACTTTTATGTCATCATTACACAGAACTGTGCATTAATGTTAATGGTAGTCTACTGCAAATGTTTTTGAGGACATGGGTTGAATTTCACTTAAAAATGATATCCTGTTCAAGTTGAAAAAAGCAATATGTCTGTGAAAATATCTTAGGAAAACTCATCGTCTGAGAATCGTTATTGCTGTGTGTTATAGCAATGATTGGTTTGTTGATTTGGGTCTTATGTTTGTTTTGAGCCTACCAGAAAACCTAAAAACTTTTTTCCTCTAAAATACTACTTCCTTTTTCTTTAAGGAAGAAAACTAGGTTGGACCCCAAGGTCCCACTTTAATATTAATGTAAATGGTAAAGCCAGTTTAAAATAAATGAATTGCTTTTCTCATTGTTACTGGGCAACATTGTTATGGTGTAACATTGTTACACCATAATCCCAACAACCATGCTGTAAAAGAAAATTCTTGTTTAAAATGATTCCTGTCCTTCTGTTCAGAAGGAAGACATGGGTAATTCTATTACTTAGCAATCATAGGTAAATCCCTTTTTGTTTATAAGCGTGAGCTAACCTTCAGTGGACTGTGGAAGTAATAAACTGATGGGGGGGAAGTGTTTCGACTAGAACTAGAGATTAATGATGGAAGTGAAAATTAAGTTAGGATTCTTAGTTTTATGTCTCTAGTTGGACTCTTGGTCTCTAGGCTTCTGCACCATTCTGGTGTGTTTCTAATACCTAGTATGATGCACGTTACCAACAGAATTAATAGAGAAAGGTATGAGAACTTTCAGTTTTCACAGACGATGTGCTAGCATGGTTTGCTTTTATATAGGAGGCTCTGAAAGGAACCTCACACTTAGTGTTGCACAGTGTATTTTATGTGAATTTTTGGTTGGTTGGATGGCTTACTCACCGTATTGGGAAAGCATTGCCAGGAACAACGAAAATGTCACGTAGGTTGTTCTAGAAATCACGTTAGAGGTTGCCATTATGACTAAGAGCACGAAATAGGGGCATTTTAAAGTATTCCTGTATATAATGCTAGTGCATTCTCCCAAGTCAGTAGATTCCCCCGAGTATTCTCAAGCATACATAAATTTAGGCTTGTGTAGTGTGTCACTGTGCTTGGGTGTAGGCTTCTCCCCTGCAGCCTGCCAGCCTTGCTTCCCCCAGCTGTTAAACCGAAATGTCAAGCAGCTGAACATACCTTGTTGGGCACAGGGAATGTGTTACTTAGGTAAAAAAATTTGAGATGGGGGATGACTGATTTTTCTTTCTGCTGTGAAAGTGTCAGAAAGTTAATGATGGCTGACTTGTGAGATAAATTAAGGTGATAGTCAAGTGCAGATAAACAGGCATACTATAGAAATCTCTAGAAAATCAGTTTTCTGTATAATTATGAATTGATCTCAAGTGGTCCGTGCACTTGTAGTCCTTGTTAAGAAAAATCTTAAGGTAATTCTTTGTCCTCAGATTCAGTTTAGAGGGGTGTTAGAACTTGGTCACGGAAGTTAACTTTTTTTTTCCATTTAGCTTTCCATTGAATTTCATTATGGTTGCATGATTTGCTGCTTAAAGCGTTGAATTAGAGCCTAGATGGGAATAAATAGCAACAACCTGAAATGGTTCATTTCTCTTCAAAATAAAGGAAGCTTGAAATAATGATGGGAGGACTCTGATTGCTCTGAAGCTGTGTAGCTGCCTAAAATCTCAGAATCAGTATAAAAACTTGTTGGTGTAAATACCACCTGCATCATGGCAGCTTTCACGCAGGCTGTGTGTGGCAGCTAAGGAAAATCATGTATAAAGTGAAAAACAATGTTTTTGAAGTCTAGCGTGCTGCATCTGACAGCTGCTTCAGCATCGTCTCCAGAATGCTGTAACTTGTGGCTGAGCCTGTGCGCTGGCCAGAAGATTTTTACTGGGTCCCACGCCAGTGTTCCAGTTTGCTGGACACCCCTGGGACCAGCGAATCTGACCAGTTATGTTTAATATGCCATACCATTTAAAAAAAACAACAGCAGAAAATTTCCTGACAGTTGCTGTTGTCCTCGTGGACTGATGTATTTTTTATGGTCTCTAACAATCTCATGAAAAGATGAAATTATTTAAGCTCTGTGCTGTCATATGGATCAAACACCCTCCTTTTCCAAGCAAATGAAACAGCTGTCTGTAGCCTCCTTGGGAAGCTTAGTTCTTGGGGTACTTCAGACATGCCACATACCCAGTAGAAAAATATCATCCTGAGGAAACTGACAGTGCCGATGCATGATCTTTGATCCTTTTTCTCTAACCACTACAAGATGTTCTGTTAAAGCATATGTTTATTTTTTGCAGAGCCAGGTGTTCCACATGCCATTGTTACTTGTTTTTTTCTGGTTGTATTCCAGAGATAATGCCACCCATTTCTTAAAAATAGGATGTTTCTAATCTCTGATTTTAAGTTTGTTTTTGTTGTTTTTCTCTCAAAAGCATCTTTCATACTCCTCTCTTCATATCCTCTTTCTTTCTGGAAAATGGGATACTTCAGGAAATTTGTGTTTGAGGGAGATCATGGCAGAGGAGATGGTTAGGTTCAGATAAAAGGCATACTGGCAGATGGTCTGGCAGTGCTATAACTCATTGTCACTTCATTTACACAAAGGATGCTTGTTTGAGACTCTACTTAGCAGAATAAAAATTGAAAAAGGAAGTTGCCTAATACTTTCCTGCCTTCCAAGCAGTGTGCAATACTCATTTCTTCTCTGATGAAGTTTTTGTCTCTTTTGTAGAAAGAAACTCCCTTCTCAAGTCTTGGTTTGCTTTTGCCACAAATGCTCCTGGCAGTTTGCAGTCTCTGGCTCACTTTGAATTCCAGCCAACATCCTTTAACATTTCAGTGTTACTTGCTTTCTTGCAAATTTGAAAGATAAATGTATCAGACCTGTAACTTTTTTCCGCTTTAGTTGTATTTACGTGATGCTTTTAATATTTCCATTTTGTTTGTGGAAATTGTTTTTGCAACTGGTTGTTTGTAAATTGCAATGAATTCTGGGGTGTAAGATGACTGAGGAAAGTAATGACAATAACTTACCCAACTTTTTTTCTTTTTAGTTCAGTGTTTTTGCTGGAACTTTAACAGATGCCATACTGAGATCAGATGTATTTTTTTTTTTGATTTCCAGTAGGGAAAATATATCTGGATAGATAGAAAAAAAAATCCTCTCCTTTTTTCCTAAAGCCTAGGGTAAGAGGAAAATTCCAATGGCACAGATGAGATGCTTAAAACTAGAAACACAGAAATCCTGTCTCTTTTTTGTTTAAACTGTATTTTTCATATTTCTGTGAGTTTTCAGTGTTGGAAGTATCATATAAAGAAAATGGTTCAACTGGCAAGAAATTTCAGTTCCATTTTTGCAAGGAAATGAAAAAGGAGTTTAAATTCACATCTAATAAGTTACTAATGCATTATTGTTTTTCGCAATTGTACAGGTTTTAGTTGAGAGATTATTACAGGCAAAACAAAAAAAGTCCTTTGTAGAACTTGCATTTATTTTAAAACAATGCTTGTTTAATGTTGTTAGTATAGGCTGGAAGGCAGTCAAAAGCATGGTGGTGTTCTTCCTCTCCCTGACTAACTTTGTTGCAGTTAATGCAACTAATCTTATCTCACATAAACTACTTGTTTTCAAGGTTATGAAATTTGTTATTGGTAGGATCTGGTAGTGTATGTTTGCTTGAAGTAATAATCAGTTTTCATGCTTCAGGACAACGGCACCGTTTTGGCATCATTGAACCTGAAATGGTTTAAATCAGTGTACTTTTACTTTCATGTTAGCATTTATCAAGTAATTTTCTATTTGTTTATAAGGAAAAACTTTTTGCTTTTAGTGAAAAACTTTTGGCTTTAGTGAAAGTACTCTGAATACCATTTGAGGTTTTACATCTTGTTTTATAGTACAGTGATTTCATTTTGAAATGAATTTGTTTTTGTGTGTGGGCAACTCCTATATACAGGATAACCTATATTGTATTTTCTGTTGTTTCATGGTTGTTTTCATAGAAGGTCTAAAACGTGACTATTGTGATGACTACTTTAAAATTAGGTGGTAAGTGGTGTTCGAGTGTTTTGGGGGATGTGGCTTTCAGAAAGTTAGTAGGAATTCTTAAGTGAGTTGATAACTTAGACTTTGAGAACAAAGCTTTAGTAACACGGTCAGTGCCATAACTGAGTTACGGTGATCACACGTGGACAATGTGCAGCACTGGTTAATGCCAGGTGTGGTGCACCTTGTGTTCACCTTGGTGTTGTAACTTCCCTACAATCTCACAGCACCAGTGCTGTAACGCTTCTATTTATACCCAGCTGGGCTAGCTCAGAACCATATTTAAGGTTCTGACTTCCCCGGAAGGCTGTATTATTTGGTGACTTATTAACATGGGCAAAGGGATATAATCTATCCACTTTCTGTTGTGGGTTAGCATTGCACATGATTCCAAGTTCTCAGCAACAAATCCACAGACTAGCTTTTTGTTTTTTATCTTTACATTCTTCGGTGCTGTTTATGGCGCTGATATTCAGAAAGTCTCCTGATGTTTGAAGATGTGACTTTTATACATAATCAAATAAAAATTGGCTTCTAAAATTCCTATCAGAGAAGAAATAGAGTAGAACTGACCTATTTATATTTAATCATAATAATCTAAAAGATCACCTGAGTAATATTGCTTTAAATTACTGTTGTGGCATGTGCTGAGTGTTCTGAATACAAACAGGGATCTGAGGGGCAGTCGGCATACCGGGTGTTTGTCAGCAAGGCTTTCTGCAGCCTACAGCCTGCTGTTTAGGAATGGGTGGCTCTTAGCTGTCAGTGATAGCTGTGTACAGCAGCATTGTTAACTGCTGAATGATTTCTGTCGGTCACCTTTCTTGTCATGTCCCCAGTCCAGTTCATGCCTTTCCTGCCTCAGAAGTGTGCTGTGCAATCCGCTCCTGAGGAACCAACCGTCACTGCCTGAGGAAGAATATGAAAATACTGGTGCTGTCCCTAGTCTCTTTCATTAGCCTTCATTACAGAAATATACCTCTGTGTGCTGAAGGAAACTTTTTAGCTTACTAATAAGCTTATGTTGTTTATTCGCAAAATTTAAGGCCTTTGATTTTGAACATATTGAGTCATTTATAACGGTTATCATGTCTAATCCCTCTCTAGCACTTCACAGAATTTTTTGAATGTGCACCATGTTAATCCACTGCAAATGTATGCGTGTGGTAGCAAATACTGTGGCTTCTGAAGAATAATGTTATTGCCTGCTGAGTAAAAGAGGAACAAAGTTGAAAATTTTGAAGTCAAATATTCTTTGTTATTAGTGTACTTAATCCCTTACTAAATTCCCCATTTTAGAAGAAAAATTATCCCTACAGGATCACCGTTTGAGGGCAGTACATATGAGATGTATATCAGAGGTATAACGATTCTGAGATTTACTTCCAAATTACTGAAAAATAAGTTACTGCGATCAATACAAAATTTTTAGTATGCTGTTCACAGAAGAACTCTGTGTATGTAATGATGATAGTCAAGATTGACGCAGTTGTTCATGGTAGAGCAGAACATGATTAAACCATGGGGTCTAGGCCTCTTTCCATCTCCTCCTCCAAGATACATGAAGCTACCTCAAGATATTTGTTTTCTGTTACAGAATCATTTGGTTTTTCAACCTAGAGCCAAGAACACCATGATAAGTAAGAGTTCATTAGCCCAAATTTCAACCCAAATACAATTTTATTTAAGAAAAAAAATAAAAATCATATGCTGCACTTTCCTGGAAGTGATATAATATCTAATAAATATTTCATAATCTGTGTTCAGAAATACCCTGATACCGTAACCATATGTCTGTGGGCAGAGGATTATGTTTATAAAAAGTCTAGAAGTTTATATACAATTTGATTTGATCTTTAAGATCCGATTTTGGATGGAAAAACTTCATAGTTACCAGCAAGATAGGAAAACACTTGAGAGTGCAGAATTATATCCTTCTGAAACAGATATATTGTGAAGCAGCACATCTATTGAATCTTGTTCTTGGATTAGCTGAAAAAGCAGTGGAGTAGTATGGGAATGTAGAAGTCAAAATCGGCCTAATAATTCATGATGCAGCAATAACATCAAACATAGGTATGTAAATGAGAATAGGCCAAGTTCCTGAGATTGCATGAGTTGTGGTATACATTATTAAGGCAGAAAAGGATAGAAATAGGAAAGGCAAATACAAATGTACATTTTTGGCTCTTGTTAATATATCAAAACAGCTTCAGCTTAGTTTGCAGAGGTTATTTTTGTGCTTATAAAGCTAGAAAGATTTATTTTTGAAATGAAAGCTTTAGAATCTGTAGAAAATACTTCATCTTTCAAACTGTAATTTTGGGGTCAAGTCATGAATTTGGGGCATGAAAATACTTGCTAGCAGGTGTAATTCTCATACAAGCAATCCTACTTTAATTCTGCTCTGACTATCGCTGTCATTCATAGTTGGAATTGATGTACATTTCTACCTTGTCAAAAATAGATGTGTATAGTTTCACTTTTTTTCTCGGAATAGCTGATCTGGTTTTCTGAAAATAATGCTGATTGTTGTTAATCAACTTGTCAGAACTGAATAGTTTTCATCTTTATCAAAGTGAACAAAATTGGGACACTAAATAAGTCTGTGCAGAACTAGGACACTCTGTTTGGAGACATAGCTCCAGACACTGTAGAGGATTTTTTTGACAGATAAGCTGTGTGCTTAAAGAGATAAATGTTAATCTAATGCATTGGAAAACAGACAGATTACAGCGTACAGTGATGCATTCAAATAGCAAGACTAAGTTCTATGTACCAGCTGAGTCTGTTTCCTAAAACTCCCCAAACTTACTGTGAAAACCATGGATGCAGCTGGTAAAGTATATCTGATTTCTGATGTGTGAGCCAAACATTGGTAGAGTAACAGCTGAACTAACATTTTAATATGGAAAACTGGATAGTTTTATTTTTTTTTTAATTGGATTGAAAGGGGAGTTGAAAGAAGAGGAACATAGCACCTCTGTTACCTTTGTTTTTAGCCAGGCTTCTGTGCCACTTTTTTTCTCTTTAGGTTTCCAGAATAAATATCGTCTATCCTTACTATGACCAAAATACAGATGCTTGATAAAATGGCACAAGCTGATCAGTTGTATCCTACACAGGTTGCGATTTCTTCAATGAAAGGTTCACGCTGGTGCAGACTTTAAGTACCATGCAGATGCAAACTCAAACTTTTTAAATGGTAGTTTAATACTATATTGCCTCAGGCGTGTGTGATAGGACATATTAAAGAATGATAGCAATTCAAAGAGAGAATTGTAGAAGCTTCAAGGTGTGAGAGCTGTTCTTGTCATAATATGTTCTTTTATGGTTAAAATCCAAGATAAGGAACAGCAAGAATGAACTCATTTAGTCAAGTTATCAGGTTCTCTGGAATTATGCTTAAATGTTATTAACTGATTATAGGTTTGGAGATGACTTTTCTTTAAGAGTTTTGTAGCTTCTAATACAAAGTAAAATACATGTACCCCTGACTAAAATAAACTATTTAATGTGGAGCTAGCAGGTGGTTGGAGAAGGAACTGACTCTCCCAAAGCAAGGATAATCAATACTAAAATAATTACCTTCATTTAAACTTTGGAAACAAGACAGATATTTTGTTAATATTGTGTGTGACCACATGCCTAGAAGAATAGGTTCTTATCCTTATACTCTGGGTCAGGAATTTGTGTGGATCGCGTTAGTAAAGCAAACAAGTGTTGCCTTAGTGTAGGAGTGACTGTACCTGAGCTAACGAGGCCTGCTGAATGTCTGCACGCCTGAACCTCGTGGCGAACTGGCTCATGCTCGGCTCAGAACACAGGAGGAACAAGGGGGTAAATGTCTACACATACCGAGATGCCTGCTGTTGTCATTTTAATGTTCTGTCCTGCTACCGTATATAAATATATGGTCACTGTTTTTGTCCTGTTCTAAAGAGGATCCATCGATCTGGAAAAATAGAAGTCTGTTGCGAGTAATAACCTCTGAGCTTAGTTGGAGATGTTTCTCTAATACCAGAACATTTCATGATCTTGTGAAGATTCCTCGTTACTGCACAGGAACCAGTTAGAGAAGTCATTCCAGCACCCACAAGCAGTAATACCCATGGTAGAGATGTTCTGCCTTTTGACTTGTACCTGAGGTTGTGATAAGAGTCCATATGTGTTTTTGTCTTTAACTGTGCTGATCCAACAAGAAATTCCATAGCCATCTCACTTAGGTTCAGTTAAAGAGGAAGAAAAACAGGGAAAAAAAAATGTCATCTTAAGAAAAGAGATGGCCTAATCTAGCATCTTAAAGGGGCACTGTCATCTTTTCTGGAATAATTTATGAACACAGAAACACAAAATATGGAATTCTTTTTTTCTGTAAAATGCAGTGCCGTTCAAAGAAAGATATAACCAGGAGTAGGATGTCTTAAATTTTGACTGTGCAGCGTCTTAGAAGCAAACGTTGTGGAGATAAATTATAATGTTCATATCAATATACATGTATAAATTTAACACTGAAATAAAGATACAGTTGCCTGTGTAAGGGACTGGGTTTTTTTAAAGATGCTGTACAGTGAGAATTCACCTTGACTATAGTGCCAAACTGAAATCACAGACATCATTGCTTTGGCATCTCTTCAGCTTATGTACAGTCTTCAAGATGATCGCTCTCAGATAATCAAAATACTTGCATAACTATTTGGAGGACTAGAGGTATATTTGGATGTAGTTGTTTGAATTTGGGAACAAATGCTTGAAAATTCTGGCTCAGTTCTTATCAACAGTGAAATAATGTAAGTACAAGCTACAAATGCTAGTTTGCTTTTAATAACTCAGCGTTTAACACCAGCGTGGCCTTGTTTTTTTTTTCTTTTTAACTTTGTGTGATTTTAAAAAGTAATTCAAGATGGAAAATTTGTCGGATGTAATGTTATTCTTTAAATTACTGTGAATCTTAGAACTTAAAAGGACCTTGGAATGGTAAAGGCTTCTCCAAGTAGCCTGTGGTTCTGTTGGTAGTATAAAAAGATGTGCAGCTTTCCTTCTATTGAAGGACTCTCATTAGCATTTATGAAATAAAGCGGAGGGGGATACTGTTGTGCCACTCTTTTACAAAATCTTTTACAAAAATTCAATGAGCATTTTGAATTTGTAGATTTGTGGTTTTCTGTTTCTACCTGTGAATGCTCATTTGTGAAGAATGTCAAATATTTTGAACATTATTGCTGAGAGATTTTCTTACACAGCAGATAAAGATGTCTCTATAGCCACCAGCAGCATTTCATCTTAGTACATAAATCAGGGAAACAGGTGATACACTAAGCAAATTTAAAAGATGCGAGAAACCTCATATGTCGTTCTAATTTGATCTTTGCCAAATGAAGTACAAAATAAAACATACTGATACTGCGTCATGCAAGTACCTTGGAAAAGTGGTTTAGACTTAGAAATATTAGTTTCTGTCACAAATTGTACTTATTTCTCCTGCAGGTAGAACTCAGAGTACCAACAATATTCTGATAAAAGTTGAAATTACTCCTATGGTGACAGCAAGTGACAGACTTCATAATATTGTCTTTTTTAAAAGATTTAAAGTTTCCATTTTAATATTTTATAGAATAGGCTTTTAAGAAGTGACAAAGTTTCGCTTCTTTGCTTGAAGTAATTTTCAGCAGAAAGTTTGACTACAGCTTGTAGGTTCAAAGATGATTTTCCCTAATATAGTGGAACAAACCAGCATGGCACAAATGTTCTTTGGGCTATCATTGCTTTCTTTAGCTCTGCAGAATTACACTTCCCTGTCAGAGGAATAAATTTCAGAAGTGAAAAGAGACACCAGTCCTCTGACAAAATTTTTTTTAGTAAGGGATTCCTGAAACAAAGTTTTAGTGTAAGGCGGTGCGTTTATCTATTTTTTGAGCAAGTGTGATAGATTACTGTTTTCACAAGATGTGGTACTTTAATTATGTTGTATAAAGAGTATTAATACTTAATCCAGACATTTATGCCTGAACAAAAAAGCTTGTTACATTTTATTGCCAAAAAGATTGATGGTTACTGACCTCATCTGAACTCTAGCAGATAGCATCTGGGAAATGATTATTTGAACCTGTGCAGCTGTCCTAGGCTGGAAAAGCTTATCTTAGAATATATGATTTTAAACTTTATTTTCACTTTTGAATGAGAATTAATATACTGGGTATATTTCCATTTTATTGTTGATATATTGGGTAAAACTCAAATATTATTTCTTATCTTGAGTAATATTTTTGTAACCATTCAGATGTAGTATTCTAATGGCCTGCTGACCCTCCTTGCTGAGAAACAGAGACTGAGAAATGTTTTCAGACTGTTTTTCATTAAGTGACTGTAGATTTATTTAAATTGACTGAAAGCCATCTCTAATTACAGGTAATCATAAAGCAAATTATGATCAGGAAAAGGTAGGGTTTAGTTGAGTTATCAATCATTCTTTTTTAGTGCATTCTAATTAGATCACCAACTGGTCTTACAGAAAAATTACTTTGTAATAGGAATGAATATCTATAAAACTACATGTGTTCATATCTGGACTTTTGTTCTTGCATACAAAGACAACTATATATTTTTTTCTCATGAATGGCAAGTTTAAATGTGAGTCAATTTTAAAAGTATTCTAAAGTCTAACAAGTTTTTCCAATAATAGACCTCTAAATGCAAGCCTTCTCCTGACATACCTGAGGGATTCTATGCAACCCACAGTTTTCTATAGAAAGCCACATGGTACAGTTACCATGCTGTTTCAACAAAGGATGCAAAAATTGAGTATCCAGACCAAAATTTAATTTCTCTCCAACTTCTTGTGCTCCTGATCTTCACAGGGATCATTTACCAGCTTTGCATTAGTAGGGAGCAAAAAAACCTTCAACTCTATTAAACAGATTTCCCTTACCCCATCCCAAACCCAAGGTTTTTGTACTTAAAGAATTCCTTTGTCTTAGGATTGCTCTGAAGACACACATCTTACCAGAATCCATTGAGAAGATTGACATATTTTTTTTAACGGAGAAGTAATGTAGGCTATTGGTAAATGAAAAAATACCAAATGTTTAACGTTAATTGTACCTCCTAATCTCAAGGGAATTTGGAAGCGTGTGTTGCATGTCTCAGTTTTTTTGAAGATGGCTATTTATGGACAGTGGGTGTGACACTTGGAATATGTAACTACGGTCTGCCATGATGAGGAATTTGACTAGTATTTTGGTAGTTTCTACATTCTTGCAGCAGTCATTCAGGCTTTTAGTCATTAAATCAGATTACAAAAAAATCTCTCAAGGAATTGGAAACAAGCAAGCAAAAAAAACACAAACCACCAAACTTGTTAAAATGTCCATGTTAATGTTTTGCGACTTAAAGAGATTGTGGGTGGTAATTGATTGTACTGCATGGCACAAAACTTTGTGGCAAATATTGTTTTGAATAGAGCTTTGCGTTACAAAGGGACTGTTCTGGTTGTAATTATCAAGCTAAAAATCAATATCACTTTCCCAGACTGGTACTTTATATGTAAGGATATTCTTAAATACAATAGCATAATCAATAAATAACCAGACATTTTCCATTTCCAGTAATTAACTCTATCCAGTAGTTTTTCAAGGGACCTTCTACTTTCCATATTATTAATGAGTTCCACTTCTGCCCATGGAATGGAGCCAAACGATGTGGACAAAATCACATCTGAGTCTTGAATGTGATTAGTCTTCCAATGCTGCTCGCTTTTATTTCCTTTAGTAGAAAAAGACATGTAACATTAGTGAAATTGAATTGTTAGTTTTTTCTGCTTTTCACAAAGATAATTGGCAAATAAATTTTTGGACGAGAGCTGAAGGACCTTTTGCAGTTTAAGAGAAAGCTGTGTTTACTAACAATCCCATTGAAGATCAAATTTTTTTAACCTTTGTGGCTGCGGAAAGTGCAAAAAAAAAAAAGTTTGTATGTGCATTTCATATGTATTAGGTAAATAAATTTTGAAGCATTAATTTAACTGGTGTTATGGAAGTGACTGTTCAAAAGGTTAAGGGAAAGCTTTATGATGGAGAAGTCAATACAGCTAATTTCACTGTGTCAGCAGATCTCATTTTTTCAGGAATTTTGTGACTATTTCAGCTAGTGCTTCTGGCATGATCTAAAATCTTTTTTAAGGTAAATACTATTAGGTAGTTGAAGAGGGCACTTATGTCCACCCTGAAAAGTCCTGAAGTTCACTTTCTGATAAGTTGCTATCATCGGTGTGATGGTTTCAGAGCTAAATGAAAAACTTTCCTTCATTTTAGCTTCTAAAAGAAAGATGCTTCAATGCTAGCAATGTTCTTTTCTTTTTAAGCCATCATTTGTAAATATTCTGATATAAGAAAACTATGATTTCTTGCTTGAACTTTATATCATCAAGTGTTTGTTGTTGTCCTAATTATTTCATTTTCATGTGAAATTATTTGAATGAACAAGTGTAAAATTACTTTTTTTGGGGGAGGTTAAAGAATTTATACTACACTTGCATTAAACTAAGGTTATGTTTCTTGCATAAAATTGCAGATAATCCATATATTTTCTTTGAATTTGGGGGGGGCAAAAGTTTTCTCAAGATAAGGTTTCCAAAAATGGGAAAAAGTAACTAGATCACCAATTAAATTTCTTTAGAAAGTAGTGTATTAAAAACTTTCAAAGACAGTCATTAGAACTCAGAACTCTTCTTGAACAGACGAAGTGTAATTTGATTGAAAAATTTGATTTTTCATATATACCCATGCATGTTCATGAAGTTCGTAAAAACGGTATGGAACAAATATGAATTTCAGCAATTACAGTAACTATTTTGGACAAAACGAAATCTTTTTACGTGAAGGCCAAGATACCGGTCTGGCAGAATCTTCCTGGCAGATACAGCTGCTGGCCTCACAGGTTTTGTAATCAATACCTCGTGTAAAGTAAAAATCAAACTACAGATTTTGTGTGCGGCAATAATGCTGCTCGGCTGAGAGAAGAACTTTATGCAAGTAGCAAAGCTGTTTACTTGGCAGGGTGGTTGAAATTAGTTAATAAAGGGAAGATATATTTTGAGACACTATGGATGTATATACTGAAATTGTGCCTGAGAATTTAACTTCAGAATATGCAAAGTAACTGTCATACTTTATAAAGAATAGATTTTTCCTCTGATTGACTGCTAAATCAGCTTAGTAAAATGTTTTAGTATGTTCTCTTGCTAATATTTTTGTATTAATTTTGCAGGCAGTAAAAATGGTTACGAATTTAATCATTCACTTCATTTTTTCATCAATTGTCTATAATATATTTGTTCGGTTCCATTTAACCACAAACGAAAAATATGGGACTTCTGAGAGCATGTAAAAAGAATTATTGTTTCCTTCTACACTGCTAGAAGACATTCTTTCATAGTGAGTGGGTAAAGGAAAAGAAAGGAACGATATTACCTGAATGGTACTTCCAATTTAAAATCTCTAATGAAATTTCTTTATTAAGTGGAAAGTGTCCTAAACTGGATGCTAGTAAAATGTATTCATAAAATTTTAACATGTACTGATAACCATATTTAAATGAATAGAGTACTTCATTATGAATCTGAGCCAGCTACCCTTTGATAAAATAGTGTTCTATTTAGCTTTATGGGTTAAGGTAGTTTGGTTGACTACTTCTATGCATAGGATAAAGGTAATTTTTGGTTGTAATTGTAATTATTTTAATGTGATTATTTTCAAGGTTTCTTGAGATCTGCTATATACACATGAAATTATTTAAATTATGCATTCGATGATATGTAATTATGGGGTTTTAAAACAATCAGAGGATAGCATGCGATTTCCTTGTGTAGCTGTATTTGTGAATGACGTAGAGGCCCTGGGCATGTGAGGGTGTGAAAGTACAAGGGATGTTCCCTGCACTTGTGGTGGGGCCTCCTGGGAAGGACCTGAGGTGGCTTCGGAATAAGGCCACTTAAGTGATGTGTAGGTTAATCCTAAAGGAACTGTAAGAGTTAGGTGCTTCCATCTTTTCCTTTGCTTTTCAGAAAGTACTGGTTTAGTCAACGAGCATGCTTCCTGCTAAGGAGTGTATTTGAATTGGTTTACCGATGAATTTGTTGAATAAATCTTAATGCAGTTTACCTGTATCCCTTAATGAAGTTTTAAACATCCTTAAGAGTGTTCCATTACCTGTACAACCATCTTCTAAGGATGTGCTTAATTGAATTTGTCAGATGGGATTTAAAACTTTCATAATATATGCAGAATAAGCCTAATAGGTTTTGCTTTGGAATATGATAACCAAGGGACATTTTAATTCCTCAAGATAACCTAGAGTATATAATGTTTCTTTCTCAAATTGCTGATAGAATTTTTAGTTCCTCTCTCTTCCCCCAACCAAGAAAAAGATGAGAACTGTGGAAAATGAGTGTTTTATGGTGGATGCTCCAGTTATGTTTCTCCTGGATATAGAAGCTTGAAGCTTTGAAATGAGCAGGCATGTATGTAGGTAACAGGATGCTTGCAGAAATAAATACTGTAGATGCTTTTTAATGGCTTGACATAAATATGGTGTACCCGACTCAGTACAGTAGTGTACAAATTGCTTTTGCATGAATGTTACATTTGTGGTTACTCTGGAAATGAAAGAATTTCATTGGCATTCTTTTGGATACAGAAATAAGTTAATATTTGTAATCTGCATTGGTGGAAAGAGAAAAACTTGAGAGAGAAGAGTTCCTGATTTTTAAAGCATTTTTAGCCTTCAAGGCTAAGACACTACTTAAAAATAAGAATTTTGCTTGTTAGTTTTAAGAAATTCTCAAAGAATTTGGCTATGACAAGTGGAATTCACAGCATATACTGACATTTGTATAGAGAAGGCAGATGGAAAGGGGATTTAAAATGCATTTTTTCCTATCTTTAGTACTATAAATTAATAATATGCCCCATCCTTTTGGATGGCGTACTGGTTCTGCCTGTTTTGGAGTAAACTTTCTTCAGTAGCAGCACATATGGTGCTGTATTTGGAATTTGTGACTAAAAGAGTGTTGATAACCCACCAATGTTTTGGCTGATGCCTGAGCAGTGCTTGTATAGCATTAATGCTGCCTTTTCCTCACTCCTCCTCCCCCAGCTCTCCCCAGTGTTATGCCAGGAGCTGGGGAGGCACCTGAAACAGCTGGCCTGAATTGGTGAAAGCACTGTCCCATTCCAAGAAACATACTTGGCAGTAAAAATAAATAAATAAATATATATATATAAATAAAAACTAGTATAGGTTTTTTTTTTCTGTTGTTGTTCTGAGGTAGTTGTTGCTTGGAGACTGGCTGGGCATCAGTCTGCTTGTGGGAGGTGGTGAGATGCCTTTGCATCACTTGTTTGTTCTCCTCCGCCATTTCCTTCTCTTAGTAAACTGTCTTTATCTTGACCTAAAAGTTCTCTTGTTTTTGCTCTTCTATTCTCTTCTATCCTGTTGGGTGTGTGAGTGAGTGAGTGGCTGTGTGGGTGCTTAGCTGCTGCCTGGGGTCAACCCACTACAGACAGGTACTTCGTAACCTACAGTAAGAGTAGAAAAAATATGGTCTCCAATTTCGTAAACAAAATAAGTAAGGATCAGAGAAAGCACGTGTAATGTATTTGATCCACTGTCTAGTTCACTGGAAGGGCCCCAGTAGGGTAATGCAGGTTGTATGGCTGGCAGGATTCAGCTTTATTCAAAAGGGAATCAGAGAATGGCTTGCGTTGGAAGGGACCTTAAAGATCATCTTGTTCCAATGAGAACGTGTTTGTATGCTGAATTAATTAGACTGTGCATGGGAATGCATAGTTAAACTCAAGTGGCCCTTAGCACTTGTGATCATAAGATGATATAAAAGTAGAAATAACAGGCTTGGTTAAACATTGATACAGTTGACCTTGTGTAAGGCTTTGCCTCAAGAATATTGACTCAAGAATATTTCTTCTTATATTAAAAAGAACAAAAACCAACATCACCTTTTTTAATGTGTATGCATTCTAGAAATATGCAACTTATCTAGCAGACTGCATTGAGGCACTATTAAATAAGTATCTTTATGAAGCATGAGGAAGAAACGTGACAGTGGAGACAGTTGTGACTTGTGGAGTTCTTGGCTGTAGATGACAAAAATGAGTGAAACAGGAATTGCTTCATCCTTCAGGCCTGCCAAAGTGAATGAGCTGTTCGAGATAAATCCAAAGTGCGGGTAATGCAGCCAGGTGAGCAGACATCTGCAGGACCTGTGCATGGAAAGGAGTAGTTTCTTTTAGTCGCTCAGACACAGTCTGAGAGCAGCCAGACCTTTGGTCTAAGCTCTTATGTCAGTAGTAGGTTCTCTGCAGCTTTTGCTTTTTATAGATTTTAAAGTTAACGAATGTTAACTTTAAATGAGCTGGAGGGTTCCAAGTTCACTTGGGGCTGTTATGACCAGGTAGATGTAGGGACCTGTCATAGTAAACTTATCAAAACGTGTTTATGGAGCTTAATTTCATTCAACTGTCTTGGGTTGTTTTTTTGCTTTTTCCTTTGTGAAATTTTATGCTTTGATAATTTTGTATTAGAAAAGTATATTAAATGTATTTTTGTCTGAGTATGTACTAATTGACAGAAATACAATGACAGATTATAACTGAAACTCTACTTATTGAATTTAGTGTTCTCAAGAAATATCTGAAATAGTTACTAGACTAGTGGCTTTTTTTCTGTTCCTCTTCCTATGAGGAAAGACATGCAAATTGCTGCTTAGTGTGTGCTTTACTATTGCCTGTTTTTGGACCTCATAAAGTATTCCCTACACAAGCCTGAGAAGTGCTATACGCTCTTCGGGCTCTCAAGATTTGAGTCATATTTCAAGTATTTAGCGGTTAGGTGTTGCAGTTTCTTGTGTATGTGTCATCTCTTCCCACTGCCCCCATAGTATTTTGGTGGGTTTTGGTTTGGTTTTGTTTTGTATTTCCTTTTTCCTTAGAACTCTGGGTAGCTTGCTCTGTTCTCTCATCCAGCGTACTGGAGGAATGCTCGCCGGAGATTGAGCAAAAGATGGATGAGTTTCAGAGAGAAGTTTAATCAAGCAAGCTGAGATGTGTATGAGCCAAGGGTTGGATAATTTTTACTTATGCACATTTTGAAATGCATGCTAATGTGACAAGATGACTGAACTCTTAAAATATTAAGATATTGTTTGATTAAAACTTCAAATGAAGTAACTGGGAAGTTGTTCAGCTGTCAAATTTGTATACAAACACTTAAAAATGTTACTTAGAATTTTCAGCAACTCAGATTAACATATTTTATGTTGTTGGAGCAATTTTTAAAACACAACATCATGGAGAACACAAGTTCCTTTACTTTGAGCTTTTAGACTGCTGAAGATCAAGACAGCCAGTTTCTTTTGTTCTCAAAAGATTTTTTAATTTATTTTTTGGTATTTCCTTTCCCTGTTACATGGGTGGTCAGGGCAGCACAGCTAATTCTCATCCCACTGACAGCAGCCCTGACACCTGTCACAAGTACAAAGCACTGGAGGTGAAGCCTAGCTCAGCCCACTGGGTTCAGCGGTTCAAGTCCTTGTATTATGCTAAGGAGGATGAATGATAAGATCTGTAATCAGAAAGAGATTATGAATTCATATGTTAAACTAGGGTGTCAAAAGCTGCTGGTGTGTCCTTTCCCCCAGCCCAGCAAGGATTGCTGTCCTAGCTGAAGGCCGTGACATCCTTTTCTTCAAGGCTTCATTCAGTATTAGAATTCCAGCCTGGTATTTGTTCTGCGGAGACAAGAAACTTCTCCCCTATATTTTTCATTGTTGCAATAGTTTGCATGTGTTTGGATTTTATTAAAAGTGAACAGCTGCAGATTTTTCAATACTCATTTGATTACTGCCAAGACTGCCTGAACTCCCTAAAAGAAAGGCTCTCCTGTATTAGGTATGTAATAAAGGTGGAATCTCAGTGATTGTGCTGGGTGCTGTGGCAGTTTCTGCAAACCCCAGGATAGCCTAAGGTGACTTTGTTGCCTGTCGCACACCTCTGAAGCTCCCAGCATCTGGTCTGACAAAGCACGTGTGCTACAAGCCCTGAGACAGCTACAGCTAGGGGATGGTATTTGGAAGGTGACAAGTATTGGTGATGTCCTTGCTGAATTCAATGCTCATTAAGCACCTGTTTTAATTTCTCATTTACTTTGCTAGCATATGAGCAAGGATGCAAACTGTCTCGCAGAGGTGGTCTTAGCATATAATAGTGAACAACGAAGTCAATCGTGCATATGGTACAGGTTCTGTTTGTACAAAACACTGATCGTTCTTGGTAAGAATGTCTCGTGGGGAAGCTCTTCTGGTTTCCCAGAGTTGTAATGCATGGTGAAAATTCTGTGAAATTCAACTGAAGGCTATAAAAATTATTTCATTTTTCATCTTGGAAAAAAGGAATGCTTTATAAGAGAGGTACTGGATACTAAATACTCAGATTTCCTTAAAACTGACTGAATTGTACCTTATTTTCAGTCTTCCTAGCAGCTATAGAGTTAGTGCTTGGTGGATCATAGTTGAGATTGAGCGCTATTTAGTAATTAGGTTAATTTTGCCATTAATGCTATGAAGCATGATGTTTATGTCAGGTCTATTTTGAAACGTAGGAGGGCATGTATGATGAAAGTGATCTGATATAAATATAGTTCTGCAATTTATTCTGTATCATCATATGTAGTTTTTTTATTTCTTTGATAAGACCTACAGGTAGAGCTTTTGCTTATACTGTTTTTCCTCTGTGTCCTGCCTGCATTGTCCCAAACTTGGTTTGACCTCAAACAGTGGTACAACGCAACAAAGCACATTGCAGCAGTCAAAGAATTGTCATCATGTCCTTGTTTCAAAACTCAGGCAAGCAAAAAAAAGATTGTGTTCCAGGTTCTAAAAGCCATACTCTGAAACTGTTTCACACACTTTGAAAAATGACAGTTTTGCTGCAAGACCTTTCATGATGCATCTGAACAGGAAAAAGGAGCAGGAAGGAAAGAAAAGCTGGAAGTGCTTGTATGACTAGTGCTAATACCCAGCGCTTGTGCAGCTCTGAGGATTCAAGGTCAGCTTTCATCATGACAGAGTTGAAGGGTAAATCGTAGGCATTGTTGTGTGAACGCATTTTGGGGGGAAATATATAAAAAACAATGAAAACTTGCAAATGATTTCAGTTAAGTAGTAAATGTATAATATATGTAGTGCGGGGAAAGCTCTTAAGTTACTTATAGGTAATCACAATGGCATTTGTTGGCCCCTATGAAGGGCATGGAATCAGTACAAGGAAGCATGTATTATGCTAGAACGGACATGTTCCCTTCTTCTGTTTGGCATTTCTTCTTGTAGAACAAGATTTTGGCAGTTGTCCATGCTCAGTTCAGTTCCGTGGCACACGCAGAGCGGGATGAATCGGAATCGCTGCGTGTGGCCGGGGCAGTAATGCAGGATGCTTGCTGTTGGCTTGCTTAGTTTAAGATAGGTAGAAAGCTCTGATATGAGTGTGTTGCATAAATGCTCACGTGGAAATCCTGAACGGAGATGTAAGTAAACAACACATGAGGCTCCTAGGGGCAAACGATAACGAAGAATAAGATTCATTCAAATTGCGATACTGAATATGTGATTAGAATACATTTGTTACATACTTATTTCGCTGCAAAAAGATAACTTTAATTGACTCGTATGAAGCACTGTATATTTTTTATTAATTGTTTATATTAAATGCATAACGAAGTTAATCATCTACTCAGTTATTTGATGTCCTGAGGGATTTTTTTGTTGTTCTTCAAATATGTTTAAGCAGTAGTGCTAGAAGTAGGTAACAAAAAGCATTTTATCTTGATAAACAGTGCAGTGATTTGCATATTTCTTTGTTTTCTTCTCAGTAGTTATTTTCTCCAACACATTTCTTTATTTCAGAGAAATTACTGCCAAATATGGTTAAATTTCACAGTTAGCAGTTAACTCCAGAGTAGTGGAGTTAAAATGAAACAAACACAACATTTTAAAGTAAAGATTTTTTTTCCTTATCCATTGACCTTTTTTGAAGGTTTTTATACTCTGTGCTGCTGCCTGATTACTTAGGGATTCAGTGAGCAGTTTCCTTGAAGGCTATTCTTTCTCCTAGCCATTGGCATGAAAATACATCTGTGCAAGACTTCTTTTGATCTTCAGAGAGCTTTGTAAAGGTAGATTAGAAAGAAAGCTATCAGACATCTCTTCCCAATGAAAATACTGCCTATGATTTCAAGTCAGGTGGTGTTTTCGAGGGTTTTGTTGACTTTCTTTTTTTTGTTTGTTTTTAAGGAATTGAGATTTGGAGTACTGATCATAGTTGTGTGGTGGTGGTGGTGTTTTTTTTGTTTTTTTTTTTTTTTTTAACAAAAACTGAAAATACATAAATGTGCATGGTACCCTTTGTAAGGGAGAAGCCAAAGCAAAAAACAAACCAACCTTCTGTGGAACGCTTTATATTAATTCAAATCCAGAGGGATGATAAATCTAGTACCCTCTGGACAAAGTGATGTTTAAAGAGACTAGCAAGGGGCTTGATTCCAGTAAAGTAATTAAAACAGAATCTGTCTCTAATCTGAGTTTAAGTTTATATTGAGGTGCTTATATTCAGATAAATCAAAATTTGTTCTTGCAAGTTCAAAAAAAAAGTCTACGCTTACAGACTATATTATAATCCAAACTTTGAAATGATACACGACTTCATGGTTGTGTACCTGCAGTGCCTTTAATTTGAAAATCCACGTTTACATTTTTCTTCGTTTGAGTCTTGTATTGAAATTCCGATGTGTATTCCAATTTGGATTGTAACTTCAAATAATCTATTTGTGTTTTTGACCCATGAAATCATTCACTTTGCTTTCAGTAGGTGTGAACGCTTCCTACTGGGGGGGGAATTTTGGAAGCAACCATCCATTTGTGTGGTGTTCACAGGGGTAAGCAGCAGAAATGCATCATGATTTCCAGGTAGGGTTCTCTTAATGGTTATATGGAAATATGTAATATAGACTATTGCAAATTACATATACATATAAAAACAACTCAATTTTGTTACCTATTTATTACCTAAATACGATAACATTGTATTTAGGAAATATTTATCCCATTTGGACGCTACAAATCAGGATATCCAGGATATCAGTTGTGTGTTTCATTTGAGCGTCTGTACCTCCAGTTGTGCTCTTCTGAGACACTTGGCCTGTGGCTGGTGAAATGTCCTTTCATATTCCCTGAATGCCTTATTTGTGACGTTTTTCTAACTATTACTTTTTAGTTTAATTGCGGATGAGACACCAATGCCAGTTGTTGCTGTTTCTCAGAAACCTAAGTGCAGGCAGTGTGACTTAAACAGCAGCACAAGAACTTTAAGGCTTACAGAATGTGAAGTCAGACACAGAATCAGTGGGCTTCTTTATAGCCCTTGTCGTTTGATCCGTTCCTTCTCCAGTTCATAACGGATCTGTTCAAGTTTCCTCATCTTCCAACAGAATACCTTAACCACCTAGCTCTAGGTTGGTTTGGTTGGTGGCAAAACTGAAGGCTGTTCTTTGTAATGCCTGGTTTTTTGATTCCCGTCCATGTACCAGTCTTCACTATGCTGTGCCGTGTATGCCATGCACCAGTAACACTCCTTAGCACAGCTACAAAAGGAGGTAAATATCACTCAAAGATTGCTTTTTGTCTTCCTGCTTTTACCTCATACCTAATGGAGTTCACAAAATTCTTCCATTCATTTTTTTTTGGTAAAAATAATGTAGGATAATCAGGGAAATTGATCAACTTGCTAATCAGTCTAAATCATTAATACTTTGAAACACTGGCTTCAGAACAGGCTTCAGGGGTGCGCTGTTGCTAGCCTGTTCTCTTTGAGGAACAGCTGGTGAGATTTTGGAAAGGGAATGACAGCCTTATTCAATTTCATTTCTCTTTGTTATAATAGAATTGCAAGTTACCGAAATCTGATGATGATTACTCACTAAAATGAGTTTTTATTACTTTAGTATATTACAGGTTTTATTGTCCTTACTGTTCCTAATTAGCTAACACAACTATTTTGATTTTTGTATGTAAGTGCTTATTAATTATTTTACCATGAGAAAAATGAGTGGGGTCCAAGTGTCCTATTAATTCATTTCAGCCTGAAAAAAATCTTATAATTAGCTTGGCAAGAGGAATGAGTGAAATTAGCTACTAATGAGAAGATAAGTATAGTAATCTTTTCATGATATAAAACTGTGATTGTCAGTAGGTAGTAATAGGAATTGAGAGTATATTTCATGGGACCTTATTTCTTTGTGTGAAATCATTAACATCATCTGATACTGTAAATTGGGTTATTTCACACCTGTATTTTTATCACTGACTGCTAACCCTCCAGCCACAGATATGGATAAGTTTTAGCTAATTAGAGAGTCATTAATGAAGTAAAGAATATGAGCAATCAATTATGGCTTGTTTTAGTAATCCAAACAAAAACTTAATTGCATAAATTTATCTTGTACTTTCAAGCTTTGACAGTATATTTGTGAAACATGGCAAGAATGTCAACACTTTGTAAGTAGCAGGTGTGACCTATACAAGTTTTTCTAATGTTCAGCTGCAAATTGCTTGACTTCTGATATAAAATGATAGATTAATGGCTTGTTAAAACCCACTTTTCTGTAAACAAGAACTTCATTCCAGCTTTGGTTTGCATCATTTGTATGGCAGGTTTTATGAGCAATAACTTGTCTTGTTCTTTTGACATGATGCTGATTTACAAATTAAAAAGGTTCTATATAAACAAAGTGAAGGATTTCCTCACCCCCCACGTTTCAACTGTATTTTTCTGATATGCAAGAATTACACATCTTCTTGAATCTTACCCATGTGTTTTTTCTTCCTTCTTCTGTCTAGGTCTTTGTGGTAAAAGAAGCTTTTGTGTTGATTGTCTCTTATTTACGTTTCTTTAAATTTCTTCATATTAAATAATAATAGTAAAAAGTTCCTATTCCAGGTTTGTCTCAGCTCTATTGGCTGTGCAGTGGTAACTGGGGTGAAATTAGCTTTCTGCCCAAATAGTGCTCTGGTATTGCTCCTGCATGGGACTGGAGTACAGTTTTGTCACGTTGTGCTTCTCTTCCACTGAGGCCACTGCTAACCAGGGACATGTACAGCTGCTACTCCTCAATGTGAGGTTGGGGAAAGGTTGTACGGGCACAGGAGCATGTTCAAAACACAGTGAAGCTTTTTGGTAGGAGCAGCTGTGAAGTAGCTTTTTGGATGTTGCTTGCTGTAAAGTGGGACTGAAGGTGCTTGGCGAAGCAGCTTAAATCTGTCTCCTGCAGGAGCTGTTTGAAGGGAAAAATAGAATGAGAACCTGCAGCTGGAATGGGCTGCAGAGTACAGCATTTCTGCCCGAATTCTTCGTGTGTGCTGTCTAGCAATTGGATTGAGTCCAACGTTATGCCAAAATGAACGGCAATGCCAGCCCCATCAAATTAAAGAGCCTTTCTGATGAATAAACAAAATATGAGAGTAGGCTACTGTTTAGATTTTGCTTGTTATTTCTGGATGAGTTTGCAGTTGTACTTCTATTAATCTTGGAGATAGGAATGAATTAGTCTTGTATTGCAACTAAGTTTAACTTACTGTGATGTGAGTACACCAAGGAATGCCAAGGAACTAACTTTTCCCCATGTTTAGAAATGTGGACGTCTAGTTATACAGTCTCAAATGCATATTAATGATGTTTTTAATATGTTCTTTCTCCCCTTACCTGGATGGTTTAAAGGCTTCCACTAAAGGTGTAGACGTATAACAAATC
Organism: Anser anser; assembly: GCF_964211835.1. Classification (NCBI taxonomy): domain Eukaryota; kingdom Metazoa; phylum Chordata; class Aves; order Anseriformes; family Anatidae; genus Anser; species Anser anser. The sequence continues at coordinate 4,626,133 of NC_139736.1, read as the reverse complement.
ATTTTGAGGTCATGATGTGTTGGTATTACTGCTAACATCTGGAAGGGGTTTATCCAGCATGACACCATTGTTCTGCAGTGGAATTATTAACCTTGCCTTTGTTACCACCCGATTAAGACACAAGGGAGGAAGATTTTCCTATCATTGTACAGTCATTTTCCAGAGTGGGATTTAGCTCTAAATAGCTCAGGTGAGAACGAGACAGCTTGTACTGAGAAAATGCTCAGAGCTGTGATAAGATGTCCGTAGTATCCTTGAGAAAGTGTTAGGCATCCGTCCTTCACTTAGGAAAGATCTTTTGCAAATCATACTGTATGCTTCCTGTCTGCTAGGTATCTCCGTTTCAACACCTGTCAGAAATTGGTTGGTTTGGGGGTTATTTTAGTTAAAGAACCAGTAATTTAGTTGCTTTCTTTTGGGGGGGGGGGGGTGGGGGTGGGGGGGGGGGGAGGGGAAGCTGTGTATGTACGTTGTCCTGAGTCTGAAGAAACAAATTTTGAGAAAGGTCTGAAAATTACTATCTAAATATCTAGTAATATTTCACTAAGTATTCTGTAGTTTCAGGAGCTTAACTATTCAAAGTTTTTCTTGAAATAAAAAGTAGGGAAAATTCTAGAAATAATCTTTTTTTAAATAAAGCTGTGTCAGTTATTTACCTGATAAATATTAAGCTGATGAAAATGAAGAAGGGATATTAAGCTATGAGTACTTAAAATTAGGCACTGATCTGTCTTTTATCCAGAGATACAAAAATGATTTTTTCAGAAGTGAAAAGTTAAAAGCTTTCTTATATGAAAATATGTAGCAGGAAGCTTATAAAACTTTCTTCCAGTAAAACCAATTACACCCATCAGACATGAGGCAACAGAAGGTTAACATGAAAAGAGCTAATTGGTGGGTGGTGCAGTAAATGGTGGTGGTTTTTTGCCTCTTATTGAAGGTAATATCAAGAATGATATATTATGCATTGTGTCCTTGTTTTTCTTTTTTTTTCCCTGTAATATTTGGTTTAGGTGGCAATTAGCTGTGAAATCTGCCTTCAGTGAAGTGGGGGCTTGTCAGTAGCTATTTAATTCTATAGCTACTAGGCTTCCTTCACTATGGTACAGGCACCTGAGTAACTGAGTTACTAAATAGCTCTTAAAGGGACTAGAAATGTTTTAGGTTGATATTCTTCAGCATCAAATGGCAATTAGAGGAAAGAAGAATGATTCTGCTTACTTTCCATCAGTTCCCAGTATCTTTCACAGGACAGCTGTCTGTCTTGCTGAGATGTTACAGGTGTCTGCTCTTTTTTTTTTCATTGCATCCTGATATGAAAATGAATATATGAGTATTTTTTTATACTTTATTTGCTTAGTTGGGCCTAAAGAGATTATTCTGGGTTGTCCTGTTTTCTTTACTATCTGGGAAGGACCTTTTGTAGATCCTATTTTTAAGTCTAAAATTATTTCCTCCTAAACACCAAAAAAAAAAAAGGTTGAAAGTATTTATCCCTAGTGTCACAGTGCTGTTACAGATCCCTGTTGTATTTGTCAGGCTCCGTACCACACTTACAGACTGGCATTGCTTTCCACCAGTAACTAAGACACTCGGATTACTTACTTCAAAACCCGAAGTGTAAATTTGTTAAGGAAAGGAATGTCTTCGGAAGCAGCTAGACCCAAGCTTTTAATTGCTTGCCTGTTTGAGAAATGTTATACTCTGCAGATTGAGCATGTGCAGCGTATTTTGCAGCGCGCCTCTGCTGAAGCTACAGAGCTGGTTTGTGAATCAATAAGGCAAGGTGAATGTCTGACATCCTGTATGATTAGCTTCCCAGGCATGAATGGAAGGTAAGACAAGGGCATGCCTATGCTACAAAAAGGATCTGACCAGAGTCACAGCCTGTAAAGACTTCTTGGGTCCAACTCTAAAGTACCTAACTTAAACAGCAACAGTTTAGCCAGAAGTAGCCACAGTAGCCCAATATTCTGCACAAAATGGCCACCAGAGTATTTAATCAAGTTATTTTACAGATTTTTCCAAATGACAGCAGCTTCTTGCTCCTGTAGATATCCTGTTGTTGGTTCATAAACTTACAAGTTTAAAGTTATTGTCACATTCAGCAGAGCCAATATAGCCTGTATTGCCAGTGGCATTGCAATTACAGCTTGTAAATCACTTCTTAAATTGCAAACGTGAGACGTGGTACGTGGAGTGGTCCATTCAGTCACGTTGGGAGGCCAGCCTCCTCCTCGGACGTGCTGTCTGACACTGAGAGCTGTGCTTTGCCCCTCTTCGCGCCATCTGACTGGGCTCACGCTGCTGCTTTGTCCCACAGCCTTCCTGAAACTTCAAGATCCCATCTGTCTGTTCATACAATCAAGTTGCCAATTTATTGAGCTGTGTTTGAGGATTATACCTGCTGAGTATAAGGGAATAAGATTATTAACTCCAAAAATATATTTTTTTTCTTTTTCAGTGGTCTCCACTGCATAACTTATGCATCCCCAACCTCTCCATTTATTAAAAGTTAAACTACCTTTTGTGTATGAACCCCATCTCTCCGCCTGTGAATGACTACTAAAGCACTTCTCTTTGTACATGTATCATAGAATTTTTTCTTAAATTCCTGCTTCATTTTTCAATCCTGTGGAGAGAACTATATTAGGAAAGCAACTCAAAAAGGAATACCGGTTCCCTTCTGAAAAGATTTTTGTGATTAATGCTTATTGAGGAGCTGAAATATTTCTTAAGATTTTTTTTTTTAAATATAGGCTGGAGTAGAAGTGGAACACATAGCAGCTAAGTGGAAAAATATCTTAATACTGACAACTTATGTAGAGCTTAATATCCTTAGACTGTTAGGTAGGCTTAACCTATTACTTAAAACTTTTTCTTGAGGAAAAAATTACACGCTTTTTTTACATGCAAAAGCGTGAGAACAGAGAAAAAATGTTTTGTTCAGGGTCAATGGCATTAGTGGCAATGATATAAAAATAGAAAAAAGTCTTTATCCCTTCTTCATATTTTCATTAATCACTAATGCAATATAAAGTGAATTAACAAACTTATCACATCATGAAATAGCCATTTAAAGTTATTCCCAGAATAAGAGGAGAGAAAGCCATATTGTAACATAAGCCAAATGAGCTAAAATCAGTGGCAATAATTATGTGAACCAGAGGCTTTGTTTGGTAGTAAAGATTAGCATGAAATATTTTTCATGCTTTCAAATCCTCGGGATCCTTCTTTGTTCTTTATAAGGAAACCAGAAGGAAGTATTTAATTGAACAGAGTATTATATCATGTTTTAAAATTCAGAAGGGATATTAGCATTAATGTTTGTAAGGGTAGGTAACAGCAAAAGATTAGGGCCTGATTCATGAGCATGGAAGTTTACATGTTAGGAAGCTCAACAATTGTAAGGTCGAGCAGTGCTATCTGTGGTACGGAGGTTGGGAACAGATGGAAAAGAACACAGCATAGTTCTGTAAAGTTGATGAAATATAGCTGACTGGAATGTTTTGTTTGACAACTTATATAAAAATATGAATGCTGGTCTGTTCTTTTAAAGGCCTGTTTGCCTGAAGAGCTGGCTTTATTTCAAAAAAAAAAAAAAAAAAAGGCAAGCCCCAATGCTACTGCCACTCATTGTGTGGGATCACCAGCAGTGCTTGAGGTGATGACCACTCTTCATACGCTGAAGATGCAAGCATGGCTTTTCTGTTTTCTGCAGACCTGTGCTTTGTGGAGCCCTCAGCATATTATTTGCTTGACTTAAACTTGAGTTTGCATTTCAAAGCTGTGATATCTAAGAAACCTTCCTACTGAGTTAAGCAAGAGTTGTATATTTTGCTATGGTTCTCATACATTCTTCCTCCTGAGTGACTTTTATGCTCTACGTGCTTTCAGTGCTTTCTCAAGATGTCTTTCAGCGAAGAAGTGGAGATGAGGCATTCACAGTCATCCTCGGTGTTTAACCTGTTAATCTTATTCTTCACTCCTCCCCTGTTCCCATGAAGACTCCTTAGACTCATCTGTTAATTTATTGGGTACATGTAAACTCTTCAGGAAGGTGCAAATTTAGATGGATGAATCAGTGGAGAGTCTTTTTAATTTAAAAGAAATGTACTTTAAAATTTTTACATAGAAATACAGAGCACTGGACTTAAGAAACTTGCAACTGTGTGCTTGTATTATGACAGTGATTACTGTTAGCAATTTGATGTCTTCTGCTTTTACTTATGCACATATATCTCTGGTAATTTTATGTATGGAACAAGTGCTCAGCAACAAGCAGTCAAGGCCTAGAATTTTCTGAACCAGTCTGATGCCTGCCCAAGGGACTGGGAGAGGCCTCAGGGAAAGAGCCTCGGGCACAGCTGTCAAACCCCAGAGCTCCGGAATTCCGTACAAGCTCAGCGACACAAGGGGGTGATTTTTATTCACTGAGAAACTCTGACCACTTTATACCTCTCCTAGTGCAGTATGAATAAAAACAGCATAAGACATTAATGCATCAGAAGGCGTTTTGTAGACTGCTGTTGAATTTGAATGCTTTTTGATTTACTTGAACTACTTTTCTTCATCTCACCCAGATACTTTAAACTTAGTTTTAAGTCAGTAGAATGAAAAGCAACACTGATCTAATTTAGCAGCAGATTATGTACTAAAACCAAACGACTCAGCGAAGTTTAACCAATGTATTTCCGTAATTTGTCCAGACAAGTCAAGAAAGATGCACAAGTCTGTTGCTGTTTTAGTAGGGAAATGTAGAAGATATGTTCTGACAAATAAGTGGAGATTTACTTGTCCAGAAAGTCTGGAATTGTCTTGTTAGTGTTTTAATGGAACCGCAACAAGGGGGCCCTCTGAAAATGTGTTCTCCTCTCCTTTCTGCTGAAAGAAAAGGGAGTACCCTACAGTTTATGGAGGAATAAAAACCCCAAGGAAGAACATGTGGTTTTTATTGTAAAAGAAGAAACTGGTTGAACGTAGAATGAGATTTAAACAATACCTTAGGCTTTGAGATTAGGGCAATGAATTGCCTTTCCTAGCTCTCTCATTTGCTTTGAAACAGCATGTTTTGCGTTTCTTAAAGTTTAAGTCATGTTTTATTACTTATTATGAATCTAATAAATTTGCAGTATCTAAAAGTCTAAGAAATTTTGTATCACAAGTGCATTCGATATTGAATGTGCCTACTTTGCCATACACTTATTGAACTATGTTTTTAATAGCAGTTGGTGAAGCATGCAAAGCTTTCTTTATTAGCTAAGCAGAGAAATACTTTTGTATCTTTAGACAGTAACGTTGCACTCATGAAGTGTAGCTCTAATTTTCTTCACATGTGGTATAAGGACATTTGTTTATGTCAGAGGATGCATAGTTCCAATTTTTTGTTTTCGTTGTTTCTTTGAAAGAAAATGGAATGGAAAACAGTTTTAGTTAGTAATTTACTGCATGTAAATTATGGGCTAAGTATCCCATTCAAATAGTGTTTCAATATTTTAGTGTTTCTGTAGTAAATTATTTATTAGTACTCAGGCTATTAAACAACACAGAGCTACTTCTTCTAATCCATATTTTAAGGGGAAAACAGCACACAGGTACATCTGCTTGTTCTCGGTTGAGTCCTATCAGTTCTGTTATTTTTAATTACGATGTTAGGGAAGCCAAGTAAAACTCTGTGAAGCCACTTGGGAGGATGCTGAAAGGCAGCAGACTTTAATTTCCTATGATTCAGTGTATGTAACCAAAACTGACATATAAAAGCACCAAAGAGAAGATCTGAGTATTTTCAAACTTTACCTTCAGACAGTTTGTATTAGTACCTGGCTTTAAGTGTTTAAATTTCTATTATTTTTTCCCTTGTAGTGATATAGTATGTACATCTCTGTATGTACAATAACAGCAATAATAAAAGTAACAAAAATTGGTAATCACTGATATTTTTGAGTATCTGGAGCAGCAGGAGAGATTATTTTACAAGTGGCTGTACAATACCAGTTATGATACAGAAGGAACTTGCTATTTCTGTCCCCTCAAAGAGATGACATTTAATTATGATAATAACTTTTCTGATAGCTGATACACAGTATGGTGTGCATTAAAATTATGCAGTCTGTGGGAAATCACATCAAACTCTTTTTTTGCAGATGCAAGGAAAGAAAATACCTCCCCACGGGAGAAAATTGTTGGAAATTTCTTTTGGCTAAAGGGGCAGTATAGCATAGGTCTAGTTCTTGAATCTTTCCACAAAAGTGGTAGAAGATAACTTGACAAACACTGTCAAATGTGATAACCTCACCAAATTCCTGCACCGCAGGTCTTCATCCCTGATGTGCTCCCCTCGAAGAGATGGGCTGGGGAACATCGGGAGCTCAGGATGTGATGCCTTTGCGGCACTTTCCCACCGACAGATGCAGTGACCTTATCGTCCAGACAGCTCAATCTGGTGTGACAGGCCGGCCATCTGGCTTGTATTGATCATAATTGATTTAAAGAAAGTGATCCTCCAAAGCTTGCTGCTGTTAAGCCTCACAGCTAAACAGACGTTTTATTTGGAGACTTTAACCTTTGGGGTGTGTTTTCTCTCATTTCAATCAGATTTCTGAAACAAAATCTGAAAATGTGTCTTCTGGTTGTAAACTGCTGTCTTTCCAAAACGCAGTCTTAAATATCTGAGGTGACTCAAATTCCAGGAGGATGAGAACAGAACTGGAGCTGAAATGGCAGACAACGGGTCACAGGTCCTGAAAAGTGACAGGGTCTTTTCAACAACTTTCCAAGTAAAGAAATTTATATCCACTTCTCCAGCTCTTACAGTTTTCATATAAATACTACCTGTATGAAGATGCTCCTGTCCATAATTTAAACTATCTTGAAATAGTTCACTGGCAGTATATTCCTGTCTATTTCTCCTTATTTTTTTTAGGCCTGAGGTAAATCAATACTTTTTTATTCCAGTTGTATTTTTGTTTGCAATACACTTAAAATGTTATAACTTGGTACCTTATTTCATTTTTTACATTTCTAATTTGAATATGTGACTTAACATTTCATTTAAGATGTATTGCTTTCAACAAAGTGTAAATCCTACACTGAAATCCTGCAGCATGTGTAGTAGAGAGGCAGCCACAGAGAGACCTTGTAATGCAGAAAGTATAAATGCTCTCCCTTCTGGAACACGCTGAAGCAGTAAATAAGCATCTCTTCACTGAGAAGTGAAACTTCTGCTGTCTCCAGGGGCTGCTGCTATTGTACAGAGAGGCTGTAGCATAGGTTTGCTGGGAAGCTGAAGTGTGTTGTATCTCGCTGAAGCAGCAGAGCAGCCACCACGGTTCAAGAACTGAGTGGACACGGGGTCTGAACCCTGTTTGCATTCCTAAGGATGATTTCTTCAAATTCACCAGAAGGACAGTTCTGAGGAAACTTGTAATTTTGCTCTTTGTACCTCTTTTGAGGATGAAGGGCTTTAGCAACCAGGGGTGTCAATTCAGCCCTCTTAGAAATTCCACAGGGAAGATTTTCAGAATCGCATAGGGAAGACCTGACTGTCCTTCATATCTTCTGAAAACCCGTAAGAGCTGAAGAGGGACTTCAGGTATGCGATAATGTGATGTGTGATAGAACTGTTGAAAGGAGGATTTTTGTCTCAAATGGTTTAAAGCAGAATAACTTAATACTGTGGGACACTTGTATTAATAGTGTTTTATGTGTGGTCTCAACGGGGAGAAAAGGCAGCACATAAAATATTGCATAATGTAAAGCATATATATGCAATAAATTATGTATTCTAAAGGTGTCATCAGTCAATTATGTAAAGGGAACAGTTCCATTTGGATGAGAAATGGGTAGATCTGGGATGAGTAAGAACAAATGAAATAAGCATTGGTGGTCCTTGAGAGCCATAGTGATTGAGCCCACTGATAAACTTCATATAGTCCTTTGCAGATCAACTCCACGTAAGAAAGAAGGGCGTTTGGGGAGTGTCACTATGAAGTACCCTATATGCCTGGCTTCAGGTAAAGCCCTTATAGGCGAATGTAGTTCCAAACGGGTATAAATACTGGGAATGGCTGAATGGGGTGGTCAGCATTGAGTTTCACATGGAGGAAGACTTTGGACACTTGACTGTCCAGGTTGAAGGACTAGGGCACATTGAGAATTTTAAATGAAAGCTATTAAGCATTAATTACGTGATATTAGGATGTGGATGAATTGGGATGAATTTGACATATCAGAAAAGCACTCTCTGTTCTGACGATGATGAATCTGAGTAAAGCAGCACTTGCTGGCAACCCTGAGAGACTTGTGAGCTGCTGTAGGTAAACAACCCTTGAGTGCCTGGCACACCAAATACTAAATACCATCCTCCTACAAAGACCACCCCCACCCCTAGGGTTATTTAATGGACACTGATTTCTAGGGCTTAATTTTTCAGTCCCTTGCAAAAAGTGAAAATGCAGTCCTTTTATTGCTGCTTAATGTGTTTCTGGGGAAACAGTTACGTGGAGTTTCTTTGGACATATTATGTATGTTACCCAGCATGAAAATGGAATGGGTAGTCCTGAAGGACATCACTGTGAGAGCTGTGTTAAGTCCTCTCAGAAGTGTATGTGAAATACGCTGCTGTAAAAACATGAGTGCTGCAAGTGGGAGGCAGGTGATCTCGACGGAGTTTGCCAGCGAGGGGGGGAATCAGGTGGGCTATCACAATGCTGTTGGAAGGAGAAACATGGGACAAGGAGATGTGTTATGGAAACAGTGGGAAGAGGAGATTTATTAGTGTTCAGGGAAATAGGTATTGCTGCAGCTAATATCTGCCTGTCACACGAGCAAAGTGGTCAGGATAAGGCATACTGAAATTGTTTTGCTAGCCCCCAGCAGTCAGTTGTTAAATGTCTATTCCTATTTTGCCTTGGCCAAAAGCCATCTCAAATCATAACTAAGTTGTACAATAGTACAGCTTTGC